>NC_037669.1:111784936-112141640 GCF_003255815.1 Theropithecus gelada
GAAGAATCGCGGGAACCCGGGGGGGCGGACTTAGTGAGCCGAGATCGCACTACTGCACTCCAGCCTGGGGGAAAAAAAAGAGGAAAAAAATTTCAAAAAAAAAAAAAAAAAAAAAAAGTAGAAAAAAAAATTATTCTTTCAGAAGCAATTAATTAATCTGGTGAAACAACTGCTAAAAATATCCCTACACTTTCTTTCAGGATTGCTGGATATTTCAGTGTTCTTTGGTTGGAGGACCTCCAGTTGACATTGGAGATTTCTCTTTGCTTAACATCCTTTGTAAATTTCTCTGGGTGTGTGTGCCAGAAAGATCCATGGACTTACAGATCGTCAGTGCCTCCAAAGCCATTAGGGTTCCCACTTATTTTTTCTTATTTTAAGTTCCGGGATACGTGTGCAGGACATGCAGGTTTGTTACACAGGTAAACTGTGCCATGGTGGTTTACAGCACATATCAACACATCACCTAGGTATTAAGCCCCGCATGCATTAGACATTTATCCTGATGCTGTCCCTCCCCACGACATGCCCCGGTGTGTGTTGTTACCCTCCCTGTGTCCATGTGTTCTCATTGTTCCACTCCCACTTATGAGTGAGAACATGTGGGGTTTGGTTTTCTGTTCCTGTATTAGTTTGCTGAGTATAATGGTTTCCAGCTTCACCCAAATCCCTGCAAAGGACATGATCTCCTTCCTTTTTATGACTGCATAGTATTCCATGGTGTGTAAGTACCACATTTTCTTTATCCAGTCTATCACTGATGGATGTTTGGGTTGATACCATGTCTTTGCTATTGTGAATAGTGCTGCAATGAACATATGCATGCATGTATGTTTATAACAGAATGGTTTATATTCCTTTGGGTATACACCTAGTAATGGGATTGCTGGGTCAAATGATATTTCTTGTTCTAGATCCTTTAGGCATCACCACACTGTCTCCCACAATGACTGAAAAAATTTACATTCCCAACAATGGTGTAAAAGCATCCCTATTTTTCCACAGCCTTGCTAGCATCTTTTGTTTCATGACTTTTTAATAATCGCCATTCTGACTGGCGTGAGATGGTATCTCACTGTGGTTTTGATTTGCATCTCTCTAATGATCAGTGATGTTGAGCTTTTTTTCATGTTTGTTGGGCGCATAAATGTCTTTTTTTGAGAACTGTCTGTTCATGTCCTTTGCCCACTTTTTGATGGCATTGCTTGTTTTTTTCTTGTAAATTTGTTTAAGTTCCCTGTAGATTTTGGATATTAGATCTTTGTCAGACAGGTAGGTTGCAAAAATTTTCTCCCATTCTGTAGGCTGCCTGTTTGGTCTGATGAAAGTTTCTCTCAGCTTATGTGCAACCAGCCTCTGGAGGGTTTCAGAGGAATATGAGAGCTATCTTCAGATACTTGAAGGTTCATCAAGTGGAGGAAGAATGTAACATATTTAGTATACAGCTCTGAGTGATAGCACCAGGATAGGTGAGTAAAAGAATGTTCAGAAGCAAACATTTTCCTCAATGTGTTCTGCAGGACTGTGGAATGCTAATGGATGGGGTTGGGGTTTGGAAAGATATAGGGTTAAATAAGTTAGAAAATGCTGCATTCATGCTTTTAAACATTTCTTTATCAGAGCTAATGAGTATGGTAAATATCTGAGAAGAACATAATATATGTGTATTTGACCATGGAATGTTTTTCATGGAGCAGGTCAAAGGATGGATGTCCCACACTTAGAGTGCTAAGAAAGAACTCTGTTGCCTAACATGAAAATAAGTTTTACTGTTATATGTTAAAACAACTGCAAGCTCCGTCTCCCAGGTTCACGCCATTCTCCTGCCTCAGCCTTCCAAGTAGCGGGGACTACAGGTGCCCGCCACCACGCCCGGCTAATTTTTTTTGTATTTTTTAGTGGAGACGGGGTTTCACCGTGTTAGCCAGGATGGTCGTGATCTCCTGACCTCGTGATCCACCCACCTCGGCCTCCCAAAGTGCTGGCAGCCACCGCATGAGCCACTGTGCCCAGCCTCACCTTTCTAATGATTAATAATCATCATTTTATATCTGTTTCATCTATTTTGTTTCACATGTATCTTGATACTATATATTTTTTCAAATTTATTTTTGGAAATAGGCAGAAAATACATGATATATATATTTTTAAAATGCTGCCCTAGAAATTACCATTAATAGATGAAACGGCTTGCATTCCACAAGTATTTTTGAATGTGAATCAGGCTCTATTATAAGGAAATATCTTGTATGAAAATATTAAATATGATTTAAAACAAAGGAAGGTGCCATCTGTTTAGTATTTTCATATGAAGTAGAACTTTCCAATGTACATTGAGACAGACTTTTTCCAAAATAAATATTTTGACTCTCTTTGTCAGTATTCCCAGCCCCCATGATGAACAGTAATAATTTTGTAGTTGTCCATAGATCTTCTGATTCAAAGACCTACTACATCCTAGACAGGGCCCCAGGGGTTAGAGAGGGGCATATGGAGTATTGAGAGAGACCTAGTATGTGTGCAGACCGGATGAAGGGCTGTCTTAATGACTACAGCAGAAGCAGTGACCCAGAGAAGGTTGGTGAGATGAACTTGGTCAAAGTTCTATTGCCTGAGAAAGAATCAAGCTGTGGTGGGAGATCCAGCGATTGCTTTGGAGCACTGGTTATGAAATTTGCTGTACGCTGGAAATCTGGAGCACTGGTTATGAAATTTGCTGTACTTCTTCAGGTGTGAAGAATTTTAAAAACACTGAAGTCTGGGTAAGCAAGGAGTGGGAATCAGAAGTCCATGTGATACAGTTTTTCCTTGAGTACAAGATTTTCTCTGCCTGAGAATTGTCTAAATCATCACTCATCACTACATTCTGGAGGTCTTGAGGTTGCCTTCTAAAGGGGTTAGGAGTGGAGGGAAGCTGGGGTTGTTTTCTTTAGAAAGACCTCAGTGACAGGTCCTCATGGATCTGCCCTAGGTAACTGTTCTATTTTGGTTGGAGCAATGTGGCCCTTTTAATGCTGGCTTTAATGTAACCTCTGCCTTTTCTCTGGGGACATAATTTTGCCTGCAAAGGGAATCAATCCATTTACTGATTTCAAATGGATACTTTCCTATCAATACATAGTTAAATCCTTGGAGTGAAGCATGCAGGATCTGGAGTTGATTGCTTAGTTTTGAGTGCTTTGTCTACCACTTACTAGCTAGGTAAGTTACTTAAACCTCTTTATCTGTAGAATACAAATATTAATAACACAAACCTTATAGTTTAAACAATATTTTATTTTTAATTGACAAATAATAATTATATGTATTTATGGATTACAATATGATGTTTTGATACACATATATATTGTGAAATAATCAAATAAGGCTAATTAGCATAACTATCACCTCCAATATTTATTATTTCTTTGTGGTAAGAACATTTAAACTCCTTTCTTTTAACTATTTTGAAACAGACAATATATTATTATTAACTCTAGTTATCATGCTCTGCAGTGGAACATCAGAACTTATTCATCCTATCTAACTGAAACTTTGTATTTGTTGACCAACCTCTTCCCTTTCCCTGTCAACCTCACCCCACCAAAAAAATCCTCTTGTAACCACCATTCTACTCCCTATTTCTATGAGTTTGACTGTTTCAGATTTTATAGAATCTAGATATGAAATAGATAATGTGGCATTTGTCTCTAAGTGCCTGGCTTATTTCACTAAACATAATGACCTCTAGGTTCATAGGTTTTTATTGTTTAAGTATTAGATGATATAATATAAGGAAACAATGTAGAAAACATCCTGGGACATAGTAAATACTAGGACAGTGAGTCTCAAAAGTGTGGTCAGTCTCAATGTGTGGTCCCCAGACCAGAAGCTGCAGTGTCACCTGAGGACTTGTTAGAAATGAAAATTCCTTGTTCCCATCACAGATTTACTGAGTCAAAAACTCTCAGGCTGGGGCCCAGCAATTTGCATTTTAACAAGCTCTCCAAGCAATTCTGATGTTAGCTAAAGTTTGAGGGCCAAATTTTAAAGATTACTTGGGGTTATTTAATTTATTCCCACCCGCTCTCTTTTCAAACAACAAACACAACCTAGTAGTTATATTATCTAAAAAGAAACAGCTCATAACATATTGAATTAAAAATTTTAAAATTAATTTATTAATTAATTTTAGAAACAGAGTCTTGCTCTGTTGCCCTGGCTGGAGTGCAGTGGTATGGTCATGACTCACTGCAGTCTGAACCTCTTGGGCTCAAGCGATCCTGCTGTCTCAGCCTCCCAAGTAACTGGGACTACAGATGCATGCCACCATGCCTGGCTAATTTTTGTCTTAGAGATGGAGTCTCACCATGTTGCCCAGACAGGTCTTGAACTCTTGAGGCTGAGCCTGCCTCAGCCTCTTGAAATGCTAGGATTACTAGCATGAGCCACTGCATCTGGCCAGAATTATATTTAAATAGTCAAACTAGTTTCCTTAATTTGCATTTCAAGCAATCACTTAAAAATAGCTTATTTGTAATCAAGACCCTATACCATCTTAATTACTGAAAAACCACTACGAAGTCATTGTAATGCGATATATCAGTTCAGAAGAATATTTTTCTCCTTTGCTCCAGGATACAGCTTTGGAAAACCTTGGAAATAAGGTGGCTGTCTGGGACTGTGAAGTGATGGGCCTGACTAGAGCACTCCAAATTGTGGGAAATCAGGTGGACCAGGTGGGGTATTACCATTTATGAAAGGCCTTGAAAGTTAGTAAAATTAAGTTTGATGTAGTAAAAACCAATGGTGACCATTGACTCTTTTTGAGAAGGGAAGAGAATGGAAAGTGAAAAGGTTAAATTGTAATAGGGAAGGCTGGATACCCAAAACCAGTGTCTTAGAGCTGGCTAAGTTCTAAGGAATGTGGAGAATTCAGAGGTTTTAGAATATTGGAATGGGAAGGAGGCCTGGAGAGAAAATTTACTGGCCTCTACCAGAGACTATATGTCAAGTTACAATAATAGCAGTGACATTATCAGGCCTGGGGATGTCACCCAAAGGGGTGCATTCTAGTGTGGGCTTTTGAGCTACAGGAGTTCCTAGATTGCAGACTAGGCAATTGCTTTTTATTTACAGGTGGTCTTCATTGGCTAGCAGGTGGAGGCATGAAAGTGGGTTATTATAAAGTGAGTTCAGCCCTCTCTTGCTTGCTTGCTTTTGCACTCTTTTGGCCTGACAAGACAAAATAGGTGATATGGACCCCTTCAAATACTCTGAGATTGGGGAAAACCTTCAGCTCAAAAACATGCACTTTCCAGGGTTTGTGCCGACTGTATTGGATATGGGCCTTAAAGTCAACGAGTGGTTTTTTAGACTCTAGTGACTTGAGCTCTGTGTGTGTGTGTGTGTGTGTGTGTGTGTAAGGTGTGTGTGTGTGTTTGAGAGAGAGAAGAGAAGAGAAAAGAAGAGAAGAGAAGAGAAGAGAACTGCTTGCCTTGTTTTACTGGTGGGAGCCTATCTATTCTTTTTCTTAACATAATTTTGTAGGTCACTCTGGGTTGGATCCTTTGCTAAGGAAAGGCTGAGTGTTTTGTGTACCTGCCCTTTACTTATAGGGTCTAAGTAGAAACCAAGTTGACTTCCACCTCTGGAGGAACTCTTGCATAAAGATATCTAGGTTCTCAGAGTCATTTTCCATGGTTTGGGGAGCTGCAGCTGTTGTGTAGTCCTATCACATAATTTAATTTTTGCCAGGGTCACTATAGCATGAACATTTTTGTTCTATAATAGATTTTGTGATGGGGGCAGGAAAGCAGATTTATGGAAATATCTTACTTTAAATTTATCTATTTTAATGATAAGGTAGACTTAAAAAGTTCTGTGATTATCTATTTGTGGGAGGGTTTAAGCATAAATACAAAATAAGTCTCAGTCCGTTAGAGATCATGCTCAAAGTCATCTTAACCTGGGATACATGGGTTTTAGAGGGGGATGTGCAAGGTCACCAATGCTGCCTCCATCAATTTCATGAGTTCCATTTCTCAAATAGGAAAACCATCAGCTGACAGGGATACTAGAGATAATGTGGACCATGTTCTCTGTCTTTGATGCTGATTTTGACTTATTTCTTGCTGCTTTAAATACTAGGACCAGCAAGAACAAATTCATCATCATCTACTCTATTTCCAGAGGTCTTAGGTTCATTGTTCTTCCATCTATTTGTTATTCAATTCTTCCACCCAATCATTAAATATGCATTTATTGATTGCCTTCTACATATCAGGCAAAGTATTAAGTGCAGGGATTAATATAGCTGACATTCAATTATTGCTATGAAAAGGTGAAGAAGACATTGTGTTCTGTTATTTTTAATGAACTATTCTGAGATTATCATTGATATAATCAACTTTGGCATTTATGCTGGTGAGAAAATAACATATAGTCAGAGGTTCAGTCTAAAGAGATAAAGTACAGACAAAGTAGGAATGGTTGAGTGGTGGCAGTCCCAGATTTCATTCAGATTCGGGATTGTGGCATAAACAAAAGAATAATTCAAAAGCTTTCTAATTATTTTTTTTCCTACTTCAATTATTAGTTGGCGTATTTAGTTATAAGCTTCAGACATTAGTTCACATCTACAGCAACAATTTTTCTTCTTTGTAGAGTGCCAGGATGAAAATGTACTATTTTTGCAACACCACTTTCGTATACTTTTATGTTATATCACAGATTTTTAAAGATATCAATCAGATTAAACAATGGAAAAATAATGTCTTTTTCATGTATGCAATTTCAACAGGAAGTAAGCTAATAAAAACATTAAAGAAATATTGCTAAGGGAGTTATTTTCCAAAGTGAAACCATTTCAGAATTGAGAGGTATCCTAGATCAAACCATTTGGTTTAGATAAATGGCAACATAAGTAGAAATACTATATTTACATAGTGTGTGTATGTATGTATGAATGTACATTGTATATCCATAAATGGCTTGCAAATTTCTTTCTTCCTCCCTTCTTCCCCTCTTTCTTCCTTTCTTTCTCTTTTTATAACTGTAGTTATCTATCTATCTATCTATCATCTATCTATCTATGTATCTAATCTATCTTAGTTTGTTTTATGTTAATTTAATAGAACACCACAGAGTATGTAATCCATAATTAATAGAAATTTATCTGGCTCACAATTGCATAGGTTGGGAAGTCCAAGGGAATGGCACCAGCATCTGGTGAAGGTCTTGGTGCTGCATCTTCTAATGACAGAAGGTAGAAGGGCAAGAGAGTACAAAAGCAATCATGCAAGATAGGGTTGAACTCACTTTTATAATAACTCACTCTCATAACAAATCCATCTTCTTAATAATGAACCTACTCCTGAGATAATGGAATTAATTCATTCATGAAGGCAGTGCCCTCATGGCCTAATCACCTCTTAATGGTCCTACCTCTTAATGGTCCCACCTCCTGATACTGTCACAATGGCAATTAAATTTCAACATGAGTTTTGGAGGAGACATTCAAGCAATATTATTTTACCCCTTGTCCCCCATTACTCATGTTCTTTTCACATACAAAATACATTCACTCCATCCCAATGCCTCAAAAGTCTTAACTTATTCCAACAACTCAAAAGTTCAAAACCCAGAGCCTCATCTAATTCAGATGTGGATGAGATCAAGGCACAATTCACCCTGAGACAAATTCCTCTCCAGCTATGAGCTTGTGAAATTAACAAACTATATGCTTCCAAAATACAATGGTGGGGTAGGCATAGGATAGATATTCTCATTCCAAAAGGGGTAAATAGGCAAGAAAAAAAAGTAACAGGCCTGAAGTAAGTCTAAAACCCAAAAGGGAAAACAGCATTAAATTTTAAAGCTCCATAATAATCTTCCTTGACTCCATGTCTCACTTTCTGGACACACTGGGGCAAAGATTGGGTTCCTATGGGGTTGGGGAGTTGTGTCCCTATGGTTTTGCTGGGCTTAGTCCACTCAGAAGCTCCCATGGATTGGAGTCTTGTGCCTGCAGCTTTCCCAGGCTGAGTTGTATGCTGGTAGCCCTACAGCTCTGTGATCTTGGGGGCACCTCTAGTTTTATGCCTCTACTAGATATTGCCCTAGTAGGTATTGACCTATTAGAAACTAGGTATTACTCTCGTAGGCACTCTCTGCAGAGACTTTGTTCCTATGGCTTCACTGGGCATTGCTTTAGTGTGGGCTCTTTGTGGTGGCTCCACCACTGTGATGAGTCTCTGCCTGCACCCCTGGCTGTCTGTGACATCCTTTTAAATCTAGATGGAGGCTACCATGGCTCCACAACTTGTGTACTCTGTGTGCTGTAGAGTTATTGTCACATGGTCAGGAGTTCGAGACCAATCTTTTACACAAGACTTGTGGCAAATACCTTCTGGACTGGCAGGTTGAGCCACGTTGGGACCCACTTGTGCTATGGCTGGGGCAGTTGAGGAGTGCTGTGCTGGAATGTGGAAAGCAGATGACCAAGGTGGTTCTGGGCAGTAAGCCTGTGGAGGGTGCCCCAGTTCTGTCCCCTGAAACCATTCTGTCTTTCTAGAGCTCCGAGTCTGTGATGGATGCCTTTAGGACCATTCTTCCTTGTCTTCATGATCTCTTCTACTTGTAGTAATGATCTTCTAATGATCTTCATGATCTCTTCTATTTGTACTAATCTCTTTAGCAGATGGTCACTTGGCCAAACCTTCAGTTTGCTCTCCCGAATATGCTTTCTCATTCTTTCCATGGTCAGGCAGAATGTTTAAACAAAATTTGGTTGATTCTCTTTTCATGATAAATTTCATATTTAACGTTGCTTTTCAGCCTTTTGGGTAAAATCCAGTGTATAAATTCCACATTGAAGTCATTTCTTTCCACTTGCATCTTACTGTATGCAGTTAAAAGTAGCCACACAGATCCTTCTATATTTTGGTTACAGATTTCTTCTGCTAGATATTCTGGTTCATTGCTATGAAATTCTGCCTTTCATAAAGCTGTAGAGTATGGATACAGTTCAGACAAGTTCTTTGCCAACTTAAAACAAGGATGACCCTTACTCAAGTTTCCAATAAGACATTTCTCATTTTTGGGTCAGGTGTGGTGGCTCACTCCTGTAATCCCAGCACTTCAGGAGGCTGAGGCAGGTGGATCACCTGAGGTCAGGAGTTCATGACCAGCCTGACCAACATAGTGAAACCCCTGTCTGTACTAAAAAAAAAAATACAAAAATTAGCCAGGCGTGGTGGCAGGTGTCTGTAATCCCAGCTACTTGGGAGGCTGAGACAGGAGGATTGCTTGAATACAGGAAGTGGAGGTTGCAGTGAGCTGAGATCGCGCCTTTGCACTCCACCCTGGGTGACAAGAGCGAGACTTCATCTCAAAAAAAAAAAAAAAAAAAAAGATATTTCTCATTTTTGCCTGAGACCTCATTAGAATGGCCTTTATTGTTGTTTATATTTCTACTAGCATTCTAACCATGACCACTTAAGTATTTATCTTTAAAGTTTTGAACTTCCCTACAGTTCTTCTCTTCTTCTGAACCCTCACCAGAATCACCCTTAATGCTCCATTCATGAATCTAGGCTTTTTCCGTTCCTCCAAATTCTTCCAGCTTCTATCCATTACTCAGTTCCAAAGCCACTTCAACGTTTTCAAGTAATTGTAAACAGCAGCCCCACCTCTTGAGACCAATTTTCTGGCTTAGTCTATTTTATTTCACTCTAAGAGAGTATCACAGTCTGGGTAATCTGTAATGAACAGAAATTTATTTGCCTCATGCTTCTGAACAGTGGAAAGTCCAAAAGCATGTTGCCAGCATCTGGCAAGGGCCTTTGTGCTGTAACATCCCATGGCAGAAGGCGGATGGGCAAGACAGCTCAGAAGCCAGTGAGCAAGAAAGGGCTGAATTCACTTTTATAACAACTTACTCCAATAATAAGGACATTGATCCATTCACGAGGGTGGAGCCTTCATGGCCTAATCACCTCTTAATGGCTTCACCTCTTAATACTGTCACAATGGCAATTAAATTTCAACATGAATTTTGGAGCGGACATTCAACCCATAACAATATCTATCTTTGTTTAAACAAGATCATACAATTATAGTATTTGTGGATGAAGATGCTTCTGTCATCAGAATAAGTAAAACATTCTTCTTTAAAGCTTTAGCCTTTAGAGGTCTATTAAAAGAATAGCAGGAGATTTTTTCAGTGATACTCTGTTATTGTTTTAGTTCAAAAAGCAGTTTCAGTGGAACAGGAGTGAGACTGAATGTAGTGTTGATTCAATGCTTTCCCATCAGCCAACATCCCACTAGGTCTTTCCATCTAGCAGAACCCACCTATTGAGATAAGCATCAGGGCTCTTTGATGCAGAGGAACAATGTAGATGTGGAAACTCCCTTTCAAGAGGATGATAAAAGGATCAAGATGGGCATTTAATTTTTTTTTTCCTGATGGATTCTTCTTGATGATATAATAGCTGAAAGGTCACCCTTATGGTTCAGAAGAGTCAGAATGTTACTGCAAGAGATGATCTTAAGAAAAAGTATAAATTCACTAGGAAGAAAACAACAATGGATTGTCCAAGAGTGTGTGTGTGTGTGAGAGAGTGTGTGTGTGTACATGCATAGGGAGCCTCATGCATTAAACATTTGAGAAAGTGTAGGTACAGCTGGTGCCCAGAGAGTGAGTCATGTGATCTCTGAAACATCAAATAATCCTCCTCTGTTTATCTACTTTGTAATTATGGCCTGTCAAATTTCCTTCTTGTATTTGTTTGAAAAATAGGTACCCAGCCAGAGTGATTTAACTCTTTCCATGTTTTCCAGCTGTTCCATTTGCATCACTGGCTCAAATGTCACTCCGAGTTGTTGAAGCCTGCCTATGTGGCATTATATTAAGTGATCTTTTGTTTCACATAGGTCACCACTTGACTTTTAAATGGTAGTAAATTTCAGGCACTACTGCTTCATTCTGAACAGCTACAGGTAAAAGGCTTTATCTCTCTGGAATCCTTGTAAAATAGCCAGTCACTCAGAAAGCAATTTTGAATCTTTTACACAAAGCTAAAAGATTAATGCCATTACTAAGGTGACATAAAGGGGATGCATCTGCCTTGCAAAATAGTAGCTTTTTCATTGCCTTATTCATGTAATGAGGTTCCTCTGAGTTGCTGGCTATGTTCTGCAGTCTTTTGGAAACTTGGTTCATGGACAGGTAAATATGCTATTCGGTCTTGTCATTATTGTGATTTTTTCAGCCAATGTTTGGATAGGGGAGCATAGATCCATTAAGTTTTCTTCCTAGATCAAAGTCTCAGTCCAGGCCGGGCACTGTGGCTCATGCCTGTGATTCTAGCACTTTGGGAAGCCAAGGTGGGTGGATCACCTGAGATCAGGAGTTTGAGACCAGCCTGGCCAACATGGTGAAACCCCATCTCTACTAAAAATACAAAAATTAGCCAGGCGTGGTGGCAGGTGCCTGAAATCCCAGCTACTCGGGAGGCTGAGGCAGGAGAATCACTTGAACCTGGGAGGCGGAGGCTGCGGTGAGCCGAGATCACACCATTACACTCCAGTCTGGGCAATAAGAGCAAAACTCCGTCTCAAAAACAAAACAAAACAAAGTCTCGGTCGAGATTTCTCAGATGGTCACTATCGATATCTGCTGTTTAGTATTACCCTGCATTCCTTAACTTGTACCATTAACTTAATTGTAGGAAAAAAAAGATGAATTGTAGAAGATGTGTCTCCTGCCATTTTCTCCTCTTTACTCGTAGTCTCTAGTAGCCAAGATTCAGAGTAGCTTAGACATGTAAGACTTCCAGCCATGGGGAAGTCTAAAACTATATTTGGAATTTCTCTAGGAAGAAGTTTAGTTTCTCTAAATACCTCTATTTTGTGACACTTCTTTGATCCTATTTCTATTTTTAAACTATTCACCACCTGCTAAGAAGACAGGAGAGACGGAGAGACGATTCCAGAGATGAGCTAGCTCCCACTGAAGAATACGCTGTACAAAAGCCTAGAACGAGTGGAAAGCAGAAAGTAGAAGCTATGTGCCTGGTCTTTTTATGCCATATTCTTCATGCCTGTACAAAACCTGGCAGAAATTATGACTGAGACTATTAAAAATTGTAGAACCTCTTTTTGTGCCAGCCACTGTTAAATGATGGTATTTACAATGTTGTGAAATGTACAGGGCTGCTATATCCCCATTCTATAGAGGAATATACTGAAAATATAAAATATTACATGAATTACTCAAAATTACATGGCAGTTAAGTGACAAAGCTGGGTTGGAAACACTTTTTCTCTGATTACATGCAAAGTTCTATTTTGCATATTCAATAAGATAACATACATCAACTTCCAGGTACTTATTTCGCTTTGCTTCTCCTATTCTGTTCCTTCTTCCCACTTTCCTTTACCTATCTTCCCCTTCAAGTCACAGTTTAAATAGTTTTCACTTTGTTGAATGTTACTTCTTCTAGGAATTTTCAGACCTTCCAGACAAAGGAGTCCCTCTGTTACATGCTCTCAGGTCACCCTGAAGTTTTCTTTCAGAGCATACATCACAACTAATAGTTATTTGTGTCATTCTTTCCTAATGTCTCTTTTCCATAGCAGATTTATAGTTCACGAGAACAGAAAACTCTCTGTCTTGTTCTTCATTGTGTCACTAGCTTTTGGGAGAAGCTGCACACATAAAAGCAGCTTAAAGCATATTTGTTGGCTGGTCACAGTGGCTCACACCTGTAGTCCCAGCAATTTGGGAGGCTGAGGCGGGCAGATCACCTGAGGTCAGGAGTTCGAAACCACCCTGACCAATATGGTGAAACCCTGTCTCTACTAAAAACACAAAAATTAGCCGGGCCTGCTGGCAGGCACCTGTAAGTTCCACCTACTTGGGAGGCTGAGATAGGCGAATGGCTTGAACCCAGGAGGTGGAGGTTGCAGTGAGCCGAGACTGTGCCACTGCACTCCAGCCTGGACGACAGAGTGAGACTCCATCTCAAAAAAATTTTTGTTAAATGAATAAATAGGTATGAGTAGTAGTTGTTTGTTATATTTACTATTTTTGATAATCATTTTTATATATCATGCCTTCTATAGATACTCAATGAGACAATTGAGGAATCTGTCAGAATAAAAGCAACAAAAAACTTACCAGGGTTAGTGATTTCTGAACACAACCGGAGGTTGAGGTGATCACACCAAGAATCATGACATGTCCCAAGTGGGAAAGGAGGGCTGGATGAATGGAAAGCAAGTTAGCAATTGCTTTGCCTTTGACCTACCTGCCAGTCAGTATTCAAGAACTTCTGAAAGAGAATAGCCTTTCATCCTATAGCTTTGAATTAAGGGAAAGAATCAGTTCATCTCCATGTTTACCCTGTTAATAAAAAAAGGAAGATCCAGAGGCAATTTCAGTTATACAGTTTTCCTCCAAGTATTTTTCAGTTTACCTCCATTATTTTTCAGTGCCAGTTATGGATTTCTACATTCCTAATCAGACTCTATTTTTGAGCAAATTGTCTACATGTCTTATAAACCTGCACTCTGTTTTATATGTGTGTGAAGTTCAGAGAGAGATTTCATTTTCTCTTTAGGTTTTGCTGCTTGGTTAAAGTCATGTGAGACAACTTCGATTGCATTTTTATTAGTTCTGTTTCACAATATATCAACTTTGAAGTGTTTCCAAGATCTTAGCCAAAGATAATATAATCCGACCCACTTCAGCCTCTGATTTATTAGTTTGATTTGTAGATTGAATACTGGAGAGATGTTAAGAATGTCAGTTTTTAGAGCTTTCATGCTAATTAAAACAACTACAGTAGAAGTGTTTTTAATTCATTCCATAAGATTGTGCTAAGTGAATATTCAGTGCTATACAACATTGTAAAATGGTTTAAATCAAGGAAAAATAATTTTACTGCACCAAAATCTATTTAAGGGTATGAAAAGACAGCAGAAACAAACTCCTTTTTGTGTAATAGAAAATTATGGTTCCAAACCTGTAAGATTAAGGTGGTCAAACTATAATAGGGCATATAGGCACACAAATGGCTGTTAAACACAAAAACAAGAAAGATCCAGAGGCATAAATAAAAAACAAATTATGCTACTCATTCAAAAATAAAATCTGGTAATTTACAGAAATATACAAAATACAATAGGATGAAAAATAAATAGAAGTATTTAAATTACTTCAATTTAAAACCAAGATTTAAGGAGAGGATTTTGTGTTGTAAAGTTTTTTTTGTAAAGAGTTTTAGTAATGCAGCAACAGATTTTTAATTATTAAATAGTAGAATTAAGTTTTAGATGGTTTCAGTCCTGCCCACGGGCACTGAAAGAAGTACAGGTAGATTCTAATTTAAGAATGGCTAATTTAGGAAGAATCTGCCTATGCAGACAAGATCAGATGCTTCTTGTTATTCTCTTCTAGGGACAGTTGGACTTTAGACCCCATTTAAAGACTACTGAAAGGATCGATGAACTGAAAACATATTTTTCAATGAAAATACAGAGAGGTAGAATGTGCAAAGATCAGCCCATTTCTCCCTAATTGCTCCCTTCCCTAGTGGTGCTCAATCTATTTCTGGGAAATTGCTGGTGAGAAGTGAGCAAGGAAGAGAGAAGTAGAGATTCTATTACTTTTGAAGTTTACTTCCCCTTACTTTTATTTCATTATATTTTATTTTTCAATTTACAAATTTAGATAAATGCAAAAAATTGTGTACCCACATCCCAATCAGGATATACAAGAGTTCCCTTGTTCTCCCAAATTTCCTTCTACTACACCTTATATTAAAACTCTCTCCTATCTCTGATGTGTTCTCTGTCCCTACAGTCTTGCCTCTCCTGTCTCCTCCTCTCCCCTCTCCGCCCTTCGCGTCCCCTCCCCTCTCCTCCTCTCTTCTTTTTTTTTTTCTTGAGACGGAGTCTCACCCTTGTCGCCCAGGCTGGAGTGTAGTGGCAGGATATCGGCTCACGCAACCTCCGCCTCCTGGGTTCAGGCAATTCTCTTGCCTCAGCCTACCGGGTAGCTGGGAGTACAGGCGCCCGCCACCACGCCTGGCTAATTTTTGTTATTTTTAGTAGAGACGGTTTTCACCATGTTGGCCAGACTGGTCCGGTCTTGCCTTTTCTAAAGTGCTAAAAAAGGGAATTGGCTGCTCTGTCTATGAAGTAGCCATTCTTTTATTCCTTTACTTTCTTAATAAACTTGAACAACAACAAAATGGAATCATAGAGTGTGTAGTCTTTCAAGTCTAGCTTTTTCCACTTAGGCTAATGGATTTAAGATTCAGCCATGTTGTTTTACATATGAATAGTTTATATTTGGTTTTGACTGCTGAGCAGTACTTCATTGTATGGATATTCCACCGTTTGTTTATTCATTCGTCTATTGAAGAACGCTTGGGTAGTCTTCAGTTCCTGGTGACTATAAAAAATGCTGCTATAAACATTTGTGTCAAATTTTGTGTATGTATGTGTGAACATAAATTTTTTTTTTCCACGAAGAATAAATTTATTGATTACACTTTAGACTTTTTTTTTTTTTTCTCTTTTTAGGGGAAGGCATTTTCATTTTCAGGACAGCAGGTGGTTTAGGGCTTGGCTGTTGGTTTCTGCTGATAGCCAGGGGTATGTGACAGGGGACAAAGTAGTGGAACTCTCCTGATCTGCATTCTTCCCATTTGCAGAATAGGGCTGAGAAATCGTGATTGCTTTGAAGTGGTTACTGAAAGAGAGTGTGTACCTGGAAACAATCTCTGGTTTAGTCAACTATTAATGGGGTCACGGGGGCGGGATGTTCCATATCCCAGGTCACAGCTGGTGGGGGATCTCTGCTGCTCCTCCCCACTCCTTGTCCTGCTTGTCCGTGTCAGACAGTGCATCTGTCTTCCTACCAAGGACCCGTTTCCAGACAATGATTAATCGGATATGGCTCCTGTGTTCAAGAAACTTAAAATTCTTATGTTGGTAAGAGCAGTGTGCCACAGTGAATTTCCAGTTACTTCTTGCTGTTTTGTAGGCTGTCACCACCCCTTACAGTGAAATGCTTACAAGTGGTTTTGTTTTATTACAGTCAGTGTACAATTCTCATGCACAAGGGCACTCCTCCATGCCAGGCTCTCTATACAAACGTTCAGTGCCTTTCAGTCAGAGAGGCTGACTGCTGACTCCTGGGTCTCCCTGTGGCCAAAGGGTAAAGTGGATAGATACATCTTGGGATAAACTTTATTTAACTTAGTTGGCATGACTGATTAGGAAGTCCTCAGATACCTCACTCCCATGCGTAGGGTATTTAGTGTCATGCCAAGGCATATGCTGCCAATTCCAGGCTTTCATTTTTTGGCTTCCTTTAGCTTTCAAAACTTCTCTGCAAAAACCACTTCCCCTGCCTGCCATCTGCCTTAAAACCCCCTCCCCCACTTAAAAATATCTGTTTCTAATCCCAAGAGTCTTTTTTTGTTGTTTTTGAGACAGGGTCTCATTCTGTTGCCCAAGCTGGATTGCAGTGGTGCAGTCTTGGCTCGCTGCAGCCTTGACCTCCCAGGCTCAAGTGATCCTCCCACCTCAGCCTCCCGAGTAGCTGGGACTACAGGCGTGTGCCACCACTCTGAGCTAATTTTGTATTTATTGTAGAGGCAGGGTTTCATCATGTTGCCTAGACTGGTGTGAGATTCTTATATTTTCTAATTATTCTTAACAAGTTGACCAATTGATGATCAAAAATGTATTTGGAAATAGGTATAAGTTGAACTTTGCTTATTGGAAATTCTTGGTTGGAGGAGTTTTCTGTAGTTAAGATTACCATGTTGTTGGGTATATGAAGATGAACAGTGACAGATAGAACTAGAAGTGCAAGTTGGGGCCAGTGTGCGAAGGAACTTGAATGCCATATAATAGTGATGATAGTGATGGGGAGTCAGTCTTCTCTCTGATGCAGACTAAACAAAAAAATACAAATACCCCAACTGAACTGAAGCAAAATCCAAGTATCTCAAGCAAAAATAAATTTATCTGGCCACATAATCAGAGAATTCAGGCCTAGCTGGATCCAGGGACTTAAATGACATTGTCGGCACTCTTACGTGACACCTTGTCTTCTTGACTTCCTCCTTCTATGACACGAGAGAAAAAGAAGATGGTCACTAATATTTCTACCTTCACGTCTTTTCAACAGTCACCTCACAGGGGAGGAATCTTCTTTCTTCCAGCGTTCTTATCTCAGTCTCAGGGAGGGACTTTGGTCCTGATTAGTCACATGTCTACGTTGGTTGGATCTGTGTGTCCAATAATGAGTGAACATAAATTTTCACTTCTCTTGTGTAAATAGTAGGAGTGGGATTGTTGACTTAGAGTCATATGGTAAGTGTGTGTTTAACTTTGTAAGAGACTGTCAAACTTTGTGGCTGTACCATTTTGCATTCCTACCACCAACCTATAACCATATCAGTTGCTTGAAAAAAAAAGAAGTCATTCCACTAGAATTGCATTGGTATCTTATTATGGTTTCAGTTTGCATTTGCCTAACATTGAGCACCTTTTCATTTGCTTTCTTATCATTTGCACATCTTTGGTGAAGTGTCTTTTTTTTTTTTTTTTTTTGCCCAATTTTCATCTTCTTGTTAAGTTTCAAGTGTTCTTTATCTATTCCCAATATAATTCACTTTTCAGGTATGTGATATGCAAATATTATTTTCCAGTCTGTAGCCTGTGCTTTTATTCTTTTAATAGTGTCTGTCACCAAACAAAAGTTTTTAGTTTTGATGAAGATTGATTTACCAGTTAAGAACTCTTCACTTAACTCAAGGTCATAGAAAATTTTTCTGTGTTCTCCTCCAAAGTTTAAAGTTTTATAATTTACATTTAAATCTAAGATGTATTTTGAGTTACTTTTTTGCATAAGTGTTAGATATAGGTCAAGGTTTAAACATATATATGTACGTTTGTTTTAGCACTATTTTTTGTAAAGATTATTGTTTTTCTGTTGAATTTTTCCTTGCATTTTTGTCAAAATCAGTTGATAGAATTCACCAGTGAAAGCATTTGAGTCTAATTTTCTTTGTTGGGAGGATTTTAATTACAAATTTAATTTTTTTAGTAAAAATAGAAATATTCAGGTTATTTATTTCTTTGTGAGTAGGTTTTGGGTCATTTGACTCTTTCAAGGAATTGCTCTATTTTATTTACATTGTTGAATTCACAGCTACAAAGTTGTGTTTAGTATTCGTTTACTATCTTTTTTTTTTTTTTTGAGATGGACTTTCACTCTTGTACCCCCCGGCTGGAGGGCGCTGGTGTGATCTTGGCTCACTGCAATCTCCGCCTCTCGGGTTCAAGCGATTCTCTTGCTTTAGCTTCACGAATAGCTGGGATTACAGGTGTCCACCACCATGCCCAGCTAATTTTTTGTATTTTTAGTAGAGACGGGAGTTTACCATGTTGGGCAGGCTGGTGTTGAACTCCTGACCTCAGGTGATCCACCCACCTTGGCCTCCCAAAGTGCTGGGAATACAGGCGTGAGCCACCATGCCCAGCATACTATCCTTTTAATGTGAGGTTTGTGGTGACACATTCTGTTTCATTTATGTTATAAATAATTTCTATCTTTTTCCTATTTTTATTGACCTGTCTGGCTAAAGATTAATCAATTTTATTTTATTTTTTTAAAGAACCCATTTTCATTAATTTTCTGTTTTCTTTTTTCATTTTTATTGATTTCCAGTGCTATAATAATTAATTCTTTTTTTCCACTTGTGTATATATTTATGGAGTACTTTTTTGGGGGTCTTAATTTGCTCTTATTTTCTAACTTAAGTGGAGGTGCACCTTAATGATTTGAAATATTTCATCTTTTCTGATTTTAACATTAAGTACAATCCATTTGACCTCTTAGCACTGATTTAGCCTCATTCCATAAATTTTGATGTGTTGTATTTTCATTTTCATTTAGTTCAAAATATTTTCCGATTTCTTTGAGCTCTATTTGACCCATTGATTACTTAGAAGTATGTTGTTTAACTTCCAAATATTCAGGGTTTTTTTTTTTTCAGATATTTGCGTTACTGAGTCCTTGTTTAATTCCGTTATGGTCAGAGAACATATTTTCTATGATTTCAGTTATTTAACATGTGTTAAAGTTCATTTTACAAGATGAGATATGATGTATCTTGGTATATGTTGCATGTGTGCTTGAAAATAATATCTATTCTAGTGCGGTTGGGTGGGATGTTCAACAAATGTCAATTAGGTCTGGTTGGTTGATGGTGTTGTTCAGTTCTTCTATATTACTTCTAATTTTTCTATTAGTTCTACTGAGTGTTGAGAAAGAAATGTTGAAGACTCCTAATATAAATGATATGTCAATTTCTCCTTTTAGTTCTGTGAGTTTTTGCTTTGTGTATTTTTAAGGTTTGTATTCAGGGTCATACAAATTTAGAATTTTTATGTCTTCTTGGTACAAATTGACCCTTTTCTTATGCAGTGTCTTTCTTTACCTTTGGTAACTTTCCATACCCTAAAATCTGTTTTTAGTCTGGTATTAATAAAGGTCCTGCAGCTTTCTTTCGAATAGTGTTTCCAGGTAGATCTTTTACCATCATTTTACTTTTACCCTATAGTCTTAAAATATATCCACTCTGACAATTTCTGCATATTAATTGCTATATCCAGAACATTTGCTTTCAATGTAGTTAATAATATGGTGGTAATTAGGCCTACCATTTTAAAATCTGTTTACTGTTTTTCTTATTTTTAATGTGTATATTTTTCCTTTCCTGAATTCTTTTGGATTATTCAAATTATTATTATTTTATTTAGTATTGTAATTGAATTTATTGGGTCCCTTTTTAATTTTTATTTCCAATGTTTGTGTGTATATAATGGGTGTACATATTTTTTTTTCTTTTCAGCTGGTTTATTGTTCCTCCCTCTTTTTTTAAATATATTTTTAATTTTTTTTATTATACTTTAAGTTCTAGGGTACATGTGCATAACGTGCAGGTTTGTTACATATGTATACTTGTGCCATGTTGGCGTGCTGTACCCATCAACTCATCAGCACCCATCAACTCGTCATTTACATCAGGTATAACTCCCAATGCAATCCCTCCCCCCTCCCCCCTCCCCATGATAGGCCCCGGTGTATGATGTTCCCCTTCCTGAGTCCACGTGATCTCATTGTTCAGTTCCCACCTATGAGTGAGAACAGGGTGTACATATTTATGAGGTACAAGTGATACTTTGATATGGGAGTGCAATGTGTAGTAATCACATCATGGTAAATGGGGTATCCAATGCCTCAAGCATTTATCCTTTATGTTATAAGGAATCCAATTACACTTTTAAGTTATTTTAAAATGTACTATTAAATTATTTTTGACTATAGTCATTCTGTTATGCTAGCAAATATTAGGTCTTATTCATTCTTTCTAACTATTTTTTTTGTATCCATTAACCATTCCTGTATCCCCATGCCCTGAACCCCCCAGCCCCACTACACTTCACAGCCTCTGGTAACTGTTCTTCTACTCTCTGTCTCATGACTTCAATTGTTTTAATGTTTAGCTACCACAAATAAGTGACAACATGTGATGTTCATCTTTCTGAGCCTGGTTTATTTCACTTAATGCCCTCCAGTTCCATCCATGTTATTGCAAATGACAGGACCTCATTCTTTTTATGGAAGAGTAGTACTCCATTGTGGACATGTACCATATTTTATTTATGCATTTGTCTGTTGATGGACACTAAGTTTGTTTCCACATCTTGGCTGTTGTTAATAGTGTTGCAACAAACATGAAGTGCAGATATCTCTTCAGTTTACTAATTTCCTTTCTTTTCAGTATATATCTAGCAGTGGGATTGCTGCATTTTATGACAGGTCTATTTTCAGATTTTTGAAGAACTCCAAACTATTTTCCATAGTGGTTGTACTAATTTACATTCCCACCAACAATGTATGAGGGTTCTCTTTTCTCCATATCCTTGTCAACATTTATTATTGCCTGTCTTTTCATATAAGCCATTTTAACTGGGGTGAGATAATATCTCATCAGAGTTTTGATTTGCATTTCTCTGATGATCAATGATATTGAGCACATTTTCATCTGACTGTTTGCCATTTGTATGTCTTTTTCTGAGAAATGTCTATTCACATCTTGTGCTCATTTTAAATCAGATTATTAGATTATATATTCTGGTTATTAATCCCTTTTCAGGTGGATAGGTTGCAAATATTTTCTCCCATTCTGTGGGTGGTCTCTTCATTTTTTTGATTTTTTTTTTTTTTTTTTGCTTTGTACAAGCTTTTTAACTTGATGTGATCCCATTTGTTCATTTTTGCTTTGTTGCCTGTGCTTGTGAGGCATTACTCAAGAAAATTTTGCCTACTCCAATGTCCTGGAGAGTTTCTCCAATGTTTTGTCATAGTAGTTTCATAGTTTGGGGTCTTAGATGTAAGTTCTTCATACATTGTAATTTGATTTTTGCATGTGGTGAGAGATAGTGGTCCAGTTTCATTCTTCTACTTATGAACATCCAGTTTTCCCAGAACCATTTATTGAAGAGACTGTCCTTTCCCCAATGTACATTCTTGGCAACTTTGTCAAAAATGAGTTCACTGCAGATGTGTGGATTTGTTTCTCAGTTATCTATTCTGTTCCATTTGGTCTATGTGTCTGTTTTTGTAACAGTATCATGCCATTTTAGTTACTATAGCTTTGTAGTATAATTGGAAGTCTGATAATGTGATTATTCTAGTTTTGTTCTTTTTGGTTAGGATAGCTTTGGCTATTCTGGTTTCTTTGTAGTTCCATATGAGTTTTAAGATTTTTTTTCTATTTCTGTGAAGAATATCATTGGTAATTTGATAGGGATTCTATTGAATCTGTAGATTGCTTTGTGTAGTCTGAACATTTTAACAATATTGATTTTTCCAATCCATGAACATGGACTATCTTTGCATTTTTTTGTGTCCCCTTTAATTTCTTGCATTAATATTTTATAGTTTTTATTGTAAAGATCTTTCAATTATTTGGTTAGGTTAATTACTGGTATTTAATTTTATTTGTAACTATTGTAAGTGGGATTGCATTCTTGATTTCTTTTTCAGTTTGTTCACTCTTGGCATATAGAAATGCTACTCATTTGTTTTTCAGTATGAAGAGTTTTTTGGTGGAGTCTTTAGTTTTTTTTTCAATATAAGATCATATCATCTGCAAACAAGGATAATTTGACATTGTCATTTCCAATTTGGGTGCCCTTTATTTCTTTCACTTGTCTGATTGCTCAAGCTAGAACTTTCAGTACTATGCAGAATAACAGTGGTGAAAGTGGGCATCCTTGTCATGTTCCAGATCTTACAGGAAAGGCTTTCACCTTTTCCCTATTCAAGATGATACTAGTTATAGGTCTGTTATATATGGCTTTTATTATGTTAAAGTACATTCTTCTATACACAGTTTTTTGAGCATTTTCATCATGAGCAGATATTGAATTGTATTAAATGTGTTTTCAGCAGCAATTGAAATAATCATTTGGTTTTTCCTTCATTCTGTTGATATGATGAATCAATTTGATTGATTTGTGTATGTTGAACCATCCTTGCATCCCTGGGATAAATCTCACGTGGTTATGATGAATAATTTTTTTAATGTGTTGTTGGATTCGGTTTGCTAGTATTTTATTGAGGATTTTTCCATCAATATTCATCGGTCATATTGATTTATAGTTTTTTGTTTTTGATGTGTTTTTGGTTTTGGCATTGATAATACTGGCCTTGTAGAATGAGTTTGGAAGTATTCCCTCCTCCTCTATTTTTTGGAATAGCTTGAGTACAATTGGTATGAGTTGTTCTCTAAATGTTTGGTAGAATTCAGCAGTGAAGCCATTGGGTCCTGGGCTTTTTTTTTTTTTTCTTTTTTTTTTTCTGGGAGACTATTACAGCTTTGATCTCATTACTTTTTATTGGTCTGTTCAGGTTTTGGATTTCTTCATGCTTCAATCTTGGTAGGTTTTATGTGTCTAGAAACCCATTCATTTCTCCTAGATTTTCCAACTTATTGGCATATGGTTGCTTATAGTAGCCACTTATAATCCTTTGAATTTCTGTGGTATGAATTGTAATGGCTCCCTTTTCACCTCTGATTTTATTTATTTGGGTCTTTTTTTCTCTTGGTCTGGCTAAAGGTTTGTCAATTTTATTTATCTTTTCAAAGAATATACTTTTTGTTTTGTTGATGATTTGCATCGTTTCCTTCATTTCAATTTTACTTATTTCTGATCTGATCTTTATTATTTCTTTTCTTCTGCCAATTTTTGGATTTGCTCTGCTCTGGTTTTTATAGTTTTTTAATATGCATCATTAGGTTGTTTACTTGAAGTTTTTCTTTTTTTGATGTAGGTGTTTGTAGGTTTATATGTCCCTCTTGTTATTGCTTTTGCTGTATCCCATAGGTTTTGTTGTCTTGTCTTTCCATTATCATTTGTTGTAAGAAGTTTTTCAATTTCTTTCATAATTTCTTCATTTACCCACTGATCATTCAGAAGCATATTGTTTAATTTCCACGTGTTTGTATTGTTTCCAAAATCCCCTTTGTTATTAATTTCTACTTTTATTTCACTGTGGTCACAGAAGATGCTTGACATTATTTCATTTTTTTGAATATTTTAAGACTTGTTTTATGACTTAATATGTGGTCTATCCTTGAGAATAGCACATGTTCTTAGGAAAATAATGTATTCTGTAGCCATCTGATGAAATGTTCTGTAAATCTTTGTTAGGTCCATTTGATCTATAGTGCAGATTAAGTTCAATGTTTCTTTGTTGATTTTCCGTCTGGAAGATCTGTCCAATATGAAAATGGGTGTTGAAGTTTCCAGTTATTATTGCATTGGGATCTATGTTTCTCTTTAGCTCTAATAATGCTTTATGTATTTGGATGCTGCAGTGTTAGGTGTATATATATTTACAATGGTTACATTCTCTTGCTTAATTGACTCATTTGTCATTACATAATGATGTTCCTTGTCTCCTTTTATAGTTTTGTCTTGAAACCTATTTTGTCTGATATAAGTATGGCTGCCTCTGCTCTTTATGGTTTCCATTGGCATGAAATATCTTTCTCCATCTTTTTATTTTCAGTCTTTTTGTGTCTTTATAGGTGGAGTGGGTTTCTTTCTTCTATTTTTATTTTTGCTGTTTAAGTTCAGGGGTACATGTGCAGGTTTGTTACAAGGTAAACTTGTGTCATGGGAATTTGTTGTATGGATTATTTCATCACCCAGGTATTAAGCCTAGCTTCCTGATCCTCTCCCTCTTCTCACCCTCCATTCTCCTATATGCCCCAGTGTGTGTTGTTCCCTTCTATGTGTCCACATGTTCTGCTCATTTAGCTCCCACTTTTAAATGAGAATATGTGGTATTTGGTGTTTTGTTTCTGAATTAATTTTCTAAGGATAATGCCTCTAGCTCCATCCATGTCCCTGCAAAGGATATAATCTCATTCTTTTTTTATGGCTGCATGATATTTCATTCTGTATATGTACCACATTTTCTTTATCCAGTCTATCATTGATGGACATTTAGGTTGATTCCATATCTTTGTTATTGTCAATAGAGCTGCAGTGAACATACATATGCATGTGTCTTTACAATAGAATGATTTATATTCCTTTAGGTATTTGCCCATTAATGGGATTGCTTGGTCAAATGGTATTTCTGTCTTTAGGTCTTTGAGGAATCACCACACTGTCTTCCTCAATGGTTGAACTAATTTACCCTCCCACCAACAGTCTATAAGTGTTCCCTTTTCTTCACAACCTCACCAGCATCTGTTGTTTTCTCACTTTTTAGTAGTAGCCACTCTGGCTAGTGTGAGATGGTATTTCATTATAATTTTAATTTGCAATTCTCTAATGATCAGTGATGTTGAGCATTTTTTCATATGATTGTTGACCACATGTATGTCTTCTTTTGAAAAGTGTCTATTCATGTCCTTTGCCCAATGTAATGGAATTTTTTTTCTTATAAATTTGTTTAGTTCTTTATAGATGCTGGATATTAGACCTTTGTCAGATGCATAGTTTGCAATTTTTTTTCCCATTCTGTAGGTTGTCTGTTTACTCTGTTGATAATTTCTTTTGCTGTGCAAAAGCTCTTAGTTCAATTAGGTCCCATTTGTCAATTTTTGCTTTAGTTACAATTGCTTTTGGCATCTTTGTCATGAAATCTTTGCCCATTTCTATGTCCTAAATGGTATTGTCTAGGTTTTCTACTAGGGTTTTTATAGTTTTGGTTCTTTTTAAATTTTATTTATTTTATTTCCATAGGTTTTTGGGGGGATGGATGGTGTTTGATTACATTAATAAGTTCTTTAGTAGTGATTCGTGAGATTTTGGTACCGCCATCACCTGAACAGTATACATTAAACCCAATTTGTAGTCTTTTATCCCTCACCCGCTTCCCACCCTTTCCACCTGAGTCTCCAAAGTCCATTGTGTCATTCTTATGCCTTTGCATCCTCATGATTTCGCTCCCACTTATGAGTTAGAACATGCAATGTTTGCTTTTCCATTCTTGAGTTACTTCATTTAGAATAATAGTCTCCAGTTCCATCCAGGTTGCTGTGTATGCCATTAATTCATTCTTTTTTATGACTGAGTAGTATTTCATTATATATATATATATAAAATATATAATGCAATTTATGTATATTATATATAATTATATATAAAATATATAATTATATATTATATATAAAATATATAATTATATGTATGTTATATATAATTATATATCTCTCTCTCACAATTTCTTTATCCACTCATCAATTGATGGGCATTTGGGCTTGTCCCACATTTTTGCAATTGCAAATGTGCTGCTATAAACATGAGTGTGCAAGTATCCTTTGTATAATGACTTCCTTTCATCTGAGTAGATATCCAGTAGTAGGATTGCTGGATCAAATGGTAGTTCTACTTTTAGTTCTTTAAGGAATCCCCCCACTGTTTTCCATAGTGGTGTTACATTTAAGTCTTTAATCCATCTTGAGTTAGTTTTTGGATATGGTGTAAGGAAGGGGTCCAGTTTCAATCTAGTGCATATGGTTAGCCGATTATACCAGCACCACTTATTGAATAGGGAATTTTTTCCCCCATTGCTTGTTTTTGTCGGGCTTGTCATAGATCAGATAGTTGTAGGTGTGCAGTCTTATTTTGGGGTTCTCTATTCTGTTCCATTGGTCTATATGTCTGTTTTTGTACCAGTACCATTCTGTTTTTGTTACTGTAGTCCTATAGTATAGTTTAAAGTTGGGTAGCATGACACCTTCAGCTTTGTTCTTTTTCCTTAGGATTGCCTTGGCTATTTTCACTCTTTTGTGGTTCTGTAGGAATTTTAAATATTTTTTTTTTCTAGTTATGTGAAGAATCTCAATGGTAGTTTAATGAGAATGGCATTGAATCTATAAATTGCTTTGGGAAGTATAGCCATTTCCTATCCATGAGTGTGAAGTGTTCCTTTATTTTTTTGTGTCATCTCTAATTTGTTTGGGCAGTGGTTTGTAGTTTTCCTTGTAGGGATCTTTCACCTTCCTAGTTAGCTGTATTCTAAGGTATTTTGTTCTTTTTGTGGCAATTGTGAATGGGTGTTCATTCCTGATTTGGCTGTCAGCTTGATTGTTGTTGGTGTGTAAGCATGCTAGTGATTTTTGCACATTAATTTTGTATCCTGAGACTTTGCTGAATTTGTTTATCAGCTTAAGAAGCTTTTAGGCTGAAACTATGGGGTATTCTAGATATAAGATCATGTCATCTGCAAATAGAGATAGTTTGACTTCCTCTCTTCCTATTTGGATTCCCTTTATTTCATTCTCTTGCCTTATTTTCCTGGCTAGAACTTCCAATACTATGTTGAATAGAAGTGGTGTGAGAGGACATGTTTGTCTTGTGCTGGTTTTCAAGGAGAATGCTTCCAGCTTTTGTCCAATCAGTATGATGTTGGTTATAGGTTTGTCATAGATGTCTCTTATTATTTTCATATGTATTTCCTTCAGTGCCTAATTTATTGATAGTTTTTAACATGAATGGATATTGAATTTGATCAAAAGCCTTTTCTGTGTGTATTGAGACAATAATATGGTTTTTTGTCTTTAGTTCTGCTTACGTGATGAACCACATTTATTGATTTGTATATGTTGAACCAACTTTGCATCCCAGGGATAAAGTTTACTGATTGTGGTAGATAAACTTTTTGATGTACTGCTGGATTCAGTTTGCCAGTATTTTGTTGAGGACTTTCGCATCAATGTTCATCAAGATATTGGCCTACAATTTCCTTTTTTTGTTGTATTTCTGCCAGGTTTTGTTATCAGAATGATGCTGACCTTATAGAGTGAGTTTGGGAGGAGTCCCTCTTCTCCTCAATTTTTTGGAATAGTTTCAGTAGGAATGGTACCAGCTCTTCTTTGCACATCTGGTGAATCTGTCTAGTCCTGGTTTTTTTTTAGTTGTTAAAATATTTATTATTGCCTCAATTTCAGAGTTCATTATTAGTCTATTCAGGGATTCAGTTTCCTTCTTGGTTTAGTTTTGGGCCAGTATACATGTCCAGGAATTTATTAATTTCTTCTAGATTTTCTAGTTTATGTGCATAGTGATATTCTTAATTCTCTGATGACAGTTTGTATTTCTGTGGTGTCAGTGGTAATACTCCCCTTGTTGTTTCTGATTGTGTTTATTTAAATCTTCTCTCTTTTCTTCTATATTAGCCTATCTAGTGATCTATCTATTTTATTAATTTTGTTCAAAAAGACCAGCTGCTGGATTCATTGATGTTTTGAATTTTTTGTGTGTCTCCTTCAGCTCTGATTTTGGTTATTTCCTGTCTTCTGCTAGCTTTGGGATTTGTTTGGTGTTGGTTCTCTAGTTCTTTTAGTTGGGATGTTAGCTTGTTAACTTGAGATCTTTCTAACTTTTTGATCTGGGCATTTAATGTTATAAATTTCCCTCTTAATACTACATTAGCTGTGTTCCAGAGACTCTGCTATGTTGCATCTGTGTTCTCATTAGGTTCAAAGAACTTCTTGATCTCTGCCTTATTTTCATTATTTACCCCAAAGTTATTCGGGAGCAGGTTATTCTATTTCTATGTAATTGTATGGTTTTGGGTGAATTTCTTAGTCTTGATTTCTAATTTGATTGCACTGTGGTCTGGGAGACTGTTACTATTTTAGTTCTTTTGCATTTGCTGAGGAGTGTTTTACTTCTGACTATGTGATCAATTTTACAGTAAGTACCTTGTGGCACTGAGAAGAATGTATATTCTGTGTATATTCTGTTGTTTTGGGGTGGAGAGTTCTGTAGATACATATCAGGTCTATTTAATCCAGTTCTGAGTTCAGGCCCTGAATATCTTTGTTAATTTTCTGTTTCGATGGTCTGTCTAATATTGTCAGTGGGGTGTTAAAGTCTACCACTATTATTTTGTGAGAGTCTAAGTCTCTTTGTAGGTCTCTAAGAACTTGCTTTATGAATCTGGGTGCTCCTGTGTTGGGTGAATATATATTTGGGATAGTTAGATCTTCTTGTTGAATTCAACCCTTTACCATTGGTAAAGTGTTTCTTGTAGGCAACAGGTCATTGGGTCTTGTTTTTCTATCCATTCAGCCACTCTCTGTGTTTTGATTAGATAGTTTAGTCTACTTACATTTAATTTTATTATTAATAAGTAAGGACTTACTTCTGCCATGTTGTTATTTATTGTTTTCTGGTTGCTTTGTGATCTTCTCATTTTTCATTCCTTCCTGTCTTTCTTTCAGTGAAAGTTATTTTCTCTGGTGGTAGGGTTCTTGGTGTTCCTTTCTTGGTGTTTCTTTTTTATTCGTTGTATGTTTTTTTGATTTGAAGTTACCATGAGACTTACAAATACTATCTCATAACCCATTATTTTAAGCTGATAACAACTTAACACTGCCTGGAGAAACAAACAAGCAAAAAGAAAACTGATTAAAAACTCTACACTTTGTGTCTCCTTTTTGTTGTTTCTATTTATATATTATTGTACTGTCTATGTCTTGAAAAGTTGTAGTTATTGTTTTTGATTGGTTCATCCTTTAGTCTTTCAACTTAAGACTAGTTTACACACCACAGTTATAGTGTTATAATATTCTGTTTTTCCATGCACTTATTATTACCTGTGAGCTTTCTACCTTCAGATGATTTTTTTCCTCTTTTTTTTGAGACAGAGTCTTGCTCTGTCCCCATCTGGAGTGCAGTGGCATGATCTCCGGTAACTGCAACCTCCACCTCCCAGGTTCAAGGGATTCTCCTGCCTCAGCCTTATCTGGGACTACAGGCATGTGCCACCACGCCCAGCTAATTTTTTGTATTTTTAGTAGAGACTGGGTTTCACCATGTTGGCCAGGATGGTCTCGATCTCCTGACCTCATGATCTGCCCACCTTGACCTCCCAAAGTGCTAGGATTACAGGTGTGAGCCACTGCACCCAGCCTGTAGCTTCAGATGATTTCTTATTGCTCATTAACATCCTTTTCTTTCAGTTTAAAGTACTCCCTTTCACATTTCTAGTAGGTCAGGTCTTGTGTTGATGACATCACTCTGGTTTTGTTTGTCTGGGAGAATCTTTATTTCTCCTTTAGGTTTGAAAGATATTTCCACTGGATATACTATCCTAGGGCAAATGTTTTTCTTTTTTTCCTTTAGCATTTTATATATGTAATGTCACATTCTCCTGGCCTATAAAGTATTAATATCTACTGAAAAGTCTGCTGCCAGATGTATTGGAGCTCCATTGTATGTTATTTATTTATTTTCTCTTGCTGCTATTATGATTCTTTCTTTATCCATGACTTTTGGGAGTTTGATTATTAAATGCCTTGAGGTAGTTTTCTTTGGGTTGTTATGTATTCTTTACAGAGTTTTTTACTTGTGATTCATGGGAGAGACAGTTGACTTTATGATAACCCAAGCTGGAAGCCTCATCCTATTTTTTCAAAGCATTTGTTTATTCTGTAAGTGGTGATCAGTTATAGCTTAAATCATTTCATTTGTTGTGTCCTTCAGGTTTGTTATGAATTAAGTAGAGTTGTGGGGTGTCTGGATAACTTATTTCCATTTTAACATCATTTATCTGTGAAAATATATTCTAAATTCTAAAAAACCATCATATGAAAAGAACGCTTGTAACATAACTTATTCCTATTGTATCTTCCAGATAACAGAAGGACTTGGGTCTGAAAGAAAAAATTGCATTGTTACTAAAGTTTCCTTTGTTTCTGTGTTCTATACCCTAACAGTTGATTTTAGTTTTCAGATGTTTCAGTCCATGTCTGCTTTTCTGGCTCAGATCATGGCTATGACTTCATGGCCTTTTAGCTCGATTGACCCCTTTCTTTCTGTCCTTCTGGGTCTTGATCTTATGCTATCACAGTCTATTCAAACCCTTCATGCTGATTTTTGGAGAAGATGACATTGGCTAGTACTAATATGATTTGGTTTTATTCTTAATCAATTAATTTGAAATCTTTTAAACTTTGTACTAGGCATTGTTTTAGGTATTGCAATACCAAAATTAATGGCATATAGACCATGACTTGATGAAACTTCTCCTTTAGTAGAAGACTATAAATGACTGTATTACAAGGGTGAAAGGGAGGCTATGGGAATTTAGAGCAAGGCTGGATTGTTTCTTGCTGAGGAGGTTAGAGAAGATTTAATTAAGGAAGTAGCAATTGAATGGGTCTGAGAGAAGAAGCAGGGCTTCATCATGCAGAGAAAGGAAGACAATACATTTGAAGGAAAGTGTATGGGGGAAAAGTCAAAGAAATAGAGAAGTACAAGTTGGGAACAGTGGGTTCAGTTCACCGGGTGGAAGTAAGGGATTCAGAAGGAATAGCATTTGCCCTCTCATCAAGCATAGATGTGCCACAGTATAGCCACAATCCTGTGTTCAGATGCAACTTATTTATATTCACTCATTCCATTCCTCAATGCCCATCCTTCTCTAAGACATGGTTATTGTGGAAATTAAGAAAGCAACATGCCATTGAAGATGCCATGTAAATACAGGGGATCTTTATTCTTTAAGGGGACTCTACCTAATCTCCAGATGCAGGTGATAGGGAGCATGATTATGTAAAGGTCCTCCATCTTCTCAAAAGCCTGGTTCTCATAACACAGAAGTCTCTGCTTCCAGAATGCCCAGAAGTGTACTTTCTGCTCCCCAGATGGGGCAAATTCTCCCTTAAATTGACTGTAGACTGGATCCCCAGTGAGATCAGAGGACTGGAGGTCTCATCAACTAGCTCTGAAGGCATCTTGAGAAGGAGGATTTCTAAAGTGTTCTAAGTAATTAGAAGGATTTTTGGAATAAGCAAATTGACTCCCAAGATGACAAAATTCATTTGCATGTAAATTTTCTCATCTATTTTTATTTTAAAGCCTCATTACATCATAGTCATCCTGCATATAGCTCAGAGCTGTCTGTCTCATGTTTTTTTTTTAAGTCAGCTTAATGAGGCTAATTGTCTCAATGCCTCTTACAACCTGTTATTTATTCAAAAGTGTATTTGCAATAATGCATTAAGTGGTAGCCTAGTGACCTGAAAGAGTTAATGTGCTTCCCCTTTTGCCGAACTCCTTCTACCTTAGAATTACTTAGGCACTTAGAGAATTTTATTCAGTGAATACAATATAATCATGTTTGACCCAGACACAGCAAGTACAGGCTTTTAAAACATGTTAAGACAGGGTTGTCTACTGACCCATGGCAAACATCAGAGAGGAATTAACAGACAGTTAAGGAATAACTGTCTGTTTTATTGCAGCTGTACCTGCCATCGTGAAGTATTTAAAGTCAAATCAGAACCAAGACTGGAGACTAGCAAGTCAAATATAAGCAAGTCACTAGGGAGGGTCAAGGTGAGTTTAAACTTAAATGCAAAATAAACAAAAAAAAAGCAAACCAGATCTTGCCACTTCCCTTCTTAAACACCTTCAGTGGTTCAGAATAAAGCTTAAATTCCTCAGTAGGATACAAAGATTCTTTATGAATTGGTCCAAAACTAACTCTCTGGGTTCATTTCTTGCATGTGTATCTGTTAGTTTGCTAAGGATTTTGTTACAAAGTACCACAGACTGGGTGGCTTAAGCAATGGAAATTTATTTTCTCTGGAGGCTCTAAGTCTGTTATTAAGGAATCAGCAGGGTTGGTTTCTTCTGAGGCCTCTCTTGCTGGCTTATAGATGACTGCCTTCTCCTTGTCTTCACATAGTTTTCCTTCTCTGCCCATCTTTGTCCAAATTTCCTCTTGTAAGAACAAAATGAGAACACTGAAATGAGAACAGTAGAGTGAGCCCTAATCCAGGATTCTCATTTTAACTTAGTTACCTCTTTAAAGATTCTATCTCCAAATACAGTCACATTCAAAGGTCCTGGGTATCAGAACTTTAACATATGAATCTCAGGAATGTAATTCAGCTCATAACAACACCCATCCTCCAATCACACAAAATTACCCTCAGTTCTCCAAATGGGCGTTACTTGCTCTCACTTCTTGGCTTTATGCACCTAGGCTCTTTCTACACTTCCTTGCCTGGTCAGCTTCTACTTGCCTCAAGCATCACCTTTGTCCCTGCTAGCTGTGACCTAGAGATCAACACGGTGTCTTACTTCTGCACTGAAGAAAACTGTACTCAACAAATTGATAATTTTAGGGGGTCAAACAAATAAAATGCAATAGATATTATTGATTCTTCTGTGTGTTTCTCTTCTTTCTGCATCTCTTCTCCTTAATGACACTTGCCAATCCATGTTCAGCCCAGGCCAGACTTCTGGGTCTGGGTTTGGCTCTGGGTTTGGCTTGAGTTGAAGCCGGGTGATCCACACATGAGGGAGGATGGCATGGTAATGTGCGGGTCCTTGTGGCCTGGTGAGCTAATCTGCTCAATAAGGTAGCCATTAACCAAATATGGCTATTTCCATTTAAGTGACTTAAAATTAAATAAAACTAAAAATTCAGTTTCTCAGATGTGCTAGTTACATTTCAACTGCTCAATACCTACAAATGGCTAGGGGCTGCTATACTGGCTAGCACATCATTTCCATCATGCAGAAGTTCTATTGCACAGCTCTAGGAGGACACAATTGGTTGTCTGTGTTTACTTCCTCTGCCTAACCTTGATCCTTTTATTTGGGAATAGGGCAATCCCAAGCATAATGAGCTGACCAAGGTTTCTTGGCTTTTTGGAAACAAACAAAACTTTACTTTAGAATTTACCTGTTTTATTATGGTCCTTGGGTAGAACTCAAAGTTGATTCTCACAGCTAGAATAAAAAACTCTTTTAACACATGTCTACTCATATCCATTCCAAGGCTACACAAGTGTTCAGGGAACACTTGGGATACAGGGGGAGGTTGTCTTGGGTGCTCCAAGTTTCCTTTTATGTGCTTTGTTCTCCTTTTGAGTGTTACAGTCTCCTCTTACAGTCACCAAATATTACTTCTTCTTTTTTTCCCACTGAGAACTGATCTTAGGGAAAAATTGTATATTCATCATTGCTTCCTTAGCATGGACTTATTATATTACCATGCCCTAGTGTAGGATGACATAATATAATGAATCTGTATTAGAAAATATGACTCTCCCCCTACCATCTATGCAACCCTGGAGAAACATTCTGTCCCTTCTCAGTCTGTATTTCTTCTGCTATAAAATGAGGACAATAATGTCTATTTCATATGGTTCTAAGTATTGGGAGGGTGTACAATACCTACCTCAGAATACACATATCGAAGTTAGTTAAAAACGTTCTTCCTTTGTGAAAGAAATTTAATTATTGGCAAGTCACCAGAAGATGCCTATTTAGGGTGGGATAAAAAAAGTAGAGCCCTCTTGTAGGACTCCTAAAAATATTCCCAGAGCTAGCTCTCTGAGTGGCCTGCAGATCAGTTTGAGCCTTGAAGGAGGCACAAAAGGTGAAGCATTGTTTGGCCTCTGGTTTTTCCTTCCACAGGTGGTGTGCTTATTATCTAATTTCTGTAACGATATTGTGAGGCTCTTCAACATGAACAGAGGCTTCACATTGTGAAGAAAAAGTGACTTCTGGAAGTTCAGAGAAAGGGCTCAGTGTGGCAGTTCATTGTTTCTGGTAGCCAAAATGGAAACAAGGTGGATCCAACCTAGGAACACACTGGATTTGTTGGGCGTGGCTATGCACATTTGCCCCTGTGAGAAATACATCACAGAGTGGGAGAAAATCTGCACAATCTATACATCCAATAAAGTACTAACATCCAGAATCTACAAAAACTCCAACAAATCAGCAAGAAAAAAACAAACAATCCCATCAAAAAGTAGGCTAAGGAAATGAAAAGACAATTCTCAAAAGAAGATATACAAATGGCCAACAAGCATATGGAAAAATGCTCAACATCACTAATGATCAGGGAAATGCAAATCAAAACCACAAAATGATACCACATCACTGCTGTAAGAATGACCACCAAAAAAAAAAAAAAAAAAAAAAAAAAAATAGATGTTGCTGGGAATGTAAACTAGTGCAACCACTATGGAAAACAGTGTGGAGATTCCTTAAAGAACTAAAAGTAGATCTACTGTTTGATCTAGCAATTCCATTGCTAGGTATCTACCCAAAGGAGAAGAAGACATTATACAAAAAAACTTGCACATGCATGTTTATGGTAGCACAATTTGCAATTGCAGAAATAGGGAACCAGTCCAAATGCCCATCAATGAATGAGTGGATAAAGAAATTCCATGGTGTATATATATATATACACACACACACCATATATATATATACACACACACCATATATATATACACCATACACACACACACACACATACACCATGGAATACTGTTCAGCTATAAAAAAGAATGAAATAATGGTATTTGCAGCAACCTGGATGGAATTGGAGGCTACTATTCCAAATGAAGTAACTCAGGAATGGAAAACTAAATGTCGTATGTTCTTACTCATATGTAGGAGTTAAGCTATGAGGATGCAAAGGCATAAAAATGATGCATTGGACTTTGGGAACTTGGGGGAAATGGTGGGGGGTGGTGAGGTATAAAAGACTATACATTGGGTACAGTGCACACTGCTCAGGTGATGGGTGCACCAAAATCTTAGTAATCACCATGTAAGAACTTACTCATGTTACTCATGTAACAAAACACCACCTGTTCCCCAAAAACCTATTGAAATAAAAAAGGAAAAAAACAAAAAGAAATCCATCAACTGTTCCACCTGGTTATCCTGTCAATAGACTGCCTATATTGTGGGGACATTTGGGGATAACAGGACAAGGCAATGACTATCATTATTCAGTAAAAAACCTGGTATTAGAGGGACAATTTTACTTTTAAAATTATACTTTTAATTGATTCTTATAATTTCCAATAACCAGAAAACCATCCTAAAAGAAAGACTGTTAGAATGTAGCCTTCCAATTCCAGCATGAGGAAGCTGATTTCAGGATATTAGCATTTAAAGGAAAGCTTTACTTTTCAGGTAAGTATTCCACTTGTATAAGAACAAAATTTATTTCTAAGAGTCACCCTTTATTGATGGTCATCACTGTCAAGAAGAATAATGTGCTACCCAGAAGTTACAGATGTAAATGAAGAGTACTAGAAATAGAAGCTCTTCATATAATGCCACAAAGACCTACTTAAATTTTCCCCCTAAAGTGAGCTAAATATTCTATCAGGTAATTACTTTAATTGTGTTTTTTCATGATGTATTTTAAATTTGAAAAACATATGTGAAAGTGTTACAATAGAAAGAGATTTATGTGCTATTGTCCTATTTGTTTTCCTACTTTATAGCAATTTACTACATAATTCAAACACTTTAGATCTGAGCTTTCAGACCCCATGAGCAGACATAATAACTGGGTTAGAATAAATTGCCAAAGAGTCAAATAGGGTAATGTGATGGTATTTTGATGGACTACACAGTATTTAATGGGCTATTTCTTCTATTCACTGAGATAAATGGTCCTTCCTCCATTCCTTTTTTTCTCTTCTTCCTTCCTTCTTTTTCTCCTTCCTTTCTTTCCTTTCTTCCTCCCTCCATTCACGCCCTTCCTTTTTTAACTCAGGAGTCTAGGAACTTCTAGTTTTACTCCTTGCTGTATAATATTAAGTCTTATAGAATCAAGTATACAGTATTGACTGAATACTTACTATATACCAGACATGGTTCTAGGCACTAGGAATACAGCCAATGAAAAGGTATATAAACTGATGTCTTCGTGGAGCTTATATTTTCAAAATAATCTCTAGATTTGTTGAGGATTTTCTTGAAGCATTTTGGGGGGATTTTCATAAATTGTAAAGGAGAGTTCCATTTCTCTGGTTTTCAGCACACATTAAAAACCCATTTCCATCTACTGAAGGAATTGTAGAAGCCCATCACCAAAAGCTTGGGAAGCCTTGACCTTAAGATTACTGTTCTGGTCAAATGCCTTAAACATCTCTATCTCTAAATCTCGCACTTCAAATGTAACTCATCTATAAACTTCCATGGTCATAAGTCATCTTTTGAAAAACTAAAACTGTTTTTCTTTTCTTTTTTTTTAAACCTTGATGGATTGTCTTGGTTCTTCATTTCCATTGGAATGTTTATGAGCAAATGCCACATAGATCCTGATTTATCTTATTCATTTAGGCTCTGAAATTTGCATCCCTTTCCATCTGACAAACAATAGATGGCAACATGTTCTGCATCAAGATCACAGCCATTCTGTTTTTCTTATGCCTGATATATTTTTGAGTTCCTAAGCACGAACTGTCCAACTCTCAGACCATATGTTAACAAATTAGGTGGCAGGACTCAAAATGCAAGCAAAAGCGAGCACTCTCAGGGAAAGGCATTTTGCCTGAATTTAGCATTTGTGGATGGGGAAATGTCGGGCAAGTTTAAAACAATTCATTTGAAGTAATTACCTTTGTTCTACCTTTTTGAATTCTCTCCACAGTGTCATTCTTTATCATAATTTGCTGAACTATGCCTAGCAATTCAGATCCTGAATAAACTTAGCTAAGCATATGCTAAGTGTTACCAGGAGACAGCCCAACTGGTGTGCAGGAATATTTTGATTTTTTTAAACTTAATTTTTTCTTTCTCTAAGAAAGAGAGTCAAATTATCCTTTAAATTACACAAACTTGATATTTGTTATTTTATTTACTGCTTTTTCTCAAGTATAATCATCCTAAAGTTTGACTTCTTCCTCTATGAAGAATCCCTCTATGAGGGGGTCGGAATTCGACAGCAATACCACTTTTGTTCTGAAGATCTAGATTTGCAAATGGGAAGTATTAGTAGTACATATTTTATGAAAGTTTATGTCTAGGGCAAGAAAATTCTTTGATCCTTTCCCCCTCATTTTCATTCCTTCTCTAACTTTTATTCTCAAATATTTAATGAATATTTATTAAATATTTATATAAATATGTATAATACTAAGTATTATACAATATTGTTAAATATATATGAAGCACTATTCTTGCAGATGAGAATTAATATAAATAATATAATGATGGTAATAATAGTTAATGGATACCACTCAGTGCCTATTTCTGCCAGGCACTTAGTTTATTCATGAACATATTTCATGAACCCTGGCTTGGGGTTCTAAAATCAGGAGGATAGCATCCTGCTCATGCACAGCAGGTGCATAGTAAATGTTAACCAAACACATGGCAAAACTCCATTTCTATGAAAAATAAAAAAAATTAGCCAGAGGTGGTGGCAGGTGCCTATAGTCCCAGCTACTCAGGAGGCCGAGGTGGGAGAATCACTTGAGACTGGGCAGATCAAGGCTGCAGTGAGCTGTGATTGTGCCACTGCACTCCTGCCTGGGCAACAGAGCAAGACCCTGTCTCAAAACAAAACAAAACAAACAAAACAAAATAAAACAAAACAAAAATATTAACCAAACACATTTAAATTGTGCATGTTATACATGAAGAGCTTGTCTCACTCTTCCCCTTTTATTTACCTCTGAAACTTTATTTTGGAAAGGTACTGTCAAGTGATCCAAGGAGGTGATTTGGTCATAGCTTCAATTATGGTGTTTATGAAGATGCCGACCAGTTGATTTTCAGGTCATCAGAAGACAGAGAGAGGGAGAAGGGTTTTGATTAAAAGAGGAGATATTGGGGTTAAACAGAGTGAAGGACTTGACTGGGTGGTAAAAGATGGCGTGAGCTCCGTTGTTGTGTCTCCATTCCTGCAAAAGTTAAACAAAGTCATTAACAATTGACTACTATGGATGTTTTTTCACTTTCTAAGGACAGAGTGAGAAGAGAGAGCTGGGGAGATGGGGTGCAAATGGTGGCTGTAACAGTTAAGGCAGTTGACCAAAAACAGTGCAGGCAGGTGTGTGGAGAGTGAGTTGGGAGAAGGAAGGAGCATAGCTTCTTGGTTGAGGATGAGAGCAGAGGCATTTCTCTTGTTCTGGGCCCCAAAGTTGATTTAGCAGCCCTCCCACTTCTTCCTTCCTGGGCTCCTTTGTCTCATCGTTTCGTAAATGAAGTCGTTTCATGCCTGCTTTTTTGCCTTCTTCTATGCTTACTAAATCACTTGATTCTGGCTATATTGCTATTGGTGGAACCAATTATTCTACTCCTATCTTTTTTCATCCAATTATTCAACCAATTATTCTACTCCTATCTGTTTTCATCCTAATCCCCATTTATTTATTTATTTATTTTAAAAAACATGCATAAAGAGGTTGGCAAACTCTGAAGATAAGGAAAAGTTCCCTGAACACAGAAGATGTTTCATAACATTTATTTCTTTATTTATTTTGAGATGGAGTTTTGCTCTGTTGTCCAGGCTGGAGCACAATGGTGCAATCTTGGCTCACTGCAGCCTCTGCCTCCTGGGTTGAAGTGATTCTCCTGCCTCAGCCTCCTGAGTAGCTGGGATTACAGTTAGCTTACCTGCCACCATGCCTGGTTAATTTTTTGTATTTTTAGTAGAGATGGGGTTTCATCATGTTGGCCAGGCTGGTCTCGAACTCCTGACCTCAGGTGATCTACCTGTCTCATCCTGCCAAAGTGCTGGGATTACAGGCATGAGCCACTGCGCCTGGTCCATTTCACAACATTTAGGTATGGGATAGAGTGTGCTATGGGTGTAATATAGGCATAGGGGATGGAGAGGTATGGGATAGAGTGTGATATGGGTGTAATATAGGCATAGGGGATAGAGAGGGAATGAGAATAATAAAACAGATCCGAAAAATTAAAATGCAAAACAATAGAATACATTGATGAGTAAAAAGAAGATAATAAAAAAGATAATAAAATTACCTAATAATGACTGCAAAAAATTGTATGTCTAACCAAATATTTTTTCTTATTTGTATTTATACTTATTATTTTCAAACTGAATTAAAAATCTCATCAGTGTGCAACAAATTCATTTTCACACACATAGACATACATTTAGATTATTATTGTGTATATATACAATAATATATAATATATTAATAATTATATTATATAATATAACACAATAATAATTACATTATATATAATTAATATAATAATATTATATATAATATATAATACAATATATTATATAAAATATAATTATTATATTAATTATATAGTATAAATAATTATTATTGTATCATATATTATAATTAATATAATAATTATATATTATAATTAATATAATAATTATATTATATGTAATAATTAGTATATATTATAATATATAATATAATAATTCCAAGAAAGGGATTTTCTTATTATATTTTATAGCTGGAATGACTTGGTATAGATAAAAGCGATAGATTTTTGTTACATTTATTACATATTGGCCACCTCCTAATCTTGCTTATTGTTTCTAATAGATGAGATCATCTTTGGTGTCTTAGAGAGGAAAGCAAGTGCCCTAGGAACCAGGGAAGGGGCAACTGACTGGCCACTAATAGGGTTATAAACTTTAGTCCTGTAGTTATAGAAACTGTACCTTCACCAATACCCCAACAGATCGATAAAAATCCACATTAGCAGGAGACTAATGGATAAACCAGAATGATAACTCATTAACATACCAAGAAAAGTCATCCCTTTGTAAGAATGAGAATGATCTCATGGTTCAATACAAGGCACTCTCATTCTTTATTTTGAGGTAGCTAGGAAATAAAATTAAAATGAAAAATTTGCTTGGAGAGCAGGAAGATCAATGGAACTGGAGTTCATTTCAGATGGGTCATATTGGAATTGATGGATTTTCTCAAATCTGAAGCAGGGAACAAATACTTTCTGCAGGTCCAGATGTTAGATTTCATCCTGAGCAATTTTTATTATCCTGCCTAGTGCTAGAGACATACTCCTAAGGGATTCACCTTCTAGATCCAGCATTTTTCTGGGTCACTTACTGTATTTGTCTGTTCTCACACTGCTATGAAGAAATACCCAAAACTGAGTAGTTTATAAAGGAAAGAGGTTTAATTGACTCACAGTTCTGCATGACTGGGAAGGCCTCAGGAAACTTACAATCATGGTAGAAGGCAAAGGAGAAGCAGGCACCTTCTTCACAGGTAAGCAGGATGGAGTGAGTGCAAGCAGGGAAAATTCCAGATGCTTATAAAACCATCAGATCTTGTGAGAACTCACTCACTATCATGAGAACAACATGGGGGAAACCGCCCCCATGATCCAGTTACCTCCACTTGATCCCACCCTTGACATGAGGATTATGGGGATTACAATTCTAAGTGAGATTTGTGTGGGGACACAGAGCCAAACCATATCACCAACTTTGAATACATGTATATTCTTTTCTGGATTTTTTTTGAGACAGGGTCTCATTCTGTTGCCTAAGCTGGAATGCAATGATACAATTACGGCTCACTGAAGCCTCGGCCTCCCAGGTTTAAGTGATCCCCCCACCTTAGCCTCCCAAGTAGCTGGGAGTACAGGCACAGGCCACCATGTCCATTTTTTTTTTTTTGTACTTTTAGTAGAGATGAGGTTTCACCATGTTGGCTAGGCTGGTCTCAAACTCCTGAGCTCAAGTGATCCACCCACTTTGGCTTCCCAAAGTGTTGGGATTATAGGCGTGAGCCACCACACCTGGCCACATTCTTCCTTTAGATATGTTCTTACTACTGAAAAAGCTAGTAAGCTGTTTTTAGAAGAGTAAGTCTTTCTATAGGGACAAAGAGACTTTCTGTCTCCTCCTATAAAGTGTTGATTTAATTTGATTAAATTTCAGAAGGTGCCCTTAATTTTCTGATTTCCAAATTTAGAGTGTGTATGAGAAAATTGCCTATGAATCCCTTCACCCATGGTTTCTACAAGCATAGTGAAAAAATAAAAGGATTGGTGGCCATGTGGACTCCTGTAATTCTTTTGTAAAAACTAAGGTTGTTAGAAATACAAAGGGAAGGCTAGGCGAGTTGACTCACGCCTGTAATTCCAGCACTTTGGGAGGCCCAGGTGGGTGGATCACGAGGTCAGGAGTTCAAGAACAGCCTGGAAAAGATGGTGAAACCCCCGTCTCTACTAAAAACTACAAAAATTAGTCAGGCATGGAGGCAGGTGCCTGTAATCCCAGCTACTCAGGAAGCTGAGGCAGGAGAATCGCTCGAACCGGGCGGCAGTGGTTGCAGCGAGCCGAGATCGCACCACTGCATTCCAGCCTGGGCAAGAGTGAGACTCCGTCTCAAAAACAAAACAGTGAGACTCCATCTCAAAAACAAAACAAACAAACAAAAAAAGGGAAGTTAATAAATACATTTTGATGACAATGGAGGCATTGCCAAAGCTCAGGAAGAGATGGAGCCAATAAAGCTTGAATGTGCATGCCTTTGACCTTCTTCACCTCAGTTCCCTTTCTGTGGCCAACACCAGTACCATATCCGTGAGAATCTTTCAATGACAGCTGAAGGATGCTCTAGAGAAGAAAAGGCCTGGACATTTTTGAGAATATTTTTGGATAATGGGCTGAGGGTTGTGTTCCTCAGGGAATTATGTTGTTTTCTCATGAACCAGAAGAGGAGAATTAAGGCCCTTAATGCAAAATGAGCAGACAAAACTGCTCACCAACCTAATAAATAAACATCACTTTGTTACAGTTTGGCTTAGTACAATTTATTGGAGTCAGTCCATTGGGTGTCATCTGAAACATTTGCCAGAAAACATGTTTCAGCTAGGTTTGCTTAACCTGAGAAAGCACACAAAATACCCACCAAATTTAACATAAATACAAACTGAAAGAGGAGCCAGACAGAAAACAACATCACATTATATGAGTAACCTTATAAGTGATGAGGGCTAATTAGGCTGAACAGGAGCATTTTACTTGGGTTTAGTGTTTGACATCCATTGTTGGTCCTTTACTTCTTCCTTTATGATTTGCATGTGTGTGTGTGTAGTGCAATACATATATATATAATGTATGCATGTACTTGGTCCTGTTGTTTGAACATCTATTGTTGCTCTAGAGCAGCTATCATGCTCTAGACTTTCCACATGCTACTGATGTGAGTTGATGGTCTTACTTCCACTTTACATGTAGAGAAAAAGAGATGCTTTCCTAAATTGAAAGCTTAAAAGAGAGCAACCTTCCTAGTGCCTGTGTTTCGTGCACATTTCAGAACCTTCAAAGCTGTCATAGTGTATTTAGCTACATTACCTTCACCAGGTGGTAGCTGGCAAACCATAGCCAAGTCCTGGAAGAGCTTCCATGTTTGTCAGCATAAACATTTCAGGACCAGAAGGGGAAATCCTCAACAAATTGCTGCTGAATTACTCAAGATTCCTATAAATAGGGCTGGTTTTTGAATTATTGGGAGTGGCTGCCAGAAAAAGGCAAGAATATAAAAATAAAGAAGAAAACAACAGACCTGAGCAGGAAAAAGATCTAGAAGAGGCAGAGTTACAGAAATCAGAGAAGAAGGAAATCACAGGCTGCAGCCTCCCTAAAGTCAGGTGAGCAAACGGCCATTTCGATGAGAACCAGGAAAAGCCTGATGAGAACCTACTGGCTTTTGGAACAAAGAATTCATGAATGGAACAGTTTCAGCAGAGTGGGAAGAGGAGGGTCAGACCACAAGGGGTTGAGAAGGGAAAGGGCAATCAGGGAAGAGACACTCTAGCTGGGTGGTTAGCACAGGCATTTGCAGTTAGCTGGTCTGGGTCCAATTCTACATCCTGCTATTTACTAGCTCTTTCTGATGAGTTCCTTAAACTTTCCAAGTCACTTTCTTCATTTTTTACCAATGAACTTATGACAGTATCTACCTCAGGAGGAATAAATGTGATAATGCCTATAAAACTTAGCTCAGTCCTAGACCCACAAGAAACATTTAATAAATATTAGCTGCAGAAAAAGAAGTAGAGGCAGTAAATTTAGATATTTTTGAGAAAGGAAGAGGTAAAGGTAATTGAAGAACGGAAAAAACTTGAGGACATTTATAGGCTCAGTAAAATGGTAAATGTAAAGGAACATACTGGTGTAGAAGAGATAAAAGGTGATTAGTGGAGGGGTGAGAGGAGAGTGAGGTCAGAAAGCTGAAAGGAAGAAGGCCTTGGCCAGCCATGCCTTTTTCAGGCAGAGTACAAAGAAGGGAAAGAGCTTGCTAGATGATCCTAACCTTAAAAGTGAAAACTCAGAGGTAAATTTATTTGCTGAGAGAATGGGGATGGAGTAAATGTTTAAGGGCTTAGTAGAGGAGAAATGATTTTGAATAGTCGTGGCATCTGCTGTGGAAAATTAATGAAAGGAAAACCCAAGACAAGATAAACAGCTAGGCTCTGTGGGTCTGCTGATGGTAGTCTGATTTTATGGTGGACCATACATCCAAATGGTGAGTTATGAGACTAACACTGGCAAAGCTCTCTGGGAAGAAAGAAGGTGCCCAACTGGTAGGCAGGGGAGTTTCTCCAGAGCTGGAACCGGCAATAAGGTACAGTAGAAGGTCTAGAGAAGAGGGATCTGGGGCAAGGGAAAGCATTGTTGATAACTGACTGTGAGGTCCAGCTGGAAATCGTCAAGCAATGCTTCAAATGAGACTAGGGAATGGAAAAATTAGGTATAGGCAGATGTTGTAATGGATATTTTACTGCATCTTGCTAGAGTTCACATTAACTCTCATGGAGTTTGAGAGATACTGGCTTATTGGACAAAACTAAGGTATTTTTTTCAAGGAAACCTTGGCAAACCTTCACTAGAAAAAGAAATAAACTTTGGGTCTGTGTCCTTCTGATAAAACTGAAGAATTCACAGAGGTCATTCAATTTTCTTGGCCAAATGTCTTCTTTGAATGTAGACTTAAAGGTCAGTAAGTCAAGAAACAAAATATTTACAAAATTTATTTAACCCTGTGGGGACATTTGAGAAGCAAATCTCCCCCACATCTGGAGAACTGGATTCACAAAAATGAACCCTGTAGTTAAGACTTGTGAAAATTGGAATGATTGAATGTGAACATTTTTGGCTTACAGAGATAGTTTATTTATGGATAACTCATTTCTCAGAATCATTTTTTAAAATAGCCTTTCTAATAATAAACATTGCCATAATTAAAAGAATACTTTTAATCTCATGATAGCTCTGTAAAAAGGTATGTTAGTTTCCTATTGCTGCTGCAACAAATTACCACAATTTTAGTGGCCTAAAACAACCTAAATTTATTACCTTATAGCCTTAAAGGTTAGAAATGGGTTTCACTGGGCTACAATCAAGGTTTTGGCAGAGGCAGGAGGATCTAGGGGAAAATTTGTTTCTTTGCCTCTTTCAGCTTCTACAGGTTGTCTGTATTCCGTGGCTTATAGTTCCTTCCCTCATTTTTAAAGCTCACAACATAGCATCTCCACATCTCTTGTTCTTTGACCTCTGCTTCCGTTGTCGCATCTTCTCTGAGCCTTCTTTTCTCCCGCTTATGAGGACCACTGTGATTACACTGGGTCCCCTGTATCCTTAACTCTATCACATCTGCAAAGTTCCTTTAGCCTGTAAAGTCACATATTAACCCATTCTGGGGATTAAAATGTGAACATGTTTGGGGGCCATTGCTTTGTCTACCACAGCAGGTATTATTACCCATTTCATGGATGAAGAAACTGAGACTCAGCATTTCAGTGCTTTTCCTGAAGCCATGTAGCTAGTGATGCTGTATGATATCAGAACTCAAGTCTCTCTGAATCCAAAGATCTCATTCTTTCTGTGAGACCACGGTAACTTCCCTGGTCATAAGGAAGTTTTGGATTATTATATTTTTACACAAGTGCTACACGAAATGTGCATGTATATCAGTTTCCTGTTGACACTGTAACAAGTTAACACAAACTTGCTGTCTTAAAACAGCAGAGGTTTATTCTCTCATAGTTTTGGAGAAGCCATGAAAAGTTTAAATCAGTGTAAAATCAGAAGTTTAAAATCAGTTTCACTGGACCAAAATAGAAGTGTCAACAGGGCTACTCCCACCAGAGGATTTAGGGGAGAGCTTGTTCCTTGCCATTTCCTGCTTGGTGGCTGCTGGCGTAACTGGGCTTGTGGACACATCACCTCAATCTCTGCCTCTGTCTTTGTCTTCTCTTATGTGTGTCCATCTAATCTTCCTCTGCCTTGCTCTTACAAGGATGCTTGAAATGACATTTAGGGCTCTCCCTACAGGATGATTTTCTTATTTCAAGATGATGTTTATTTGTATCAATCTGGGTTCTTTAGAGAAATTGAACTAATAGGAAGTACACACACACACACACACACACACATATTTTAAAGAATTGACTTACATGATTGTGGGGGTTGGCAAGTCCAAAATCTGTAGGATAGGCCTGCAGGCTGGAAACTCAAGCAGGAATTGATGTTGCTGTCTTGTGGCAGAATCTCTTCTTCTCTGGGAAACCTCAGTTTTTTCTCAAGCCTTCAACTGATTGGATAAGGCTCACCCACATTATTGAAGATAATTAAAGTCAACTAACTAAATCTTAATGATGTCTATGAAACACTTCTATAGCAACACATAGACTAGTGTTTATGAATAATAACTGAGTATTATAGCCTGGCCAAATGGACGTATGTGTCACAGGACTTATATCTATGAGGGCACCATTTGATATATTATTGCATATTACAAAAATTAAGATTTAGATAGCATAGAAGGATGAAGAGTTAAAGTGAAAGCTCTTAGTTCATTTTCTGTCCCCTATTCTATTCTCCTTCCCAGAAGAAACACTGTTAACTGTTCGGTGTCTATAATTTCAGACCTTCCCTCATGTATTTATAGATTCACATAATATACACATATATGCATAAATTATATGTATTACAATTTTGACTTGTTTTTAAAATATTATGTCTCAAAATTTTTCTATGTCTGTACATATGGGTCTATTTCAATTTTTAAGAATTATCTGCATAGATGTCCAAGGTATGGATGTCTCATAATACCTTTAACTACTTTCCTTAGTGATAGACCATCATTTTCATTTTTTAAACTATGAAAAACACTATTACAGTGCGTAACCCTTAATCACCTATCTAAGAATGATTATGTCTCTAGCAGACATTCTTAGAAGTGGAATTGCTAAGTCAAATGGAATTCACATTTTAATATTTGATAATGCTCCTAAATTGTTCTTCATAAGGGCTATACATTTGTCTTTACCCAACCACAGAGTACAGTACTCATTCATCCTTACCCTTGTCAACATTGAGAATTGTAATGTTTTAATATTTTGCAGCTTGATTGGGGGTGGGGGAATGAAATATCCTTGTTGTTTTGGTTTATTTTTTCTTGATTACTAATGTTATATTAAACATCTTTTCAAGAATTTATTGGCCATTTTTATTTCCTTTCCTATGAATTACCTGTGCCTATCCTTTGCTGATTCTTGTTTGAGGTGCCTTTTTAAATTGCTTTTTTGGAGCTAATTTATTCAACATATTGTTAATTTGTTTACTATATGAATTACAAGCATTTTACCTGTGTTTTTCACTTGCTTGTGAACTTTATTTTATTTTGTTTTATGGATTTTTTGACTGTCAATATTTTGATGTACTTGAATCTGTTAATATTTTCCTCTATGGCTTCTTGGTTTTGTGCCTTGCTTAGGAAGGTCTTACCTATTTTCTAATAGGCTATGAAATAGAAAACGTATTGATTTTATATTTTTAGCAAAGAGTTTATATTTGATCACCATAGGGCTAGCAAACCTGGATGACTGTGCACTGGCTTGATAGTTGCCTGTAGTTATCATGATTTTCCACAGACTTTGTTCTCAAAGAGCTTTGAAAGAACTGAGCTCTCTAGATTTTATTGTATTTTATTTTTTAGAGATGGCATCTTACTACATTGCCCAGGCTGAAGTGCAGTGGCTATTAACAGTTGTAATCATAGTGTATTTGAATTCCTGGACTCCAGCAACCTCCCCACCTCAGCCTCCTGATTAGCTGGGACTACAGGTGTGTGCCAGCATGCCTAGCTTTTTTTTTTTTTTTTTAACTTTTTTAACTTTTCTGTGCTTACTAATCAAGGAGCTGTTATTTTATTTTCTTCTGGAAGCATCAGAAGCTAGTTTCTTCAGTGCTGTATTTTCCATCCTATAATTCACAGACATGGCATTTTTACTTACAGTAAAATTAATGCCAAAGGAAGCAAACAGTCAGCAGATAAACTCAGTCTTAACCTTCAGTATCATGCTGGTGATGGACTGTTTCTCAGTCTCTCTTTGTATCATTTGTATGTTGGCTTTTTATTTCCTGCCATTTTATTGATTGCGAGTTAGTTCCCACCAGTTTTATCTGTTAAGGTAAGGATCCCAATCGGAGATGATATCTGCTATGGAAATTGTGTATATATTTTTTATAACAGCATCTGCCTTTTCACACTGCAAAAATTGGTTCTGGGCAATGCCTCACCGCCAAGTTACATGACTTCAAATGACACCCCCAAATGCCAGAAAGCATAAAATATGTAACACAGCATAATGGGGCTTCCTGTTGGGCTACAATTGAGTACTCACCTGTTTCTTTGATGTTTTGCCCATTTCAAAGTGAATCTCAACAATATTTTCATACATGAGGTAGGTAACTGGGAAATTCTCCTTTCCTTTATTCTGCTTGTAGCCTGTGAGTTTGGCAAAGATAGATTATTTGGAATGATTTCAAAGTCTTTTAAAATTATGTTGATCATTGAACTTTTTAAGGCATGTACAGTTTTTAAGGAGTCCACATTTTGAAAATTGTATGGTTCAAGTGACTTTCTTTGGCCTAATCTACCTGGGTGGACATAGATAAGAACTTTTCATATGTAAGAGTATATGAAAAATGGAAGAGAAAATAAGTGAGAATTAGAATCAAATTCTTTTGGAGAATTATATTTCTTAAAAATAAGGAAATTAAAACTCTTTGAATAGGTAATATAGTCAATAGTTCAAAACTCAATACTACTAAAGGATATATGGGACAAGTAGCTTTTCATCCCCCAACTTCCAGCCACTAAGTACCCTCCTAGAAGGCAATCAACAATATCAGTTCCTTGTGCATTTTGCAGAGATGGTCATGTGTAAGCAAATGTGTACCTATATGTATCTGTATACCTTAGGGCAGGCTATCAGGAAGGGCAAACGGGAACTCTCAGGCCACAGGCAGAACTTCATAGAAACCTCACTTCTTCCCTTCAGGCAATTCAACTGATAGAAACGGGCCCACTCAGATTATCTAGTATAACCTTCTTTACTTAGAGTCAATTGATCATAGATGCTAATCATGTCTACAAAATGCTTTCACATGACACTTAGATTAGTATTTGATTGAATAACTGGGACCATATCCTAGTCAAGTAGACACGTAACACTGATCATCACAAGTCCACTGCTTGTCAATTTGGCACTCATATATACCTCCTTAAACTATACATAATTTCCAAATAAAGACAGTGACAAAGTCATACTTCCACCTAACATGTTACAACTATCCTGTGTAGAATAAAAATATGCTAATTATTTCCCAGAATGCTAATTATTTCACAAATCCTTGGGTGATGTTCACTCTTATTCTTAATATCTTGCAACTTAAGTATACTGAGGTAAAGTTAACTGTGATTAATACATCTTATATTAGATAATAAGAGAATAAGAGCGGGAAGAAAACAAATATATTTGGTTAAAATATATGCAAATGTATTCACAACAAAATGAGAAAACATTACTCATAACTATCACAGTTCTCATTTCTACAACTGGTCATATGATCATAACTGGTATTTGTTGCTACCTTCTTCCACTACACATTACACATTCCATTGCCATTTTGCCCTCAGCAAGCACCTAAGTTTATGTTGGCTCTTTGCCTGGTGGGGAGACCCAAATCTCATTCCTGAAGGATCTGGGCCATTATCCTGCCTGCAATGGGCTGTTGTAGTTTTTCACTGATTTAAGGCAATGGGCATGGCCATACTAAGAGATGCCATAAGGCAGGGCTCCCCAATCCACAGGTCATGGACCAAACTGGGCTGCACAGCAGGAGGTGAGTGGCAGGTGAGGAGAATAACCGCCTGAGCTCCGCCTCCTGTCAGATCAGCAGTGGCAGTAGATTCTCATAGGTGCGCAAACCCTATTGTGAACTGCACATGCGACGGACCTGAGTTTCACACTCCTTATAAGTATCTAACTAATGCCTGATGATCCGAGGTGAAACAGTATTATCCTGAAACCGCCTCCCCCTTCCACCAGTTTGTGGAAAAATTGTCTTCTATGAAACTGGTCCCTGGTGCCAAACAGGTTGGAGACTGAGGCCATAAGGGATCGCCTGTATTCCAACACATACTGTTCTGTACACTCATTGTGTAATAGCAACCCGTTTTTTTTTTTCCCCTTGGTAATTAACATCAATCTCGCCAGCTAGTACAGTAAATCCCTCTTTGCCTGTTGATTCGGGGCCATGAGTAGTAAGTGGCTAAGTGCCAGTCTTAACTGACAGTGTGGTGAAATCATACAGTGTAGTGAAGCATTGTACTCTCTTTGACACTAAGACCTTTGGACCAGCAGGGCAGAGGTCTGCTGGGGATGGGAAGTCATGAGATGAAAAGCAACATTTTTGCTAGTGAATGATTAGGGCTAACTTTGAGTGATGCCACTCCCATTTCTACCCCTTAATTCCTGGACTTTTGAATTCTGGCTATCAGAGAAACAGCACCACATATTGGATGCAGATTCAGAGCATAATCAGCTTTCTGGAGAACATTGTCCCAGCCCTGCAAGGCTTTGCCAACCAACTGGTGTGGTAACTGAGTCTTCAGAAGGCCATTCCACCGCTCTGTCAAACCAGCTGGTCAGAATGGTGGGGAACATGATAGGACTAGTGAATTCCGTGAGCCCGGGTCCATTGCTGCACTACATTTGCTGTAAAGTGAGTTCTTAACCAGAAGCAATGCCGGAGAGTAGAATACTAGGGATAAGACATTCTGTAAGTCAAAAGACGGCATTTTCAGCAGAATTATTTTGTGCAGTAAAGGCAAATTCCTATCCAGGGTAAGTTTCTATTCCAGTAAGAACAAATTTCTGCCCCTAATGATGATGGAAGTGGTCCAGAGTAATCAACCTGCAACCAAATTGATCACCCTATGAATGGTGTCATGTCAGAGACTCAGTGTTGTTCTCTGATGCGGGCAGATTGAGCTTTCATTGGTGGCTGTAGCTTGGAATTTATATTACTGAACCTACACATAAATTTAATCTCTGCCTCAATGACCACATTTTTATGAGCCCATTGGGTGATGGGGAATGGCTAGGGAAAGAGGCTGAGTGGCATCCACAATCATCCTATGTACTTGAAGCCAGAATTACATACTGGCTTCTCCCTTGCTTCTTTTACTTAATAAATCTCTTGCAAATATTCCGTATCAGTGCATGAAGAGTTTTGAGAAAACACATCTTTTCAAGATATTTTTTATTCTTTTGTATAATGTGACCAGACTGAATTTATGGTCATGTGATTTAAGTGAAAGTCAACAAAGGGGCACGTCTGGACTTGAACTGGTGGTATTTTCTGATGTGCTGAGCTGACCCCATGGAATTAGAAATACTCAGTACCTGAGAAGGAAACCTGTGCCATCAGGATGCCAGGAAAGTTCCTGAAGCTTCAGAGTCCAGTCCAGTTTTGGTCATGACTGTATAACACATAGTAGCTCATGAGCACTGACCAAAACCAATGACTATCCTTGGCTGTCCTTGTCTTTTCCCAACTTCTCTTTAACTCAGTGATGTCTATTCCTTTCATTTGTTAGTCTGTGTATCCTCTCTCATCTTCTCATAGTCAGGGACCTTGATATAATCATTGTTGTAGTCTAAGTGCCTAGCATAATGCCTGATACACAGAGGGGCTCAATTTATATTCACATTTAAATTCATTCAACAAATATTAACTGAGCCCTTACTATTAATGCATGTTGAGTGAATACTCCCTTTCTGTTTTCTTTGGTGCTTTTTCTGGCTATAACTCTTTCCTGCGTTCTTGTTTTCTTTGGCACAAAATAGAAACAAGTATTATTGAAAGACAACTTAGTTCAACTCAGTTCTACAAACACTTGGTGTCTACTTTGTGCTAGGCATAGAATTTGACAAAGCTTTCTCTCGGAACACTATCTAGTAGAAAAGAAAGACACCTACAAATATGATCAAAAGTAAGGTGGGAAATGCCAGGATAGGAACATGCATTTGGAGCTAGGAGAGTATTTTCCTGCCAGCAGATGTTTAATGTGACAGACTAGGTCACAGTAAGAGATTAATACTAACAGCAACAACTAAAATTTATGTAGTGATTACTAAGTTCTTGGCACTGTCGTTAGTACTTTACATATATTAGCTCATGTAATCCTCACGATAACTCTAAAAGGTAGGTACTAGTGTTATGACAGCTTTTGGAGTGGGAGAACTGAGACATAGAGAGGTTTACGAATATGGCAGAGGCCCATATTCCAATCCCCCACCTCCATCCACTAGTTTCACCCTCAACCAGTGGCTGACAGGAACTGGTGTATTAGTAACTGAGGAACGTTGCCTCTCAGGTGGCTAACTCTTAGGTGGCATAGCTCTGGGGCACAAGTTCTTTGCTATTGCACAGTTTCCCTGTGGGATAAAATGTCAGCCGTCATAGAGGTAGCTGGCATGATAATGTTCCAAAGTTTTTTCCCTTTCTCATTTCCCTATTCCCCTGCTGGTATTTTCCAAGCTTCTCAAATCAACTGCTAGCCCTTGAATCCTTGTCTCAGTCTGCTTCTGGGTGAATCCAAAGTTGTGCGTGAATCCAAACCAAAACAAGTAACACACCCAGGGTAGATTTGAACCCAGCCTTTGGACCCCTGAGTGTATGCTCTCACCAATCCCTTTACCGACACTAGGGGGCAGGATAGGCAAAGAGGCTGAGAAAGTCATCTGTGTTTGAAGAAGGTTCAGTGTGACTAGAACAGAGCCGTCTGGTGAGTGGGGGTATGGGGAAGAGGTAGGGAGATGAAATCAAACATGTAATGTGGGATGAATGCATGAAGTTCGTGTAGATCTTCAAACAAAATCGCAAAGCAATGGGAAGTCACTGCATGGTTTTGCTCGGGGTTTGATATGATCAGATATATATTTACAAAAGTTCTTTCTGGTGACAATGTAGAGGATGAATTGGAATAAGGGACAGTGGAGAGATTGCAGGTAGGATGAGTGGTTTGAGGCTACAGCAACTAGGAGAACAACAGTCTATATAGAAAAGAAGGGGCTGACCTAACAGGCCTTTAGGACATAGGATCAGTGCTACATGGTGCAGGGCACTTTTGTGGATGGCCTTGGACTGACTCAGTTCTCCATCTTTGTCACTTGTAGTTCTCAAGAATAACTATAGGATGTGCTGAGAATGCAACATCCTGAGATAAGGAGGGACTGGCTGGAACAGCTCAGTCTCTGTTCTAGTCTCCCCTAGAAACTGGATGTCTTTCAATGCTTCAGCCTAGCAAATCACATGACCCCAAGGTATAAAATCTAGGGTGGGCTGCTTTCTGGAGTTCCTCAGCTTTGGCGCCAGTAGGCATGTGCGATCATGACTCCATTTGCCCTGAGCCTTGGGGGGCCAGCTTACAATGAATCTTAGCCTCCTGTTGTCCCTTGCTGCCTCTTTGTAAGTAACTTATTATATGTGAGGGTTCTGTATCACTGGATTCAGACAATTTGATAACCAGTGCACAGTGAAGCTGCTTTGCACGTGGTGACTGGGTGTGGTTAGGTGCCTACTTGAAGGAAATTGAGATATGTAGGGTGAATCTGAGGATTTGGGTGGAGGGTAGTGACTTTAACTGTGGTGGGAATATGTTGGGGTCAGGGATTGGGGTGTGTGAGAGAGTGTGTGTTTAGAAAAAGGACTATTTCAGTTGGACATACTAAGTTATAAGTGTCTGAAGGCTATCCAGGTAGAGATGTCCAGAGGCAGATGAAAATAGAGCTCTGAGATTTAGGGAGGAGGCAACAACTGGATGTACAAATTTGGGGATGTCACTTGATATTTGAAGGTATTAAAGCCCTGGGCATGAATGGAGTTCCTTGAAAACTCCAAAAGGCAAAAATCCTGCTGTGGACAGTCCGTATTTTCAAACACATTATCTCATTCAATTTTCATAATAATCATCTAATATGAAGGTGAAAGACATTATTTTCATCATCATCTTGTAAGGGAGAAAGCTGAGACATGAGAGAGGTTAGGAAACTTACTTCCTTAGCTGGAGATGGGAAAGAGCTGAGACAAAGACTGGATCCACTGGCTCCAAGTCCAGTGCCTTTCCCATCCCACCACACTGGTGACATCTCAAAATATATTTGCATGCCTGTGTTGAGCGATTTAGGTATTCTCTAGGAAAGTTTCTTTTTAAGAGAAGGTGTTGTATTTTTCATATATATATATCTGTATTGTATTGTAGAAACCTGGCATATGCCATAACATGATGTGTAATGTTCTTTTCTGTAATTTATACTTATTTACTGATAACTGGACATACCTTTAAGTCAATGATTGCACCTGGGCATAGATGACACTGAATCCCACTTTTCAGGGGAGTGCTTTCTTTGCAGGTGAATTCCCAGAGGCTCAGCTAATACTGGGGCATTTTTCTTGGTCCCTTTGTTTCTACATCACCTGTCACCATGGTTGTCTCCCTTTTCATTATTTTTGACCATGTGCCAAACATCCACCCTTACTCTATAGGATTAAGTTTTAGGCTGTAATAATTGACGTTTATTCAGTGGACATCCCGAATGCCTACAGCAAATCTTTCTGAGGTTTTTCTTGTCCACCTTTTATGACATGAGAAAAGCACTCTCCAAATAGTCCCATAAGTCATGTCAGGAAAGGACCCTGACACGGAGCCACCTAGGAACTCAACCAGTTTTGGCCAGGATGTTAGGAAACCTGCTTCCCTCTGTGATTTGCCCAGGAAATGACACTGACATTTGAAAAAATGTTACAGAAGAGGCCTTGTTATGTGACAAATTGTGACATTTAAACACTTACATGACTTGTGGCATATTTTATTTATTTGAAGAAAAAATCCTGACAATGTCAAATACATATAAGTGAGTCAGGCCCTCGTTCCGTCCCTGGGCAGTCAATGCCAGAACCCAGCTGAACAGACTAACGGAGCAGCTCGAACCCGCAGAGAGCAGAAAGGGGCTTATAATGTTCTGCTGTGGCTGGCAATTCGCTTTCCCAACTCTTGAAGCTTATGTTAAGCACTGGTGGGAAAAATGGTCCCAGATTGTGGTATGACACTTCTGGTGTGTTTTTAGCTTCTTGCTATTTTATTTAATTTCCAGTCAATTATACTGATGTCTGAACCTATGACTGATTTCCTTTTAGGCAGAAAAACATCAATATCTTGATCCTTTTCTTTGAACATCAGAGTTTTCTTATTCTATATTTTAATTATGATAGTAATCAATCATGACTTATTTATAAGAAGGGACAGTTTCTGAAACCTCTATCCCCTACCTTCACCCTCTTCAAAATGTGTAGAACAGAGCAGCTGCAACTCATTCAGGATGTAGATGTGTCCTGCCTAGTGAAAAACATGAATAAGTCATTTCTTCCAGTGTGTGTGTGTGTGTGTGTGTGTGTGTGTGTGTGTTTTATGTAGACTTCTGAAACACTATGGCCCTTTTCCCACCACATCAGACTTTCTGAGTAATCAAATTATTTTTGTGAGAGCAGAAAGTGTTTCATCATATGGAGAAAATGTTGGTCATCTATAGTCCTTCTTTCTTTTTAGGAGAATAAAGATGTTTCCAGTATAATAACATTTAGCCATATATCAGGTAATTTTCTTCTTACTTTTTTCAGTTTGTTAGAAATTGGAGAGAGAAAGTAAAGGATAAATAATATTTTCACTTTCTGAATTGATAGCTCATGTTTATGCCCTTAATCTGAAGTTAAAATAAATGCTGGATAATCCTTGCATAAAAGTGTGAACATACTTAGAGTGTGTGTTTAATCAGAGCCCAGTTCTTGACTCTTTTCTGGGGAAAAAACAGAGGAACTTGGATTCAATCTCTGGCACTCTTGCATATAGCCTTGTTGTTAACAACCCTGGCTCAAATGTATATATTCATTCTCTACTGCTCATCTGCATCTCTCCCTGTACCTCTTGTTTTCTTTTTGGGTGACTCTGAATTTTCTAAACTCAGACACGTCCTTGCTCAGCCTCATGCCTCTATGTTAATAGTTTCTGGGATTTCAGACATGCCAGATGAGATTCAATACTGGGATCAAATCCCTTCTTTCACCACTTGGGGCAGTGGGTGGGAATCCTCCTCAGAGGTTGCTCCCTGAAAGGAACTGGGAGCAAGTGATAAAAACCCACATTAGTCTCTTGATGACTCATCCCCATTCCTCTGATCTGGATGCTGTTAAATCTTCCTGAAACTGACCTTAGTTGTGAGATTCTATTTGGCAGAGCTAAGGCTGGGGCAGTCCTAGGAAAAACTATAGGAGAGATGAAACTTGTCTTAAGAATCTTTTATTGTTGTGAAACATGCTGTGTGCATCTTTCTACTTGATCTCCAAACTCTTAGTGCACTTTCTTAAAAAAATAATAATTATATGTCCCCACCCAAATCTCACCTTGAATTGTTATAATCCACATGTGTCAAGAGTGGGGCCAGGTGGAGATAATTGAATCGTGGGGGTAGTTTTCCTCATACTGTTCTCGAGGTAGTCAGTCTCACGAGATCTGATGTTTTTGTAAATGAGAGTTCTCCTGTACAAGCTCTCTTGCCTGTCGCCATGTAAGATGACCCTTTGCTCTTCCTTCGTTTTCTGCTGTGATTGTGAGGCCTCCCTAGCCATTTGGAACTGAGTCAATTAAATCTGTTTCCTTTATAAATTACCCCAGCCTTGAGTGTGCCTTTATTAGCAGCATGAGAACAGACAAATACAGTAGGATATATAATTATTATTATTTTTAAGAGTGTATACTAAGAGTTTGGAGGCACTGCAACAGGGTGTTTGTGAAACATAGAAGATAGGCAACTAGCCTGGGACACAGGAGGTTAGGAATCACCTCTTGGTGCAAATGAGGTTCGAGCTAAACCTTAAAAGATGAGTATGAGTTAGCCAAGTGGAGAGAAGGGAGATCAGAGAAGGCTGAAGCAGAGGAAACAGTAAGTGCAAAAGCCCAGAGGTGTGAACAATTTGGAACATTGGGAATGGCCTTTGACTGGAATGGCTGAGGTATAAGGTGACAGTGGGAAACAGACTTGAAGGGCCAGTTCCCTGCACAATCCAAGTCATCTGCAGCAGCAAAACGTTAGTAGTTTTTCTTAGGAGTGTAAGTCTTCCTTAATAAAGGCTGGTCTGCAGTCCCTTGTTGAATGAGAAATCTCCTCCTTTTAGCTTGCTTTGATTCCTGCAAACGCAAGAGTTTGGGCTGGGTTTGACTTACTGCTTCCCATAAAACAGAAATGGAAATGGCAAGAATGACCACATGAAGATAGCTTGTAATTTTCCAGTGGCTGCTTTTCGGGGATCTTGGACTACAGTGATATCAGAGGTAAATTAAATTGCTGGCTTTCCCTGGTCTTCCAGAGTTCCTTTGTTCCAGTTCTCCCTGGGATTTTTGCAAATCAAGTTTGATGGTTAACGCCAGGAGTTTCTGAGCTACTCAACTATTAAAAGACTTCCTTCTTAAGAGAGGAGACAGTTGTGTATTTTCACGTTGGATAATTTGGACATGTGGCTTCTCAGACATACCAAGTGAAAGCTTCTAAACAGTTTTGGATGTTTGCCAGGTGAACTTGAGGATTGTTAGTATTCAAAGGGTTATGTATTCAGCCAGATCGTGTGACATCTTCAAATAAATCGAGAATTGGAAAAGGGAAAGCCTCTGTTAGTGTTAGCACAAAACGAATCAGTAACAAGGGGCCCCGACTGGCCAGCCTAGATCTGGCTCCTGGAATTTCTGTTGGCATATACCTGAGCTGTATTTAGAGCATTCACTTTTTCTAGGAATGCTGAGACTTCACAGCTAATTATGACTTTCTGGAGATGGACCTAAATGTAGAATTGGCACCAAATTCTGCATCTGTCACAACTGTTGGAAAGGAAGGGACCTATTTTACATCAGTCACCAGTCTGAACTCCCTGTTTTCTTCTCAGTATTGCTAGATGTTAGCTACAGCAGCTGAATGCTTTTGGTTAGAGACAGACACTGTCAATTGCTCTGAAATGATACTTCTGTCATGCTCCAGAAGGCACAGGGAGGTCCTATTTTATTTGCTCACCATGAGAAGGAGCTAAGTGTCAGGGTTTGCAGCTGCCTGGTGGAGACTGTTAGAATTTTAATGCAGCAAGTAAAAAGGTTGAAATGTGATAATTGTCCAACTAGAAGAGGCTGATAGGTTTGGGCAGACCTCACATGAGGTTATCATATGGATGATGAGGTGCTGAAATAACCACAGTGTTGCAAATAGTAGGTGGGGTTCCAGTTGGTGAGTAATGCTTTCTGTTGGTTTATCTGTGATAAGAAATATCACTAGATGGTCCAAGGAGGACTCACTTTCTTAAATGTTATGATGTGGGAAAAAAACTAAGAGGTAGGGAGAAAGATAATTCATTCCTTCATCTTCTTTGTGCTCCTTAAAGTTGATTTACTCCAAAATAAGCAGGTAACAAGGCAATTGCTAGACCAAATAGGTATTACTCAACCCAAGGGACAACAGCCTTAAGAAAAATGCAGAGAAATTCCTTAGCATCTGGTGAATAGCAATGGTTGCTTAAATTAGAGTTTTAAAGTTCTGAATCTTTCCTAATATATTATCACTTCTTTCCTTTCTCTTAAACTAGGTTTCATTTCCTATAAACTCTTATTATTATATCAGTTGCCCCCCACTATCTTTTTCTAAGGGAACTTCTTGTCTTCTGCTAAAATAAAAATGTTCCTGCATCTTTCACTTAGTGAAAATCAGAAATGCTTTTTCCCCTTTTACATTGTATGAGATTACTGAGTGACTCATGCATGGAAAAATTGCAAAGTAAATTTTGAGCACTGGTTCTTTTGCTCTTTTACGCTTTCAGTAATACTTGCTTTCCTTCCCATACATGTGGGACCTTCAACCAAAATCTGGCAGAAGATTTCAGGACAAGAATCTGGTGTAAGTTTTTTTTTTTTTTTTTTTCTCTCCCCACATTTCCTGTAGTGGACATCTGTTGTTCTTACTTGCCCAGCATCCCTTCTTCTGTTCTTTACATACACCAGTTGACCTTTGAGGAATTATCTGACTTCCATTTAGTGTGGCAGCTAATCACATGCCCTACCTCCATCATTACAGAAGTGGGCATGTAATGCCATGCGATAAGTCTGGCCCAAAAGACTTTACTATCCTCTGAGCCATACTGGTGGGCCCAGTAGTGGACAAGAGATACAAAGGGATCTGGCTTTTGCAAGGACTGATATTAATACTGGGGTTTTCTCCTTCTGTAACTATAGAAATAGGGATTTTGTGAACATGTAGTTGCTGGAGATTATCTTTGCTGGTATGTGTTTAAAGGTGTGATCAAAAAAAGGAAAAACACTGAGGGGGAGAGAGAGAGAGAGACAGAGGATTTTATGAAGGTAAGTTTTGTCTGCTACCTAAACAAATTTTTAGTAATGCTATATACTAGTTGGTGAAGTTGTGTAGAAGGTATAGAGGACTTTGAAGCTTTCTCTGTGGTCTCTTCATATACTATGTTGGTAACAAGTTATACTACAACTTGCAAGGGCTTGGGGCTTACATTTGTTTCAAGGTTAAAAAAACAGTTCTGGAAACCCTAAGTGATTATATTGTTTGAGAGAATGACTTCTTTTTCCACCTAAATGAGACACTTATCACAAAGTCACAACTGGAATTCACAGACTGACATTTTCTTCCAATACTTTGGCACTGCAGTGCAGAATTCATAGTACCTTAGCCGAGACAAAACCACGGCAATTGTAGTAATATTTTGTTAGGAGCACAGCTGTGCTCTCAAGTAATATGAATCTGGTTGTTACCAAATTGAATTAGAACATATTGTAGAGTTTCAGCAGTGTTACTTTTCAGAAGGCCAAATCATACTTAAGAGATGGTGCAGGATTAAAACTAATATAGACATCAGAAGGAGTTAGCTAGTTCATCAGTTTAACTCATACATGAATATTTAGGTTCTAATGGGTACATTCTTAACTTTTAAAATGGATGCCCTTTGTACTACCTTCATAAATTCCCTTTATGTCACAATTCTGTCTGAATGGGTTACTTTTCTTGGTCTTATGTTTGAGACAAATGGAAATTACTCTTCCCCATCCCCTCCTTCATTTCAATAAAATAACGCTAATAAAATAAGTCAGTGCAGGAGTATTGATTTTATTGTGTGGATTTGGTTGGTAGATATTACAGGGAGACAGATTTCCACTTGTTATGAGGAAAACATTTTAGCATTAAGTGGTGACCTATCCCATCACTGGCAGGATTCAGGTAGTAACCATTTATATTGCTAGATGATTCCTGCTTAAAATCTTGTGGAAGGAATTTATTGATGTGCGTTTTGGGCAAAATGACATTTTAGAGCTATTCTAGCTCCAAGAGACTATATACTACTAGTGGATATACTAATACCACTTGTACCTTTATTATTAATTATAGTAACTACTATTATTACTAGTATGTCTATTATATGCTGTATACAATGCTTGATATTGACATACATAAGCCATTTAAGCCCCATATCAATACTTTGTAAATATTATCCCCACCCATGTGGATTAGATACCTAATTGTTCTCTATTTTTTTTTCATGTGTGTTTGTTGAGCCTTCTAGTAGATTACAAAGGTATTCTTAAAATATAAGGCAGTGTTGTATACTTTGTATTATTTCTTACAGTTACTTCAAATATGGAAAGGTGGGACAGATTTAACATAGAAGTTATTTCTTCAGTTCTGCTGTGCTTATCGTGCTGGCAAACTTTTCGGGGGAGTCCTGAAACTCTTTCTTGAGTTTACTTTCCTACATGATCCACACATCGAAGTGGTTATTGTAGAACTGTGACTGTTCTTACTAAATTATTTTATAAGGGAGAGAGAAAAGAGCAGAAGTTAAGAAGAGAAGGAACATTGTCTACCCTTTAATCATACCTTCTTCCTTATACGGACAATGAGAACCACCTTACTTACTTAAACATTGTTCATTTCAGTGTTTTGGTGGAGGGCAGAGGAAATTTAACTATGCTTGTATTATAACAAACCTTTGCTTTAAAATTATTGTTTTAACTCACTTGAGTGAATTACTCATATTGTTTTTGCTATCCTGCTGGCCTCACTTTTAATGCCAGTGGAATGATTACAGTGTTGTTTCACCCACAGAAATGTGGTAAGAAATTTATGGCTTGACATCCTGAAAATAATATTTGCTTTATAAATGCCATGCATTCACAGCATGGTCAGCATGGTCATTCACAGCAATGGGAAAGGGTAGCCTGCTGGAACTCTAAATGTCACGTGGTCTACAGAAGAGGTATTTTATGATTGCCTACACTGTCATTACCATCAGCTAGTGTTTTGCCAGTAGCTTTCTACAGAATCATATATTTTATTATAGCTATTTCCAAGCAATCATTGGTACATTTACCATTTCTGGATTTTAATACAATTGCAACTCAGAGACTCTGAAATCAATAAAGTTTTAGATGGGATGTGCCAATTGGATAATGAAAGTGATTTGAAAGTGTAAACGTTTATACCATTTAGGGAAGTCATTCTTGATGAATAATATGGAGATCAGAGCTCTGCTTCTAGCAGACGGAAATACAGCTTTAGGACTTAAAAATGAGACTTACTAGCAATATCAATAGAAAAGCTGTTTTGTAATCCATAGATTAATATATACAGATTCTGTTTGAGGATCAGACCTGTGCGCCAAAGGTTAGCAAATGGTATTCATTCCTCCTTCCACATACCTAGGATGGAATGTTTGTGTTAAAAGGGACCTTGATGATCAGCTGACCTCATCTCCTAATTTTACAGTCAAAGGAGTCAAAAGACTAATTGAGAACTTTAAAGTCATCTGGTCACCATATCTCCAGTGAAGTCTTTGACTTCCAGTTCAATGCTTTTTCTTCACTCCTATAATTTTTTCAAAGCCTCAGATTCCCCCAGTGTTATCTAAAAGATGCCAAAGTCATGGAAATGGTCACCATAGCAGGGAAGTTACAGACTATTTTCTTACATCTTCACCATCTTAGTATGTGTATAGCCTTGGGGAAATTCTTTAACATCTCTTAGCTTCAACATTCTCATCTGTAGGATGAGATAATAATAATACCTCCTCCAATAGAGTTGTTAAATGATTGAATTAGTTAACATATGCAAAGCATTTAAAACATCATTAGTCCCAGATCTTTCTCTTTTAATAATGAGCATTAATTGTGTATATATCTAAATTTCTTGAAGGGGCTGTTGCTGTATTGGGATTCTAGAAGGCACCAGTTAATCTTTTTGGTGTCATTATTTAAAAATTTCTACATTGTTATCTTAAACATTATTTGGGAATTTTTAATAAAAATTCAGAGTTAAGTAAAAATAAAATAACCCATCTGATAATTTCACTCACATATATTTCACCCTTGGATCACTTGAAGGGAAGCCTAAAAAACATTAAAGACTGCACATTTTCAACTCTATAGTCTCAAGTAATTCTTTAGTATCTTCAGAATTATATGTTTTAAAGTAGAGTAGAAATAAAAGAATTTTTCATCCTATTTTTCAAATGGTCACAACATTATGTGTATGTGTTTGGGTGTTAAAAAAAAGAAACTTTCTTTGTCATCACTCAAAATATTTTTAAAGGTAGTGAAATACAAATTTTTGGACTAACATGGGCTGGTCAGCTCAGAATGCAAGAAGTATTCAAATCTTGCAATTTAATAGATTTTTTAAAAGAAATTTTAATTACACATTTGAAGTCCTGATTACATCCTAAGGATTTATTTGCTTATGAAAAGTCAAACTATGAATTACAATATTGCAGAATAATTTTCCACTTCATCAGATTAGTTTTACCATTCATTCCACAAATGATTTGTAAAATTTTGCAATACCTAAAATACTTTGATACTACATTACAAAAAGGTACTTAAATATAGATGAGAAAGATAGATGTTTGTCTTCTTCTTTTGATATTGATATTAAATGAAAGATGGAATGCTTTTTATTTAAAATCAATCCCTCATATTTTCCCCCAAACACAATAAGTAAATAGTAATGTGAACAAAGGCTTTCTTTAAGTCTGTTATTCAGTTCAAATATGTGTTAGAAAAAAGATCTATTCTGTGTATAAAATATAACAACAAAAAAGGGAGTTGTAAATAGAAAAATAAAACATGTAGAAGAGACTAGTATTCTGTGCACATAGCTTTAAAATCCCAATAGGGAACACTTGTCAGAAGGAGATACTACACATTCATTAACTTAAACACAAATTCCCAAAGAGCAATATTCCAACACATTAATTTGCTACAACAGATTTACCCATTGAAACCGGTCCACCAATTTTTACCAGCAAGTAGCATCTTAATTTTACCATCTAACGGGTAAATTCAAATGAAATAAAGATTTCCACACAAGTGTCAGTAACACAGGCTTTTCTGGATTGTAATGGAGCACCTACCAACATTCAGTCAACTCACAGGTAATGATACTCCTTGTAGGTATCATCTCTTCACACAGTAGAAGGGTCTTAAATGGAAAAGGGGTCTGTTCATTTTCTACATAAATCACAGGAAGATATTATAGAATTGGCTAATGAAAACAGCTTGTATTTTGGAAATTAGTTTTAAAAATCTGAAGTTATGAATAAAAAGTGACGAAAAAAAGTAGCTGGCTGGGTTTCCCCTCTTCTTTACAGTGATATGGTAAAAAATACAAGGAAAGTACCTAACTTCCTTTAATTAGGAAGTCTGGTCCTTTCTCTTGCTATAGGGCTCAGTTTAGAATAAGAAAAGAAAAATATTTTTGGCTGTAGCTTTAGTAAACAATGAGTGATGAAAAATATTGTCTTCAAGAGATCTGACAACTCAGAACACAGACTTTTTCACATTGATGTCACCTACATTCCTCCACAAAGCTTGGCAAATGAATAACTGAGCCCTATTTTGGCAGAATGAGAGAAGAAAGTACTAGTTCCAGTACAGAAATGAGATTATGAAAACCACCAACCAACACAAAACAGTTATTTATTCTCTTGAATAATAAAGACATTATGTTTGCATATAGAACAGCTTTTGCATTATTGCTCTACATATAAGAATATATTAGGGAACTCATAACAGACTGCACATTACAAACTTAAGGTTCTTTGGTGAAGAATGGAAGAAAACAGTATTTGAGCTTTAACAGAAATTATTTTATCCACTTTTGCATTTATCTATTAATCCGTTGGATCCTCTCACAGAGTAGGGAGAGGTACTGTGTAAGTTTCACCATGGCAACAATTGCCACGCCTCCAGCCATCATACAGGTTGGCCAGAAGAGTGAATGGAACAGCACGTTGGAACTGTAGAGTTTGGTTAGGATAACGCTCTTCTGGTTTCCTTCTGGGTCAGAATAGCAGGAAAAGTGTTGATACTTCCTGAAGTTTTCCATGACAACATTCACCAGGGACATGGATTCTTCAAAATTTTTTCCACACTTAGGTATATAGGAGCACTGTGGAGAATAAGATAAACTGTTACTAGAAGATATTCTGTGTGTTTCAGACTCTAGGCGGGGTTGGAGTATTGTGTTCAAATTAGTGATCTGTGAAACAACCATGGTGATTATTCTTTTCATATTCAAACTGGTGCCTTGGGAAACCCTAATAAATAACACATTGATTAAAACAATGTTTTAAGGTATCTGACCAAGATGTCCCTTGATTGCTCACCCATATACTATTTATTGATTGAAATAAAATGATAGATATGTTAATTAGCTTGATTTAATCATTCCATGTTGCGTACATAAAATAAATTAAATGATTCCCAGGATTCTTTTTGCCATAGCTAGGTATGATCGGTTTTAATTATTTTCTATTGAACATACTTCTCTTTGGAATCAGAATGTCAACTCTGCCATCATTTTGTCTGTCCACATCTGTCCACATAACATAAAAGTTCTCTCGGGGAAAGTAGTTTACTCTTATCGTTTTTTCTTGGTTTCATTTTATTTGGTTACCTTGCAACTGTCATAAAAAAAACAGCCACACTTCTGTTGAATTACTGAAAAAGAAATCTGTGATGTGTAGGAATATTGAATAGTTAAAAAGCTGAGATGAGTGGGTCAGACCCATTTAGCATGCCAAAGTAGCTTTTCCTATAAGCCAAGGAAAAATAAAACAGCTTTTCCTATAAGCCAAGGAAAAATAAAACAGCTTTTCCTATAAGCCAAGGAAGAATAAAACAGTTCTTTAATCACCACTCACCTGAGAACTTACGCTACCTTTCTTTTGATCTTTTCACCTCTCTTTTCTTTGGCTACCTCTTTTACATGTCTCTCCTCTCTTTATTTCTACACACTTTGATATGGTTTGGTTCCGTGTCCCCTCCCAAATCTCACTTGAATTGTAATCCCATGTGTCAGGAGAGAGACCTGCTGGGAGGTGATTGGATCATGGGGGCAGTTTCCCCCACGCTGTTCTTATGATAGTGAGTAAGTTCTCATGAGATTAGATGGTTTAAAACTGTCTGGCAGTTCTTCCCTCATGTTCTCTCTCTTGCTTGCCACCATGAGAAGATGTGCCTTGCTTCTCCTTCATTTTCTGCTATGATTGTAAGTTCCCTGAGGCCTTCCCAGCCATGTGGAACTGTGAGTTAATTAAACCTTTTTCATTTATAAATTACCCAGTCTCAGGTAATATCTTTATAGCAGTGTGAAAATAGGCTAATACAGAGAATTGGTACTAGGCCAGTGGGGTATTGCTATAAAGATAACTTGAAAATGTGGAAGCAACTTTGGAATTGGGTAACAGACAGAGGTTGGAACAGTTTGGAGGACTCAGAAGAAGATAGGAAGATGAGGGAAAATTTGGAACTTCCTAGAGATTTGTTGAATGGTTTTGACCAAAATGCTGATAGTGATATGAACAAAGAAGTCCAGACTGAGGTAGTCTCAGATGGAGATGAGAAACTTACTGGGAACTGGAGCAAAGGTTGTGCTTGCCATGCTTTAGCAAAGAGATTAGCAGCATTTTGCCCCTGTCATAGAAATCTGTGGAACTTTGAACTTGAGAGAGATGAATTAGGATATCTGACAGAAGAAATTTCTAACCAGCAAAGCATTCAAGAGGTGACCTGGCTTTTCCTGAAATGTGCAGTTATATGCATTCACAAATAGATGATTTGAAATTGGAGCTTATGTTTAAAAGCATAAAAGTTTGGAAAATGTGCACCCTGACCATGTTGGTAGAAAACAAAAACCCATTTTCTGGGGAGAAATTCAAACCTCCTGCAGAAATTGGCATAAGTAATGAGGAGCTGAATGTTAATAGCCAACACAATGGGGAAAATGTCCCTAGGTATGTCAGAGATTTTTGTAGCAGCCCTTCCCATCACAGGCCTGGAGGCATGGGAGGGAAAAATGGCCTAGGGCCCTGCTACTCTATGCTGCCTTGCAACTTGGTGCCCTGTTTTCCAGCTGCTCCAGCTGTGGCTATAAGGGGTCAATGTACAGTGCAGGCCATTGCTTCAGAGGGTGTAAACCCCAAACCTTGGCAGCTTCTAGGTATTGTTGGGACTGCAGGTGTGCAAAAGACAAGAGTTAAGGTTTTGGAACTTCCACCTAGATTTCAGAGGATATATAGAAATGCCTGGGTGTCCAGGCAGAATTCTGATGTAGGAGTGGAGCCCTCATGGAGAACCTCTGCTAGGGCAGTACAAAAGGGAAATGTGGGGTTGGAGTCCCCACACAGAATCCCCACTGGGGCACTGCCTAGTGGAGCTGTTAGAAGAGGGCCACTGTCCTTCAGACCGCAGAAGGATAGATTCACCGACAGCTTGCACCATGTGCATAGAAAAGCCGCAGGCACTCAGAGTCAGCCTGGGAAAGCAACTGCAGGGGCTGTACCCTGCAGAACCAAACCACAGGGTGAAGCTCCCAAGGCCTTGGGAACCCACCTCTTGCATCAGCATGCCCTGAATGTGAGACATGGAGTCAAAGGAGATTATTTTGGAACTTTAAGATTTAATGACTGCCTGGCTAGGTTTTGGACTTGTATGGGGCCTGTTGTCCCTTTGTTTTAGCCAACTTCTCCCATTTAGAATGGGTCTATTTACCCAACAACTGTACCCCCATCGTATCTTGGAAGTAACTAACTTGGTTTTGATTTTACGGGCTCATAGGTGGAAGGGATTTGCCCTGTCTCAGATGAGACTTTGGACTTGGAATTTTGAGTTAATGCTGGAATGATTTGAGACTTTGGGAGACTGTTGGGAAGGCATGATTGGTTTTGAAATGTACAAAGGACATGAGATTTGGGAAGAGAGGACATGAGATTTGGGAAGAGCTGGGGCAGAATGATATGGTTTGGCTCTGTGTCTCCACCCAAGTTTCATCTCAAATTGTAATTTCCAGGTGTCAGGGAGGCACCTGGTGGGAGGTGACCAGATCGTGGAGGTGGTTTCCCCATGCTATTCTCATGATAATGAGTGAGTTCTCATGAGATGTGATGGTTTAAAAGTGTTTGGCAGCACCCCCGCCCTCATGTTCTCTCTCTTCTGCCAGTATGAGAAGACATGCCTTGCTTCCCCTTTGCCTTCCATCATGATTGTAAGTTTCCTGAGGCCTCCCCAGACATGCAGAACTGTGAGTCAACTAAACCTTTTTCTTTTATAAATTATCCAGTCTCAGTTGTTCTTTATAGCAATGTGAAAACAGATTAATACACACTTATATCTTTGCATTTTGTTTTCTTTTGTATCTCTTCCTTCCTTGCCCTTCCCTCAACCCCCACCTGGCTTTAAATCTTTCTCTCTGTTCCTCTTCCTGTTCACTCTTCCCTTTCTCCTCTTTCTTATCTAGATACAGATGGAATTAAATACCTTTCTTGTAGTTTTTCTTTTTATTTTATGTTATATAGTTGGACACATTTTTAATTAAAAAAGCTATCTCTGAGGAAATCTCTGTGACTTATATTCCTTTGTTTATAAATGTGCCATGACAAAACTGATATAATAATGAGGGTTTTTTTTTAAGTTTGGAAAAAGTGATTTAAATCGCTTTTCTGGGAGATGTTTGGGTTTTTGGCTAACTCTCTTCTCTATTGGAAAAACCTCTCAATAGACTTTTTACTGTCCTGCCCCTTGATACATATATATATAAAATCAAATGATTAACTTATCTGATTTATCAGAATTAAATTAGTTTCTGACAGAATCACTGCTTATCTATAGAGTGTTTTAGTGTGAGCTGAAACACTATGCTCCTTCTTCAAAACATTATCATTTTCAGTTGGAAAATTATCCTAATAAATTTATTTTATTTATAAAACTCACATCTTACTGTCATTTACCAATTTACAAATTGTAACTGTAAATATTCACATATATGACTTTTACAATGTGATTAGAACCTCTGTGCAATGCACAACCTCCATGACTATATGCAGAGACACAGATAAGGTGAGCTTTGAGGTACATTGATACAGGTTTTGGGGTAGAAGCCTGAAATTTCAGAAAAATGTAGACCAGTAGATTTCCCAGAAACAAAATATTTAAAAAACAAAGAGTTTTGGCTAATGAAATATATTTGAATTACTCTTTCCCTGGACTTTATCAGTGAGCACACAGGCACCTTGCTTTTTTTTTTTTTTTTTTTTTTTTTGCTGAGCTGTAGTCATTGAATTATTTGACTATAAACAGCAGGAAGGTTCTTTGATTAGTTAAAAATGAAGGATGAGCAGGCTGGCATTTATCATAAACCATGTTTAATGTAATGTTCTTGTAGCAAGGTCTGGTTGACACCTTAAAATTTAACCAGCTAAGAATAAATGTGAATACATTTGTATAGGTGAGTGGAGCAGAGAATTCCCTGGTACTAGCAAGGCACTAAGGGGGTGAAAGTATCACCAAGAAAGCAGAATTTTTCAGTCAGTTATAATTTAGTATGACAACTGGACTTTGACTGTCATGAAGCGAATTTCCTACCAGTTGAATGCCTCTGGATCAAAAGGGTATAAGGCAGTGTGGGAATACCTTAATTTTTGTCCTTCGAAGATGGACATCTTCGAAGATGCCCTGATCATTGCTTTAATGTTTTTAGAAATGTTTTTTGAACCAAAGCATTTAAAAAATAACAGACAAACTATTTCTGGTTGAATTTAAACCAAACCAATTTAGATTATGAATGCTTCAGGTATCTGTATATTTCTGTGCCAAGATAGTTTATAGTAGCAATTTCAGTGGTGAACAGTGCTAAGTTATTGAAATGATCTCAGTAAGAATGGCATTCCATTGAAAGTGAAGTTTTTCTTTTTCTTATGCTTTTGTGAACTGATTCAGCTTAAAAATATATATTTTTAAATAAACATTTGTCAGACAAATGGCAATAATTCTGTCACTAGGTAAGATTCTTCATATAAACTACCATTGAGACCATCTGGCAGAACTGTAATACAGGAGCTGCTAATTAAAGTTGAAAGTCATTGGACTTTCATTACATGCATGTGGGCTGGATGGATGAGGCATGGTTCATACTCGATTGATCGTGGGACCTCAGGGCCAATGGTACACATATGAGCAACAGGCAGATACCAGTGGAGAAAAGGTCCTCTCCCCTGGTGTTTTTAGCTCTTTCTCATCTTGTCATATTTTAAACATACATATAAACCAGCTGTCACTAGACCATTAACCGTCCCTGAGAATTAAAATTCTACTATTTGTCAATCAGTCATCTACTTTTATTATTGATAAGTCCTTTGGTGATCATCTACTTTTATTATTGATATGTCTTTTGGTGATAAGTCCTTTGGTGATGATGAATGTATGAGTAGTATAACAAGCTCCTGACTTGTGCTCAGGAGATCTGGTTACTGTGTGACTGTAGGCAAGTTATGTGGCCTCGCAGAATAAATTTTTAAAATCTATATAATGGGATTAATAGAGCCTTCATGGCAGGTTTTTTTTGGATTTTTTTTGTGACAATTAAATGATGAATATGCATAAAGGCTCAATAAATTTTCATTAACATGTTTTTCTATTGGAATTTCATATATATCCACATGGTCTTCTAAAAGTCTTCAGTCAAGCATCACATACTAAACTATGGAATCTCTAAGAAGAACAAAATTACTAGCTGCATGGTTTTGACAGAAGCAGTCCTGTTTAATGGCTGTCATCTCATGTCCCTTGCCTTTTTGTCTTAGGAGATTTGCATTATGCTGAATTCTACACTAGGAGCCTAGGTTTTTGTTTCTGTGGCTCAAACAATAGTCATGAGTATGTTTCTTAGGCAGGTGTGAATTTAGAGTGAAGATTTAGTTATCTCATGATTTTATCATGTGTTCAGAGGGCATTTTTATGTCTTTGGTTTCGAATACATAGAATGCATTTCAATAAACAAAACTTTACTAAGTGAGATATACACTTAGTTGGAAAAATGTAATTTAGATAGAAAATAAACATCTATCGTTTTTAGATCTTTCTTTTTTGGTGGGAGGTGTGGGAAGGGGAAGATTTAGCTTTTAGACTCTGTATGATATTTAACAGAAAGAACATATGAGTAATAATTTTATATATACAATATATTTTAGTACTGATAAAAATATGTTAATATTTTACTATGGCTATAGGTAATTTTTTCTTTTGTGCCTTAACATGTGATTATATAAATCTATCAAACCTCTGAAGCAGCCATTCAGTGGAAGATTTAGACTTACATCTCTCTTAATCCTGAGTTTTGTTAATAAAATCTTATTGCTTTTCCCAATCCTTAAATTCTTGACAGACAGAAACTTCTCTTTAGTACTGAAAACCACAGGGATGGACCCAAGATCATGCTCTTTCCTTTCCCAGCTGAAAAACCTTGGGTCCTGTCTATGTCTCCTGATCATCCTTTCCCTTACCTGGGCCATGAAGGGCCAGCAATTGCATCTTCTCTCCAATTTTTGGAGAACTGACTAAATTTTTTTCCTTAGCCTCTCTTCCAGAATCCTTTAGAACAGTTATTTTTATTCTCATGATGGACAGAAGTTTTAAGAAACTACCTGTTGGGCTTTTTTTCAGACATGCCTTACTAGGCTTGTGTGAAGCAAAGAGAGACATGCCTTCATCTTAAAAATAAAAGATGTGGGGAAGGGATGAGGCAATAAGAGAGTGTTTTTGGCTGAATAACCTCACTGTCAGTCTCCTTTCCTTGTGATGGTAGGAAGGGAGCTATCAATTTCTCAGATCACTTCAAGGGAAGGGTGTGTTCTTCATTTGCCTTTTTATAAAGAGGGAAGTATCTTATTTTTGAAATGGGGTTAGAAATGTAATAAAATCCATTCAATATTTATTGTCTCCAATATACCATGTAGCATGTTGTATATAGGTGACAAAAACATAAACGATATAGAATGTACAGAGAGAAACAGAAAAAAAAAAAACACAGATGGGTGATGAAATGGGATGAGAATGTGGCTAAAAAGCCTTTCAATAAAGACTGTACAATCATAGAGGTGGGTTACAAATGTACTGTCAGAACTCCTTAGTAGCCAGGTCCTAGTCCACAATGTCCATGAAGTAAACAAACAACAAACAAAAACCAAAAATGGAAAAAAACACTGCTCATGTGAAACATAAATATTATTGGTTCCAAAGTCAATGGAACTTTTTCTAGTAGTCTCAAATAATGAATATTGTGCACATATTTATTAAGCATATATAATGTACCAGACTGCATTCTATGCTCGAGAGCAGGACATAACTTGAATGTTCAAAGAATGTATAGTTCACCAGGTGGTAGCCTTGGATTCACAAATATATTTTCAACTTTTGAATTTTTTGAACATTAGTGATAAACAGATGAGTTGAGAAAGTAAATTGAGACTTCATTTCTTCCCACTCCTTTTGAGACTTCATGCTCTTTACCATCACTTTTTTAAAAAGTGGATCCTACAACGTTTACCTTAGACTTGTTTAGTTTGAATATCTAGTATCTGCTTGATTTTGGCAAGTTGACTGTTCCAAGTATTTAGTAGTGAAAAGGAAAATAGAATTCACACTGCTATGCATGACTGTTTCTTTCAGTGTTGAGACAAAGGTCCCATTACAGAGAGATTTTCCTTTCCTATATTTGCCCACAGGTCTCATATCTATTATGACACTTCTGCTTGATTTGGAGTAGAGAAGAAACTTGAAAGACCTAGGAAATTGACTAAGGAGATAGAATCTTCTTGGAGCTTTGGGATTAGACAATATCCAGAAAGCTTAAACCACAGAGTCCCTAGGATTCTGATGTATCCAATTAGTCCTAAAGTGAGGCAGATATTTAATCTGACCTTGAGTCTTCACCACGCGCCTCCCTCTTGGCAATTGAAAAGCACTAGGTTCCTTCCTCCTGCTTTCCTTTTTGATGCTCAGTATCAGCTTCTTTATGGCACATTCTTTCTTTTACTTATACACAAAGGTGCTCTCTTCAGTTTTCCCAGATTTCAACTTTGGTAAGGAGTGACTAAACTTTGTCAATCACAAAAGTGTTTCTGAATCTCTGGTCTGCCGGCAGTTTCAGGAAATGTTTAAGAAATATCTCAAATTTAAAATGCTAATTATGCGATGTCAAATGCCAAATTTCAGGGCATATTCCCCACCTCCAACCCCCACTTTTTTTTTTACCCCTTTCAGGGTAAGCTTCTATCTGTTTAATATCCACTCTACATAAACTGGTGCTGAATATACAGTCCTAATCTTACCTATGGATCACAGATAATTCTATTCTTTGCTCATTGTTTCTTACTTGATCCTAAGTGCCTCTTGGAATAGGATGGAATGATGTAGATTCTCACCTGTTCACCAAAATATCTATCAGAAGGATAAATGGTTCACAGAATTTGGATTTTTCAGAACTCTTGTCTTTACTCTCTCAAGGGGATGCTCTAATGTTTTACTCTTTAAGAGCAAGGATGATGAAGTAAAAAGACTTAGATTTTAATTCAGACATAATTAGTTAGTGAATGTGCAACTCTGGGAAAATTATTTTATTATTCTGAACTCACCTTCATTATGTGTGGGGAAAAGCACCCCCACACCTGGATTTGGCAGTGTGTTGTGAGAGTATAGTAGGAGAAACTGAATTGGGATTTTTCTACATCATCAGACCAGATATATAGTATTATGCCACATACCAAAAAAATGGGTATAGTTTCCTTTTTTTTGCACCAAACTACATTTTAAATCTATCCTCAAACCATAGGGGCATGTTTTGGGAATTCCCGGTGAGGAAAAGAGGTTTTAAAATCCTGAAGAAGATTGGCATTGAGGAATTCACAAGCAACAACCATAGTGAATTAATACTCAGCTGCTGTTTTTTATGATGCTAGTGACAGCCTTGTAGCCAAGGGAGGCAGGGACCCTTGAGCCCTCTTGTAGCTCCCAGGGCCCATTAGTCAGCCAGTGGCTCTAGGAGAGCATGACAGTTTATCAGCTTAAGCAGCTTCGGTCATAATGTTGACAAGAGGTTGGTCACTGGGTTTAAAGGCTAAAGAAAAACTATATGAGAGAGGGTAAAAATGTAAAAATAAAATGCTTTCTACCAAGATGCAGACAGATTGACTAATATCCTTTCACCTCCTATTGTCTTAGGACAGTTATTATCAACAGCTCCTGATGTATCTCAATATAACCATGCCTATTTGTTGGTAACTGTGAGGGAGACCATTATTTTTGGTGAGCCTGGGAAGGATAACAGGAAAGAGAGCTGACATTGAAAATTTTTTTATGTTTTTGCCATAATTATCTTGAATATTCCTCATTTTGCATGAAGACAGTTTAATGACCTTTTGACATAGAGATAATTGTGTATTTTCAGTGCGTATATTTCAGATTAAAAGCAGAGGGTAGCTTTCCAGAAAGTGAAGAATCACTGGGCCAGGAAAGTGAGCCAAATGTTTGCTGCCTTTTTCCCTGGGAGCATTTGCTGATTGTAGAAGAGGGGGTGAGAGCCTAGGAGATTAACTGGCATTTTTGGCAGCCTTGCAGAGCTATGAGCAGGAATTATTATTGGGGGCCTATCAAGCTGGGGTCTTGATAATTCCCCTATTCACTTTGGGTTGGGATTCTGAAGGGTTGCATCCTGGGAGAATAGTGAGCCTGAAATAGATAGGTCCTCATAGGGACTTCAGTTCTGATTTGAGTATCACAATTTATGAAGTCAGAATGAGGTGATCCTGAATGGCTTGTGGCTGGTGAAGCAAATGGAAATAATTTTTGGAAATGATGACATTATAACATTATCCTAGGATTAAAGTTATTTTTTATAAAAATTTTACAAATATCTGAAACCTAATAAAAATAGTCAGATATTACAAGACAACATGAAAACAAACAAGAGAAAACAAAAACAGAACAGGTACATAGGGGCTTCAAATAGTGATGATATCAAAATAGATTTTATAACAACTATAATTTTACTTTTATGTTGAAGGATTTAAAAGACAATAATTAAAATATTGCAGAGAACTGGACATGATAAAACAAGACTCAGTTGGATATTCTAGAATTGAAAATACTGTAAGAGAAATTAAGTACTCTATGGATGGGTTTAACAGTTGATTTGCAGAGTAAAGAATTGCTGAATTAGAAGATAGGATGTATCCAGAAAGAAGCAAAAAATCCTTTCCACTGTTGATGGGCATTTATTTAGGTTGATTCTACATCTTTGCTATTGTGAGAAGTGCTGCCATAAACATATATGTACATGTGTCTTTGTGGCAGAATAATTTGTATTCTTCTGGGTATATACCCAATACTGGGATTGCTGGGATGAATGGTAGCTCTGCTTTGTGTTCTCTGAGCAATCACCAAACTACTTTCCACAATGGCTGAACCAGTTTATGTTCCCACCAGCAGTGGATAGGCATTCCCTTTTCTTTGCAACCTCGCCAGCATCTGTTATTTTTTGACTTTAAAAAGAATAGTAACAGAATAGATAACTTCTGATAAAATGGAGGAAGAAATGAGATTATAAAAATAATTCAGTGAGGAAAAGTGTGGTCTCTTCAAAAATGGACTGGAGCACGTCAGTGTCCATATGAAAAAACAAACAAAAAAGAAAGTTGATCCCTATGTAAAAATTAATTCCAGTCAGATTTTACTGTATACATGAAAGGGAAAACAATAATACACTTAGAATGTCATTTAGGAGAACGACTTTATGATATTAGGGTGGGTATAAGACTTAAACAGAACAGCAAAAGCACTGAACAGAAAGAAAAAGATTGACAAAATCTGGCTGCACTGAAGTTAGAAGTTTCTTTCATTGAAAGACATTCAGAGAGTGAAAAGGCCACATAATGGGAGAATATATTTGCAACACGTATAACCAACAGAGGTTCATGTTTAAATGATTCCTGTATTGAACGTAAAGAAGAAACAATTCCATAAAAAAATGGGCAAGCGACTTGCATGGACATTGCACAAAAAGGATATCCAAATGGCCAATGAATAAATGAAAAGGCACTTGATAACATTAGCTATTAGAATCATGAGGAAATATACATTAGCTAAATCAAAATTACAGATGTTACCAAGTGTTGGTAAAGATTTGGAGCAGTAAGAACTCTCATACCCACAGGGTTGGTGAGAATGTATATTGGCATATACATTTTGGAAAACTACTTGGCATTATCTACTTAATTTTAAGATATGTATACTCTATGATTTAAATATTCCATTCTCAGGTTTATAACTGATGGAAGTGTGTGTGCTTGTGCACCAGAGACATATATGAGAATATTCATGGTAGAATTACTTGTAATAGTCCCAAACTGTAGACAACTCAAAATGTCCATCAGCAGTAGAATGAATAAACAGACATATTCATACAATGGAATATGATACAGTAATGAAAATGAACGAACTGTAACCAAATAGAATAAATCTAACAAACATAATGCTATGTGAAGAAAAACAGACAGAAAGGAAAGTATTCTATGTGATTCCATTTATATAATGTTTAAAAATGAGGCAAAACTATTAATAAAATATTTAGTGTTTAAGGATATATCCTTAGGTGATAAAAGCACAAAGAAAAGTAAGAAAGGAATTGCCATAAACAGTCAGCATAGTTGTTGTCTTTGGTGGACACAGAGCCTGTAGTTATTGAGAGGGGTCATGTAGGGTGTTTTTGAGGTACAGAAAATGTTGTATTTCTTGAACCTTAAGGTGGTTACATGGTGGTCATGAATCTGTTTGTAATACTTGAGCTGTACTTTTTCATTTCATGCACAGTTCTCTATGTTATAATTTACTTGAAAAAACAAGATAGTGGGACCAATAAACCAAATGATGACCTAGTGTTATGCTGAGAGCAAGTAAGATACCAGTCCTGAATACATCACTGGGACATTTATTGGTAGCTTCCCTCTCTGTTTATAGCCTAAATAATGCATTCACAGGGCTGTAGTGATAAATTGCCAAAATGAGGAAATGAAAATATGTCCCTTTTTTTGATGCCTATTCAGGTTTAAGGGTTTTATAGGCATTTGTCATTACCGGTCAGCTTTGATTTTAAAATCTGACTTAAGCGAAGATCATGAAAGACAAACACTTTGTGAGAGAGCTAGGCTTTACATATTGCAGCACAGCACTGGGACTGGTATTATTTGTGGCTACTACAAATGAAAGAAAATCAGAGTCAGCATTTTCAAACAACATTCTCTGAAATATTTATTATGTTGAGTCCTCAGAGATATTTGCAAGAATTCTTTTAAGTTATTGCAACAAAAGTTCAAGGTTGTTTTCCTTACTTTGTGTCGATATATCAGAAACAAATCCTATTCACTCTCTATGTGCTAGTATTGAACTTTGAATCTACTGCATTTTTTCAATAACTGTAAGCTATATCATTTAAATGCTGACAATTTAATGAAAAGAAAAGCTTTTACAAGAAAGATTAGAGGTCAGAAGGGTTTATCCTGGTAATAAGAGCCAAGAGTGGCATTGAGTTGTCTTGGCATATGAGATTATTCTGCATATCTAATTGTTACCACAAATCCAAAACTCAATATATTTAACTTAAAATTGTAATGGCAAGTTGGTTCTGCTGACACCTTCCTGGTCATTCCAGACCTTACAAATGTAAATTTTATGTAAAACTTTAACAAAATACACATTTGTTGAATATCTACCATGTGGACTTGAATATATTAGTGCTGGAAAATTCAGCCTCTATGAATATGACATATGTGAAGAAGAACACACACACGCGCACGCACACACACACAGTGACCATGGGTCGAAAGTAGCATGCTCTGCTCAACATTGTATATGCTGAGGTCTCATCTTCATAAGGACCTTGCAAGGTGTCCATTTGTTGCTTTTTAGAGAAAAGGAAGCTGAGGATCAGAAACGTTAAGTTATATCCCTGAGGTCACAGAACTAAATGACAATGACCATGGACAAACAGAACACACCTTTAGCTGATGGTTCCCAGGTACAGGACAAACATATGGTTTTGTCTTGTACATCTCTAAGCTGCATAGTTGCTTTGAAAGACTCAGTCTATTTGTGTAAAGATATATTAATATTTGCCCTTTCAAATGGAAGTGAAAGCTAAATCTGCACTACCACAAATGTAGGAATGATTTGCCCACAACTTGCACAGAAAATAAATATTTTCTAGGCAAGAGTCACATAGCAAGTTCTCTGAATGGAAGAGGCAGGCTCTGCTTCCTGAAGTATTTTCCTTTGAAATGCTGGCAAAGGGGAACTTCAGAGGCAGAGAGCCTGGTGTGAAGCTCTGTGGGGTAACTGAAATGCAGCGCGCCAAGTTCCTACCTTCTGATTGATTTTTATCGTCTCTTCTGTGTGGTAGAGGAGGAGCTTTTCCCCGGAAGAAGTCAGGTTAACGTACACCTGGAGGCAGGGGTACTGAGAAAGTTTCCAGCAGTCTGGACCGCAGCTGAAGGAGCAATTAAATGTTTCCGTGATGGATGCATTCAGCAAGGTGCATTGAGACTCTTCGGTCCACACGCTACAGAGAAAGGGGTGAGAGTAAACACAGGCCCAAGAGCTAATAGTGAGAAAGGCATCATCTGAGGGAATTATTTCTCAGCTCCTGAAGCTGAAAACTCTTTTCTAAATCTCTAATATGATCTATCTGTGTAAAGTTTAGGCCTTCGTATAGAGCAGCTTTAAGCATGTAACATAGACAAACTTGGACACGCGAGAACGTTTTCAATGACTTCCATTTTATGTGGTATTCTCTGGTATTTGACTTAAGTTCTTTTTTCCCTTATTGAACTCCCTGGTAACATGAAACATGCTTTAAAATCATCACCTGTTCTCACCCTGTATTTACACATTGCCGGCAGCTTCTTGACATGCTCCAGCCCCTACCTCTGTATGTTTTACTTTGTACTTTTTGCATCCCAGATCCCTTCCCTGCCCCGTTTGCAGTCACAGAAGGTGTGAGGGAGAAGGAGCGGGGAGATGACAAAGGAGTGGAGGGTTGTGTGGTCCAGCTTGACAGATGGAAGGACAGTGACAGAATGCCTTAAGGTCTTTCTAATAAGGGAAAAAGGATAACTCAACCCTTTCATTATATCATGAGCAGTCACTGGCTGCACATTCCTTTCACCCTAATTGGTACTTCATATATAATACCTTCTTTTGTTCTCTCAACAACTGTGCAAGTTGGGAAGCAATTTCTTTTTAAAAGTGAGTGAACTGAGAAATCCCATGACATGCAAGGATATATAGGCAGTAAGTGATGGAAACTGTGATCCCACCCAATCTTGTAATTCTCTAAGGCGCAGGCTCATTCTATTGTGTTGTGCTGTCTCCCCACAAACACAACGGAAAAGAAACTCTTTTATGCAGACTAATGGATGAATAAGGGTGTCCTGTTACCTCTCACCTGGAAGAATCCAGCTGCCCATTTGTCAACTTGTCATTTTAATATACCTTTAATTTTATGATCAAGATTAACATTTGTAATTAGGAATTAACACACCAGCAATCAATGGTTTGGTTTTGGGTATAAGCTGATCACCACAGCAATGAGAAACGTGTTTTCTTTGCAGATTGATACCCTTTCCTTTTGCTAGACAGGCATCCACAGCTTGCTGCCCCTTTGCATGTGTGAAGTTTTATTCCAGAAGCAGGATACTAGACCTGATCCCCTCCCTCAGTGTGGCACATTGTGTTTTCCTGGAACATGGGTGGTCACATTTTGCTTATATACTGAGGAAAAAATCTTTGATGGTTCTAAGCAGATGTGAAGATCTGAAAGCATTTTGGAATCAGCGACCACTTGGGGCCTGAGGCATCAGCACTTTCATTGAAAATGAGCACAGCTGAAGGCCATCAGAGAAACACAGCAGAGCAGCCACAAATGTGAAAGATGATGCCTTAATTTCAGCAAATTACTGTATTTCAGCTAGATTTTGCTTCTAAAATGAAAGTATTAATTTAGATGGAAAAACAAATGCCACAAAATTGTTTCATTTTCTTTTGGATTGAAACCTCAATTTTTCATTAGAAAAGGTCTTGTTTCTTTAAGCTGAACTGCTGTGAGACTTCCCCCCATTCGATACATCAAGGCTGGGCTCGCCTGTGTTTAGAGTGTCCAATTTATGGACAACAGCCAGAGATGCTGGTGGGATTTACCACGTGGCTTACCGAGGGCGAGAGTACACTTGCTGTCTCACAATTTATTTGCCTCCCTATCCATTCAATAAACCTACGGCAAATATTGAAATGAAAAGATTCAAAATCTGTTATTTTTAAAAGTAGATGCATAGCAGTGTTTCTCAGCCTAGAAGGCCCATTAGAATCACCTGGGGAGCTTTAACAGATACTGGTGACTGGGTCCCACTCCAGACCAATTAAATCTGACCTTCTGGGGTGACGATGATGGGGGCTGGGTATTGTCATTTTTAGAGTTTCTGGGGAAGTTGGAATATGCAGTTGAGAACCACTCACGTGGAAGGTGATGGAGGGGTTGGTTGGGGTGGAAAAGGGAGGAGGGTGGGGAACGGACAGAAGTGTGAAGTGGCAAGAATAGGGACTTTGGAATAAGCGAGATGTGGGCTTGAATCTTAGCTCTGCCACCAGTAAGAGCTGTAAGACACTGAGGAAATCATATTTCTCTTGAGCCTCAGTTTTGCCATTTTCATAATGAGTATATTTATACTTAACCTTATAGAGTAATTGTGATAATTAAACAAGTACAAGTCTTTGACGCCTGATATCCATGTTATACATAGAGCTATATTTATTATTATTATTAGATAACAGTATTGAAAAGTATTATTTACCAGGAACTTCTCAAAATTCTTATCAGGAAAGAAGGCGAGGAAGATGACCTTAGGGTTGCCTAAGTGATGGGGGAGGATGGAGGAGGAGACAAACAGCAGGGTCCCACCCTCCCAGTGGTATTACCTCTGCATGTATGAGCGCAGGAGTGTGATTCCCAGCAGAAAGTACATCATGATGGAGCACACCATCATGGCCAGTCCCAGGAGAATGGCTCGGTCCTCTCCTGCCTTCAGTGCTGTGACTGTTTTCCTTTTGTCCAGGAGGTCATGGTCTCTGATTTTCTGGTAAATATTTCTGAGGTTGAAAACAATATGATCTTACATAAAGTTTAGTTAATCAGCATGCCCCTAGAGAGCAGGTCAGTTTCTGTCCATGCCTTCCTAGGGCCCTCCAAACCTGCCTCAATGCAGCTGGACCTCACTGTGTGTCCACTACCTCCCACACAAGTACACACATGCATGCACACACACTCACAAGCACATGCACGCCTGTACATGTACCAGTCCTGAGCAGAAATAAGCCCTCCTTTTTTACTTTGGGGCCAATGTCTAACTGTAAATTAATTTTCATTCTATCTAATTCTAAAGAAAGAAACCAATCCCCTCAACCCTCAAAATAATGCTTTGGGTTTGTTGACTTTACCATTTAACCCAAAGCTGATCATTATTGATTTTTAAATAATTTTGGAATACCTAATGGAGCATTGATTCAAATAAATGGCAACATATACTTGGAATATATCAAATTTATCTTTCATTTCTCTTCAGTAATGATAGGCAGAAGTTATTTTGATTAACATTTTTCTCAAGCTGAGGGCTGCTTAGGGCTTTGTTGGCTTGAGATTGATAAGCAGTGTGAAGATGTAGAGTGGTGACCCAGCTATTCTTATATGTGAAAACATTCGATTGAGTTAGAAAAGTGTCATTCAAATTGAGGCCAGACCCTACAACTTTGGACAGTTTTATTAGTATTTTTGTTTTTTATTTTAGAGCAGCAACGTAGGATAAGAAAACAAGAAATTGAAATCAACTGTCTCCTGAGTTCAGACTGGTTTCACTGCTTATTAGCTGTGTGATCAATGAGAAGTGCCTTACACTTTCTTTTTTGAGATGGAGTCTCACTGTGTCACCCAGGCTGGAGTGCAGTGGTGCGATCTCGGCTCACTGCAAGCTCTGCCTCCCTGGTTCACGCCATTCTCCCACCTCAGCCTCCCGAGTAGCTGGCAGTACAGGCGCCCGCCACCACGCCTGTCTAATTTTTTGTATTTTTTTAATAGAGACGAGGTTTCACTGTGTTTGCCAGGATGGTCTCGATCTCCTGACCTCGTGATCCACCCGCCTCGGCCTCCCAAAGTGCTGGGATTACAGGCATGAGCCACCGTGCCCGGCCGTTCCTTAGACTTTCTGATCCCCAGTTGCCTGCAAAGTGAAAATAATGTTTAAATGCATTTTAATGGCTAAGTGACATGATACAAGCAAATCATTTAAGAGAATGACTGACATGAGATTAGTAATAAATGTTCCCATTCAAAAAATGGAGTGGGGAGCTACAGCTCAATGACACGGACCTCAGAAAACCCTAAAATTGCTACTATTCTCCAAAGAATTTCTAATGGACAAAACTGCAAGAAAATTAATAGTGTATAAAGATTAGGGATGGAGGATTGGATTTGAAACCAGGTCTGGAGGAGAAGGTAGAAAAGAAATGCGGAAGTGCTGGATGCTCGGTGAGATGAAGAGAAGCTTGAGTAGGAAGGCAATGCTCAGGAATTCCTGCAAGGCCTGCGACCGAGAAACAGCTCATGATTTCTCAGTGTCTATTTTGAGGAGGGACCTTTGGATTGCAGGGCAGTGGAAATGGGAAAATCGCTGGCCTTTAGAGCCTAGAAACAGCGAGGACAAATAAAATGCTGAAAATGGAAAAAGAAACTCTTAAGTCATTTTTTTTTCTTTTCTTTTTTTTTAGCTTCAGGCAAAAACCAATATGCACAAGAATAACTTCAGATTTTTCATTCAAATTTTTATCGCTAATCACTCTTGTTGCTTGGGAGAGGAACCAGAGTAGACTCTAAAGTGGAACTTTGCAGGGGAGGGAAGATATGCCTGTTGTTTGTGCAGTTGTGGGTTTATTCAGGGCTTATATTTAGCTTTGTGCTCGAGGATGGCCTGACTGGTGTCTATAACCAATGTCTCTTCTGATTGGCTGATCCATTCGGGGCTGGTTGGTAAATATTTTGATTCCTTATAGAGGTGATAGAGTGCGTATGTACTTAATATATTTCCATGAGGTTGTAGGGCTGAGTATTTATTAATCTAAGTATTGGTTGTGCAAAATTAACTGATTAGCTTCTTATTATTAAAGTTCTCTTTATGAGGTGGTTTATATAAATCTTACTCTTTCCTTGCGAAGTCAGCTCATTGTAGTAGGAGAGTCGGAGCTAAATACAGGCCTTTGTTTATCATCTTTTCATGTCCCTGTCCTTCCTGGCTTCTTCCCACTGTCACTTGCTCTTGGCTGTTCATGGTTATTACTAGAGGCCTGGAGAGCCCACATCTTTCATTGTTCCCCAGCTCCCAATCCCAATGCCCCTGGATTAGCTGGCCTGCCCTGCTTTTGACTTCCACAGACTGGCAACCACCCACCCTCTGTGTTTCTTCATTTGTATTTGAGATTTTGTTTGGAAATTATAGGATTTACATCAAAGCTTTTAAAACTTCACCCTTTATGAACTCAAATTTAAAAAAATCAGTGTCCGTTGGTGGCTAAAGCCAGTGGGCTGAAAGCTTTTCTGAATCAGGAAGAGACAGGCCGAGTCTGAGTAGCTTCAAAGACCTGCTGTAAAATAATAATCTGCTGTTACTTCACTAATGTTATTTATCAACATGTATTTAACTCTGATGGCTGCCATCGAGGTCTGCATTTCCTGCAGATGGAAGACAGCAAGGAGGGAGCATAATCTCACAATTCCATGGTATTAGACTGTCACACAGCATCACTTATGTCAGCCTATACCGGTAAAAGAGAAGTGTAATCAGTCAGTTGTGTCATCAGAACAAGAAGCATATAAAAATGATTCAAACCTGTAATTCAAAAACAAATCACAATTTGAAAGTGGTTAACAAATGTTTTTGATATGCTCTGGAATGTATAGAGAGGGGAAAAGTGAACAATTTTCGTAGAGCCCCCAAAATATCTGAGAAATCAGGATACTACCCAGCAAAATGAAAGTGGGTGAGTGGAGTGGGCCGTGCCCATGGAATTCATTAGTAAATAATGATCGAATTAATGGAAAATAAAGAAATGAATACACGATTTGGAAGAGCAAAGAATTCAGTTTAGGTTCACAAACTTCTCCTGAATTCTGGTAACCTCTTGTTATTGGGGATATGGGCCCTGCCCAAAAGGAAAACAGATAAGTATATAAATATCAGCATAGGATGAAAAATATAATGATGGAGCAATTCACAGAGTATTATGGGAATAAAGAAGAGGGGAGGATACCCCAGCCTGAGGAAGCAGGACGGAGAGCCAGGGTTGAGTTTAGGGAAGGGTTCCTGAAGGAGAAACACTTTAAACAAAATATTCAAGGTTTAATCAGGGTTAACCAAATGAGACAGAGTCAAGGGTATTTTAGACAGAAGGACTCACATGAGCAAAGCGATGGAAACTTGCAATTGCATGGTGAATATCAGAAACTATAACTGTTTTAATATTACTGAGATGCCTATGGGACAGGGAAAGAGGCAGATGAGTTTGCAAAGGTAGGTAGGCCATGAAGGGTTTTGTAAGTCATTCTAAAGAGCTTGGCCTTTACTCTGTAGTGAATGGGAATCTGTCAGAGGGTGACATGACTGAGTTTCAGAATGATCACTCTGGCTTCTGTGCAGAGTTTAAGAAACAAGATAAGGCTTAAATCAGAGAGAGGAATGGGGGGACTATTACTGTAGTGTTGGCAAAGGACAATGAGGGCTGGATCTAGGGTCAAGGTAGGATGTATGAAGATGAAACGGTACATGGAGAAATATCTACGGGACAGAACTTCAGGATTTGGTGGCTGATAGAATACAGTGGATGATGAGGAAGCAAGAAAAATGATGTAGTTTAGATTTATGCTCCGGTACTTGGTGTGGATGACTGGAGAAATGGTGGAGAGTAGTAAGAGAGAGTTGTTTCTCTGTTTCCCTGCTCTTCCAGGATCCAAAGAGGTGACTTCTGCTGACCTTGCTAAAGAGGAAGAAAGTGATTGTACATTTATAGATTCTCTTCCCACAGGTTTAGTGTCCTAAGTACAGGCAGAGGAGTGACTAATCTCAGTGGTGAGATATGCCAGAGTCAGAGGGCCACCTCTATTTTCTGGGTCATTGCTAATGAGTGGCATAATTTTTGTAAAAAAATACATCATTTTGGATTTGTTTTTGTTCAGGCCTGGTGTGCTTTGGATTTTTGCATGTCCAGGTAGTAAGGGTAGTAAGTCTCAGTTGGAAAAGAGGGTGTTCCCAGCCTGAGACAGAGTGGGTTAGTTGGCCTCTTCTACACCATGTTGTCTTCAGTGTTAGCTGGAAGGAGCATGATGCCATATTTTGGGCCACAGGCCTATGCGTCCTCTCCCATACTAGGAAGCCGTGTAATGTATGAGTTACTGTGTAACTACTAACAAGGCTGATAGCTCATCACCCTTTGGTTCTTTCTGTCTATTCTTTATGAATCTATCTGAGAGGAGTTGAGGGTGGAGGTGGTAGTGCTGAGAAAAATGGAATGAGGGCCAGTACAATTCACTGATGTAGAGAGCTCAGGAGGAAGAATGAGTCTGGGGTATGACTACAAATTCAGTTTTGGCTAAGTGTGCTGCCCAGCAGTGGGTGTAGAGCAGGAATTTGACTTTATAAGTTTGACGCTGATCTAGCCTTGATGTGTCCTGCAAGGACACATTTAAGGTCTGTTGAGATAGTCTTGGCTTCATGGTGAACCACATGTTGACAACAACAAATAGTAGATATAGTGCAGTCTTTACTATATATAGGGAACATTCTGCTCAAAGCCTTTGGAGAACAGAAGTTATTAATATATCTACAGGGCAAATCCAAGTATAACAAAAGTGTTTGTGGTAAATGTCTTGTAAACAAAATATTTTCAATTGTTTAGTAAGGCTTCAATAAATTTTACCCCAAGTAATAGTCAACCTAGTAAAATTTTGTTTTGAGCTCCTTTTGTATAGTTTCTTGAAGTTTGATATTGGGGCTCATTATTTATAAGGCTATGCATATATAAATATGGATATAAAGAGTAAAATGTGCAAGAAAATGTTTTCTCCTTGACTGTCACCCATTTAAATTCAGATTCCCTTGGTATCTATCCCATAAGGAGAAGGAGAGAAGTACTCAGGTTAAGGCAGTATAAAGGCCATTTATGAATTAATTTGTTTATTCATTGGTCAACATTTCTAAGTCTTCATCAGATGAAACACAATGTGCTAAGTTCTGGCGATACCAAATAAATAAGACTTAGTGTCCCAAGGGAGCTGAGGGAGATGTCAGTCATTGCAATGTGTGGCAATGAGACTGATTAGAGAGGTGTGTACAAGGGAAGCAAACTGATATACCAAGGGCCAATTTGCTAAAGGATCAGTTTCTCAATGGCTAATTCCCCAAAAGCCAATTTACTGAAGGATCAGCTTACTACATAAATATTTTGCCAACTTTACCACACTTACAGATTTAACAAAAACTTATTTTAAGGAGTATTGTTTTAAATATAGTAAAGGATTATAAATAAATTTGTGTATGAATATTTTAAGACTATCTTTTTAAAATCCATTCAACCATAAAGTGTGTTTTTCTTACAGATGTATTCATCTTAGCAGTATTTTAGGATCAGTTTGATATTTTTGAAAGCTAAGTTTTCTAGGGAGGCTTAGTCTCTTTGTAAATATATTCTTATGAATATATTTATAAATATGCCTTTCTTGAATATGTTTGTGAATATATCCTTCTAACAAATATAACAAAAATTTGGCATTTCATGTGGGAGCCTTTCAATTTTTACTAGTTTTCAAATTCTTTTTAAAGTCATTGGCTGTTTTCCTAATATTTTAGTATTATTGAAATTCTTGTGGCAAATTTCACATTATGACCCCTTTGATGGATTTATCAACTTTATCAATTAACCAAAATTTGTTTCTTGTACTCATTGATAAAGGTTGTGGTAAGAATAGTAGGACCATCTGCTAAGCTGAAAAGAAGAATCAGTGAAACACGAAGTCTGGCCCACTGACCTAGAGAGGGGGACACCCAGAGGGTACAGGAGGGAAGACTAGGGGGCAGAGGAAGCTGGAGGGCATGGCTGGGATGGGGGTGGGAGGAACAGGGGACAGAGAGAAAGGGAGACTGGAGGCAGTGGGTGTCTGGGACAAGAGATGGAAAGACAGAGGGGCAGAGAGATTGAGAGACAATGGCTGCAGAGAGACACAGAGTGGAGAGAGTCTGAAGGCCCTAAATCTGGCCCCCTTGTAAATGTTTTCATTCCATTTAGTGTGGTTTATTGTAGAACTGTGTAGGGTTACAATGATCATACAAAATTTGTGGTATATAGCGAAATTCGATAAATTCACCAAAATGACTGATGGCAAATGGATTCTTTGGCAAATTGGCCTCAGGCACATTGGCCATTACTTTTTCAGGCATTCCTTAAAATGAACATTCAGTAGATCGATGGTAGAAGAAAAAAACAGAAAAGGGACAAATAAATGTCAGGAATTGAAAACCGTAACTACAGACATGTTATGAATTAAATTGGCCCAGGCCTATGATTTACAAGCACAAAGGTGGTTTAGGAAGCCTGCCAGTTAGGGACCATAACTTGATTTAAATCGTGATGATTAAGTGTCCTTTGACAGACCAAATTAAGTCTTGGACGAGCAAATGATTGAGAAGGGAAGAGTATCCAGGCAGAATATGAGAGAATAGAGGTAGGAGAGTGTGGTTGGATTCCAGGATATTGTGGGTGGGGAATGTCAGACAGTAAGCTGGTTAGACAGGCAGGGGCCAGAGAAAAAGGATCTTGTATGTCTTTTGAAGTTAGAGAGGGGATTAAAAGAATTAAGCAAGTGCAATGATTAGATACGTGCTTTAGAAAGATCACTTGTATTAATGTGGCTGGTTGTTTAGAAATGTTTACATATGGAGACAAAGGGACTGATTCTTAAACTCCCCCAATGTTTTAGGTATTAGATACAGAGGGGTTTAAAAAAAGAGAAGTGATAGAGGAGATTAATATTTAGATCTACTTAGATGAAGTTGGAAGCCATTATCCTTAGCAAACTAACACAGAAACAGAAAACCAAACACTGCATGTTCTCACTTAAAAGTGGGAGCTGAGCAATGAGTACATGTGGACACAGGAAAGGGAACAACACTTACTGGGGTGTGCTGGGGAAGAGTGGGAATGGAAGAGCATTAGGGAAAACAGCAAATGCATGCTGGGCTTAATACCTAGGTGCTGGGTTGATAGGTGCAGCAAACCACCTATGGCACATGTTTACCTATGTAAAAAACCTGCACATCCTGCACATGTACCCCAGAACTTAAGAACAAACAAACAAACAGACAAAAAACAGATTTACATCTGGGCATCATTTGTGTCTAGAACTAGCAACACTATGGGTTTTAATGAGACTCTCTAGGTAGTCAGAGAAACAAAAGACAGCTTGGCCACTAAAACATGGAAAGGGCAGAAGAGAATTCTGCAGAATCCTGAATCTCTCAGATATGTGATGGGGCACCTGGTGGGTGCAAGGAAGAGAAGTAGGGAAAGCATTAATTAGAAATGAAGAATTAAATATATCTGAAGTTAGCTGGCTGAGAGCTCTTCCAGAACTCACATGTGCCGAATATTTATGTTTGTGCCTCTCTGGCCCAGTGAATACTGAGCTGTTCAAGAGTTAAAGACAGGCCACATCTTTGTAAGTTCAGTCTCTTGCATTTATTAGGCTTATAAAATATGTTCCTTTTATTTGGACTAGACTGACTACAACAAGCATAGGTTGTGAAATAGCCAGTTATAGGGAAGCTGAATGGTCTATTAAAACTAAATAAATCAGGGAAGCATGGCTAGAACATACCTCAAGTTTCTGTCTTCCCATTAGTGTCCATTGGACTCTACCACCAACAAATTTAGTATTCTTTCCAGAAAAAAATCAAACTCTCCAGGCACTGAACCCTCTGGTTCCCAGACTTAGGGAAACATGCCCTTCTGTTAGATCTTAAGGTGAACTTGTGAGGCAATGGATTGCTGAGTGCCTTCAGAGCTTCAGTGAGCAGAGCTGCTATACATCTCTGCCCCATGAGAACACACCTGTTATTTCATATGGCAGAGAAGGCATGGCATTGACGAACACAACCATTGTTCTGCCTTCTGTCCACCACAGCCTCCTCCATTTTTGAGATGTTCTCCTTTTACATCTGTCTTCATCTTCAATTAGTTTCAGATTTCATGGATTTTTCCTTGAGCTGGTAGGTATATATTTTATGGTACAATTTGATTAGTTTAATTATTATTATCGTTTTTGGTCTTTTAATGTGTACATTTCATCAGGAGCAATGAGTTTTTGAGTTTGGGGAGAAATGACAGTCACACTTCATTTATGTTTGTACATGTCATTAACATGAAGGATTTTGTCCATGAGCTTAACGTTATTATTGCCAACGTATTAATTCATGAGACTTCCCAGGAAGTCTTGTAACACTGTGACCCAGGTCTTAGGGGTAAGACACTAAAAGTGAGAACAAAATTACAGAAATGAAGGTTGGAATTATTTCTTTTTAGTCCTGCCTTTAGCTTATTAGGTAACATACTCTCCCAATGATATCTTAATATTTTAATTCATATTTATTTTTGTTGGACCAAATAGCATATTAAATTTTATGAAAAGCTTTAATGCAAGATATAGAAGGAAACAGGAAATTATGTGAATTTTCTAGATAAGTGAGGGTGTTATAACCTAGAGAGACTTTGAGAAGTACTGACCTTTAAATTGACCACATTATTTGGCTCTAATGCAATAATGCTAGAAATAAATAACAAAAAATAACTAGAATGACATCTACAGATGAAAGTAAAACTATAGTACAAAGAACTCATGGGTGATAGAATAAAGTCCAACAAAAATTAAAAATCAGAATTAAATGATATGAAAAACAGTATAGAGCAACTAGTGGGATGCAGCTAAAGCTATACATGCATAGAAATACGTAGTTTTAAATACTTATATTAGATAAGAAGAAAGCCTGAAGATTAATGCACTAGGCATCCAAGTTAGTAAGTTAGAAAAAGATTAACAGAATATACTAAAAGAAAGTATAAGGAAGGAAATAATAAACTTGAGCAGAAATAAATGAAATAGATGAACTATATTAAAGCACTAATGAGTTCAAAGGTTAATTTCTTTTGAAAAGACTAATGAAAAACTGAAAAAAACTGATCAGGGAAAAAATAGAAAAGGGCCAAATAAGTGTAAGGAATTAAAAACTATAACTACAGATAAGGTATGGATTAGAAAGAAAATATTGAAAATAGCTATATAATGAGACATTTGGAAACTCTGAAGTATATAACTTCCTGAAATACACAGCAAAGTTTTCAAAAATATAACTTACTGAAACCAACTCAGAAATAAATAGAAAACTCAAATAGTTATAAATCATTAAAAATTTGACTCATCAGTTAAAAAATCACCATAATGGAAACAGTAGTCTCTGATGATTTATAGTTAAACTCTACTTATAGTATACAAATCATTCCAGAATATAGAAAAAGATGAAACGCTACCCAACCTATTAATGAGGTTAGTAAACTTTGATACTAAAACCAAATCAGAAAAATACACACAAAAAAATCTTTCTCAGCAAACTATCGCAAGAACAGAAAACCAAATACTGCATGTTCTCACTCATAGGTGGGAATTGAACAATGAGATCACTTGGACACAGGAAGGGGAGCATCGCACACTGGGTCCTATTGTGGGGAGGGGGTATGGGAGAGGGATAGCATTAGGAGATATACCTAACGTAAATGACGAGTTAATGGGTGCAGCACACCAACATGGCATATGTATACATATGTAACAAACCTGCACGTTGTGCACATGTACCCTGGAACTTAAAATATAATAAAAAAATTATAGGTCAATGTCTTTCACAAATATAAATGTGAAATTTTAAAAACAAGTTAAACTAGGAGTGTATAAAAATGAAAATATACCATGATCAAGCTGTGGCTATCCCAAGAATTTATAATGTGGGTTATTATTTGACTATTAATGTAATCTATTACATAAATATATTAAAGGGTTATAATCATATAATAATGTAATAAATGTAGAGAAACATATTTGACAAAATTTAACATTCATTCATGATAAAATCTCCTATCAAATTAAAAATAGACAGGAACATCCTTAATATGATAAATGGTATAGAAGAAATACCTATAGTAAACTTGATACTTAACGGTGAAATGTTGACAGAATGCATTTTATGAGCAGAAACAAAAGTAAAGATGTCCATTATTACCTGTTTTATTCATAATTTACTGATTTACTAGCAGTATAACATATGAATGAATAGTATATTTACTGATAAAGAAGAAATAAAAACTTATTATTCACCAATGATGTAATTATGAAGAAAATACAGAAGAATCTACAGATAAATTATTAATAAGAAAATTTAGGCTGGTTGTGATGACTTGCACCTGTAATCTCCACACTTTGGGAGGCTGAGGTGGGAGGAGGATCACTTGAACTCAGGAGTTCCAGACCAGCCTAGGCAACACAGCAAGGCACCATCTCTAAAAAGAAAATTAGCCAGGCGTAGTGGTGCATGCCTGTTGTTTCAGCTGGTTGGGGGCCGAGGTGGGAGGATTGCTTGAGCCCAGGATTTCCAGGCTGCAGTGAATCAGGATTACGCTACTGTACTCCAGCCAGTGTGACACAGCAAGACCCTCTTGCAAAAAACAAAACAAAACAAAAAACAAAGCACAAACAAAAACTAGTATAGTTGCTGAAACCAAAGCAATATGCAATAGTCAATTGCCTTTTTATATATTAGCAAAAATAGTGTAATTTCCACATTACAAAAAAAACAGAGCACTCAAAAGTAAATGGAACAAAACCAAAAATTGACAAATGGGACTTAATTAAACTAAAGAGCTTCTGCACAGCAAAATAAATAATTAACCGAGTAAACAGACTACCTACAGAATGAGAGAAAATATTTGCAAGCTCTGCACCTGACAAAGGACTAATATTCAGAATCTATCAGGAAGTTAAACAAATTAACAAGAAGAAAACAACCCACTAAAAAGTGGGCAAAGGACATGAACAGACACTTCTCAAAAGAAGACACATATATGCAAGCCAATAAACATGAAAAAATACTCAATATTACTAATCATTAGAGAAATGCAAATTAAGACCACAATGAGACCATGCAGGGTGTCTATTATTAAAAAGTCAAAAATAACAGATGTTGGCGAGGCTGAGAGGAAAAGGGAACACTTAGGCACTGTTGGTGGAAATGTAACTTAGTTCAACCTCCATGAAAAGCAGTGTGGAGATTTCTCAAATTACTAAAAATGGAGCTACCATTTGACCCAGCAACCATAATTGATACCATTACTGGAGTGGGTATCTACCCAAAGGAAAAGAAATCATTCTGTCAAAAAATATCTGCACTCATATGTTTATCCAAGCACTATTCATAATAGCAAAGTCATAGAATCAACCTAAGTGTTCATCAAATGTGGTACATATACACCATCAAATATTGCACAGCCGTAAAAAGGAGTGAAATTATGTCGTTTACAGCTGGAGGCTATTATCCTAAGTGAATTAATGCAGAAACTGAAAACTAAATACTGCATGTTCTCACTTATACGTGGGAGTTAAACAATGGGTACATGTGGACATAAAGCTGGAAGCAATAGACACTGGGGACTCCAAAAAGGGGCAGGGAGGAAGGGAAAAAAGTTGAAAAACTACGTATTGGGTACTAGGTTCACTATTCGAGATGATGGGTTCAACAGAGGCCCAAACTTCAGTATGACTCGATATGCTCATATAACAAATCTTACACATGTACTTCCTGAGTCTACGATTAAAAAAAAAACAGCAGCAGCAACAACAACAAAAACGACAAAGTAGTGAAGTTATGAGAGTAGGGTCATTGAAGTTTCTTTATTTTTTGGCAGGATAATGAAAGCGTTAATTATCTTCATATTGGTCAATTCATGCACACATATGAAAATGTAATTATCTAAAAACATAAATGAAATATCCAAATTTCCAGATGGGAGAAAATAAAATACAATTTTAAAGACTTAATTAGTTTGGCCGAATTAAACAAACCAAAATTGCACAAACAAATAAATGATGAGTTAAAAAGTCACTTGAGTTTGAAAAAGGCAGCCCAAATATATTAGTAATAATCATAATTGATTTACTCTACAATATTATGCTGAAAGGAATTAATGTGCAAAAATCACAAGCATTCTTATACACTAGTAACAGACAAACAGAGAGCCAAATCATGAATGAACTTCCATTCACAATTGCTTCAAAGAGAATCAAATACCTAGGAATCCAACTTACAAGGGATGTAAAGGACCTCTTCAAGGAGAACTACAAACCACTGCTCAGTGAAATAAAAGAGGACACAAACAAATGGAAGAACATACCATGCTCATGGATAGGAAGAATCAATATCGTGAAAATGGCCATACTGCCCAAGGTAATTTATAGATTCAATGCCATCCCCATCAAGCTACCAATGAGTTTCTTCACAGAATTGGAAAAAACTGCTTTAAAGTTCATATGGAACCAAAAAAGAGCCCGCATCTCCAAGACAATCCTAAGTCAAAAGAACAAAGCTGGAGGCATCACGCTACCTGACTTCAAACTATACTACAAGGCTACAGTAACCAAAACAGCATGGTACTGGTACCAAAACAGAGATATAGACCAATGGAACAGAACAGAGTCCTCAGAAATAATACCACACATCTACAGCCATCTGATCTTTGACAAACCTGAGAAAAACAAGAAATGGGGAAAGGATTCCCTATTTAATAAATGGTGCTGGGAAAATTGGCTAGCCATAAGTAGAAAGCTGAAACTGGATCCTTTCCTTACTCCTTATACGAAAATTAATTCAAGATGGATTAGAGACTTAAATGTTAGACCTAATACCATAAAAATCCTAGAGGAAAATCTAGGTAGTACCATTCAGGACATAGGCATGGGCAAAGACTTCATGTCTAAAACACCAAAAGCAACGGCAGCAAAAGCCAAAATTGACAAATGGGATCTCATTAAACTAAAGAGCTTCTGCACAGCAAAAGAAACTACCATCAGAGTGAACAGGCAACCTACAGAATGGGAGAAAATTTTTGCAATCTACTCATCTGACAAAGGGCTAATATCCAGAACCTACAAAGAACTCCAACAAATTTACAAGAAAAAAACAAACAACCCCATCAAAAAGTGGGCAAAGGATATGAATAGACATTTCTCAAAAGAAGACATTCATACAGCCAACAAACACATGAAAAAATGCTCATCATCACTGGCCATCAGAGAAATGCAAATCAAAACCACAATGAGATACCATCTCACACCAGTTAGAATGGCGATCATTCAAAAGTCAGGAAACAACAGGTGCTGGAGAGGATGTGGAGAAATAGGAACACTTTTACACTGTTGGTGGGATTGTAAACTAGTTCAACCATTATGGAAAACAGTATGGCGATTCCTCAAGGATCTAGAACTAGATGTACCATATGACCCAGCCATCCCATTGCTGGGTATATACCCAAAGGATTATAAATTATGCTGCTATAAAGACACATGCACACGTATGTTTATTGCAGCACTATTCACAATAGCAAAGACTTGGAATCAACCCAAATGTCCATCAGTGACAGATTGGATTAAGAAAATGTGGCATATATACACCATGGAATACTATGCAGCCATAAAAAAGGATGAGTTTGTGTCCTTTGTAGGGACATGGATGCAGCTGGAATCCATCATTCTTAGCAAACTATCACAAGAACAGAAAACCAAACACCGCATGTTCTCACTCATAGGTGGGAACTGAACAATGAGATCACTTGGACTCGGGAAGGGGAACATCACACACCGGGGCCTATCATGGGGAGGGGGGCGGGGGGAGGGATTGCATTGGGAGTTATACCTGATGTAAATGACGAGTTGATGGGTGCAGCACACCAACAAGGCACAAGTATACATATGTAACAAACCTGCACGTTATGCACATGTACCCTACAACTTACAGTATAATAATAATAAATAAATAAAAAAAAAAAAAAAAAAAAAAGAATGTAACACATGAGAAAAATACCATAAGGATTAGAAACAAAGAAACAATATTATTATTTGAAGAAAACACAAATATGGGAAATCCATACAAATCTATCAGCAACTATTTAAAAACATACTGAGTTCCACAAGGTTGATTGATAGAAAAAAATCAGTAACTACAAAAGCAGTAGCATTTCTATACATCAGCAGTAAAAATACATATAAAACATAAGAGGTATGATAATAATTGCCACGAAATGTTGCTTAAATAAAAATCTAATGAAATAATTGCAAAATGATACTGGATGAAATATAAAAGTCATGGGTAAATAAGGAATTATATTCAGGGAAGTGGAGACTCAGTATTTAAAACAATTCAGTTATTCAATAAATTCAATGCCATTTCAATAAAAAAGAGAGTACTTAGGAATAAATCTAATAAGTGATGTACAATTTTTTTAATGCAAAACTTTCTTAAGATATATTAGGGAAGACAAACCAATGTAAAGGTTAATCGTACTCATTCAGAGAAAGACTTTCTGACATAAAGATGTAAATTTATCACAAATTAATCAATTTTATAAAATTCTATTAAAAATCTCAAGAGTTTTTTTGGGAAGTACGATAGGTGTGACTTGCCAACCTGATTTTAGAACTTAGTTGGAAGTGCAAGTGGCTAAGAATAGTAAATACTCTTCTGACTACCAAATAACAAGATGGGTGACTAGTCCTATTAAATATCAAGATGTGTAACAGACATAATGCTAAAAATTTAAACTGATGTGTGGTGTTTGTCTGAGGTAGACAAAACTGGCTGGTAGAACAGAATAGAGATTCAAAAACATATCCATGTACACATGGAAATGTAATAAATGACAAGTGATTTTTGGATCAACGGGGAAAGGATAAACTCTCCAATAAATGGTGCTGGGGCAATTGGTTATCCATATAAAAACTGGATGTTGGGTATCAATTCCAGATGATTAAATACTTAATTGTGAAAGATAATGCTACATAAAATTTAGAAAACTGTGTGCAGGAGGATGTCTATTTGAATCTGGAGTAGGATGGGATTTCAAAATTTTCCAAAAATTGTTAACTTAGAATATATTAAAATTAAGAACATATTAATATATTTATCAAAAGACATGATAAAGAAAGTGAAAAGCCAAACCACAAACTGGGAGAAGCTATTTGCATACATATAGCAGATAAATAATTAACATGGACTTTTATAATGAATTCCTACAAGTCAAGTAAAAGACGATCCAGTAGAAAAATGATAGAAGTATGACTATAATTGCTGCAAAATGTTACTTAAGTATAAATCTAATGAAATAATTGCAAATTATTTGAACGATCAAGTATTTGACCTAATTGGGCCAAATATCTAAACAGTGAACTCAGAAAGAAGGACTAAGGAAATTGATTCAATCTCATTACTAATCTGAGAAATGAAAATTAAAATAACAATACCCTCTGGATTAATGAAAATTAGAAATCTGAAAACTCTAAACAAGGCTGTAGAGCAATGGGAATCGCATGTATGGCTCCTTTGGAAAACCATGGCATTACTTGGTAAAATTAAAGCTGTGTATACTTTTGAACCAACCATTCCCATGTTCAGCATAAATCTTAAGAAATGTTCATACACATGCACAAAGGGACATGTACAAGAATAGCAGCATTGTTGGCAAAGACAAAAGAACTGGAAAATAATGCAAATGTCCCTTAGCAGTGGACTGAATGATTAAATGGTAGTATGTTCATGTAATGGGATACTACATAGCAGAAAAAATGAACTACAGCGACTCACGCCAGCATTGGCGAATCATAGTAACATAATGTTTGGTGAAAAAAGCAAGTTGCAGAATAAATATGGCATGATTCCATTTATATGAAGTCTCCAAACATTCAGATGTAGACAATATATTGTTTGAAGATCCAAATACGATAAACTCATGAAAAAAAATTGGGGAACGATATACCCAAAATTCAGGATATTGATTATCTCTGGGTTGGGGGCTGGGATGGGGAGTAGAATAGTATTAGGAAAGCATCCTCCAGGGCTTCAAAAATTCTGATTGTTTTGTTTTTTAAGTTGAATGATGGGTACCTGGATGTTTATAATATCATTCTTTGTATATTAACATATGTAATAAATATTTATTTGTATCACTTCAATATTTAATATAGACAATTTAAAGAATATTTGATTAACAGTCTGTAATGACCTTAGCTTAAAAACCTCTCTCTTTTTAAATTTCTAAATTAATTATTCTGCTTTTTTGCTGCTTGAAATGTAGGGATCAGGCCAGGCACGGTGGCCCACGCCTGTAATCGCAGCACTTTGGGAGGCTGAGGTGGGCGAATCACGAGGTCAGGAGATCGAGACCATCCTGGCTAACATGGTGAAGCCCCGTCTCTACTAAAAATACACACACACACAAAAACAAAAAACATTAGCCAGGCATGGTGGCAGGCGCCTGTAGTCCCAGCTACTCAGGAGGCTGAGGCAGAATAGCGTGAACCTGGGAGGCAGAGGTTGCAGTGAGCGAGATTGCGCCACTGCACTCCAGCCTGGGCGACAGAGCGAAACTCCATCTCAAAAAAAAAAAAAAAAAAAAAAAAAAAAAAGAAATTTAGGGATTAAAGTGAGTTCAACTAACAAGTTTGTTATGAGAAGAAAAAAATATTTCTCCACATTACTGGGTTGCAGAATGGAAGATGAAGATAGGACCTTATGTTTTGCGTATAGAAGATGATCAGAAAAAGATCTGGCTTGGAATTAAAATGAAGAAAAAAAAAAGTAAAACTAACTTCCATCTCTTCTGAGCAAGAAAACATTTGGTTTCAGAATTTTCAGTGAACTTTTCCTTCCTCTTAAGTTGCTCTGCCTGCCCTTAAGCTGGTTTCCTGGTATTCTACCGTTTGAGTAATCCCAGGGAATCCAATATCCTGACATACTTGGCCCTGTTCTCAGGAAGAGGAGGTGTGGAGAGCAGCTGAGGATTTTGGATGGCCTGGCTTCTGGGATTGCTGTGGGAACACAGCTGGAGAAACCAGGCATACACAGAGGCCAGGTTTGCAGAACGAGAAGAAACTGAATTACCAGCAATTTGAGGCAGTGCTGTCAGACAATCTAGTTAATTTATTTCCAAATAATTAACTTGAGGACCTTAATTATGTAGATTAATTATCAGCCATCATCATCTTCATTATCACCATGTTTACTGCCACCGAGAGCACCTTAAACAGAGCCACAGATACTGCTCAAAGTCAGTTTAAAATCTGAGTCGGATATTCCAAGAGTTTGTGAATTAAGCAGCAAAGACGAAGATGTGGTCAAGAAAAAAGCATAGGCAAATGAACTTCCAACATTAAACTAATTAATGGCAGATTCTATTGCTTGTACTTTTTCGCCATGCAGACTTATTTAATAAGCTTTTGCATCCCCATCCCATAAATAAAGCTTGCTGAAAAATGATTTCTTCATAGTCAATATTTTAATTATTATAAATCCCATAGTCGTGAAATCATACTTTAAAAATAAAAAATTAAAACAGTAATTTCAGTTTCATAGAACCTTATTGATGCAGAATATAGTAAGCTAATTGTTCACGCCTTTCAGACTCCACAAATATTACCAATTTGTCAGTCACATGTTTATTATCTTCTTTGATATGCAATATCCAACTCTATTTTAACATACTTTTCCCCTTGTGGGCTTGGCTGTTCACTATCACAAGAGCATGGGCAGGTACTGGGGTACAGGGAGAGAGCATCAGCTTGGGTTCAAATCCTGATTTCATCACTGGCTAGTTGTTGGGCCTTTGGAAGTTGTTGAAAATCTCTCCGTTATTTAAAAAGTCTCAGTTTCCTCATCTGTGAAGCAGGCATAATAATCTCTATCTTAAGAGAACACAATTAAAACCTGCAGTACACAGTAATTGCTTCTTAAATGTTAATTCCTTTGTTCATAAAAAGTAGCAAAATGTATTGAATTATTTGCTGAGAGTAAATAGAAGGTGAAAGAAATGCATTACACTTCACTTGCCTTCAGAATTTCAGGACAGCTGGCTGTTGACAATTACCATATTCCTGTAGGGCAACAAAACTCTTGGATTTGGTCCTGGGACGGAAGTTGCAGGACCAAACCTCTGCCTTTCTGCACTTTCACATATAGAATTTGAAATGACATGTGAAATTTTACAGTGTTAAAGAAATGATCTTGCTGAAAGATGATTCAACTTGAAAGCAAATGAAAAATAATTTGATTAAACCTTGAGAAAAAGCAGTGAAAACCTAGAGATGATCAAGTAACGTAAATTTTCAGTTAATTTGCTTGGTGTCGTGATGAGCACTGGGACTTGTTTTTTAAATGCTGACAAGGCAACATTAGTTGCCTTCTGGGCTATAATTTTAGTTAAATATCATATAATTATTTTTTTCCATAATTAAGGTAACAATATATTACAAAGCATTTGGAAAGTAGAGCAGTAAAAACCATGCTATTTCTTCCAGGCTTTTGCCTATGTATATTTTTTGTGGCTGCAATCATAGTTTGTATGCAAATTTTCAACTTGCTTTTTTCAGTTACTATTATGTCAAAGCATTTTAAAGTGCTAAGTGGTATATTACATTCAGTGATTTATTTAGCAGATTTTCTATTGTGAATTTTCAAGTCGCTTCCCAACTTTTGCTGTAATATATAATTATTGTGAAGAACAACTTTGCTTTTGAAATTTTAAAAATAATTTTTATCTGTGAGGCAATTGAGGTTTTAGAAGGAAAACAAAAGTATCAGCTCTGAAAACAGTATTCAGGCAAACCTCCTTCAGATTCTTCTCCTGGTGCCTTACCAACTTTTATCAATTGTAATTTTTAATTTTTATTTAATTTTAACTTTTATTTTATCAGTGTTTCACAAATTTCCTTCAACCAAATTGATCCTGATTTCTATCAGATTCTGCCTGATTTGCAACTTGCTTCTGTTGCAATATGCTGGTAAAGGCAGTTGTACTTAAAATTTAGCTTCACTTAACCCAAATAATAGTGCAAGGTCATGGGAAAGAAGAAGACTAAATATTTAAAAATGACTAGAGAATTTTATGAATACATTTACTCCCTAAACCCAAGTGAGAGGACTGGATTGAGTTGCACAATGGTCATCTTGTCTTTTCTTAATGCTGCCTTTGCCCTTTATCTTTCTTCTTGTTCCCTCATTTTTCCCTTCCCCCAGACTATTCTTCCAATGATTTTTGAGGGCTCAGTGGATTTGTCTGTCCTCTTTTCCTCCTCTCATAGTTTCTGTTTTCCTTCCCTGCCGTATGTCCAGTACCCAGAAATGCAGTTTTCATCACTTTGGAAGAAGAAACTGAATTGCCAGTGGTTCTCAGTATTTATTATTTTATTAATTATATTTTATTATTTAATTTTTATTATTAATTAAAAAATTAATTCAGTTAATAAATTATTATTAATACATTTGGTGCTCAGTATTTATTGAGCGCCGTGTGCCAGGTACAGTGCTAGGTGCTGGAAATTCAACAACACAGTCCGTTTGGCTAAAGAGGCTGATGGGAGTGGTGGTTCACATTGGATATCTGAAGGCAGAGCTGGAGTTAGCTAAGCAAAGAGCTTGTGACATGGGAATTTCTGACAGGGAACAACTTTTGCAAGAGTATGTGCTGAAAGCAAACATGTAAAGTGCAAAGAGAAGGAAGGCCGAAGTGTCTGAAACCCAGAGTCCGTCCGCACATTGCAAAGCATAAGGCTCAGTTGCCTACTACTTTCCTGTCAGGATCCTCTTTGGACAGTCAGGTTAAATGCTTCTGAAAAGTTCCCAGAATCCCAGTGCATTTACCTTTTTTCATCATGTCTATAAGATGAAGAGGTCCGGCCACTGGTCCATATAAACATCTTAGAGAATGTTGGTCCAGGGTCTCCTTTCCTTACGGTGGATGTCCTGGAGGAATGGCAAAAAGACCTAGAAGAGGTACACATGGAAGTTAACAGCAATGAGTAGCTCTCAGTGGATGGACTCTTACTTAACAACAGGGTTGTGATGCCATAGGGGCAGTGGCTCTCAATCCCGGCTGCATATTAAAATTGACTGGGAATTTTTAAAAAAACACTGGAGCCTGGTCCTCTCTCAGAAATTTGCATTCAATCTTTTTAAAGCTTCCTTAGCTGATTGTAACGCACTGCTGGGATTGAGAATTACTGCCTTAGGAAAACATGGTTTTCTAATTGATGTTAAAGTCACATTTTCCCCAAAATATCTCCTTCAAAATATCACTTTGGTACAGTTTCACACTCTTTACTATGCTGTATTTTTCCAAAATTTTAGTTCAGATTTGGATACTAAAATTTGACTTCTTCTTTTCAATCTGTTTTTTTTTTTTTTAAAATGCTGACAAGTGTGACATGTTGGTGATGAAATGTCATCTTTTAACCGTGCCCCACTTTTGCCGCTGTTGTGGCATCTGCCCATGGCAGTTGAGTCTCTGCCTAAGAAAATTACAGCATCAGTGGCAGCTGATACTCTCTGGCTTCTGGAGAAGCCAGGTTTGTAGGATCTAGAGTCAAGATATATTAAGAATGTTGTGGGTTTTTTTTTTTTAATTGTTACTAGGACTTGGCTTTGGCAGATGTTCTTTCCTCTCTAAGCACAGCACTAAAAGTAGTTAGCTATTATTATTTGTTTTCCACATAATAATAATTTTCTTGGGAGTTACGAACATTAAATAAAGAAGTCTTAATCATATATAAAAGTTAAAATGATATTTAACACATTAGAACCAAGGAAGGAAGACTGGTGATTCCTTCATGGATGCAGTCATTAGTGGCTTTCAGTATGGTTAAGCACAATACTAATGATAAGCATGAGACAGGAAATAACATTAGCTACTGTATACCATATTCTCTACTATATGCCATGCACTTTGAATATATTATTTATGCACATACATATTTCATGAAATGCATATGCATATATCTATGTTATGCTTATACAATGAAAACTCTGCAAGGTGGGTAGTGATATCATTTCCAGATTCTAAATGATGCTTTCAGGAGTTTGAGATTTTTGCTTACAGCTGGAATAGGTAGAGCCATGCTTAAAACCAACATCTACTTGCCTTCAATTCTTTTAGTTTTTAAATTAAAAATATATTCTTTAGACATGAGAACTTGCTACATTTCCCAGGCAGAAATGCAGCAGCTATTCCCATGCACAATCATAGCTCACTGCATCCTCAAACTCCTGAGTTCAAGAAATCCTACCTCTGGCCAGGCCTGGTGGCTCACGCCCGTAATCGCAGCACTTTGGGAGGCCGAGGCGGGCGGATCATGAGGTCAGGAGACCGAGACCATGCTGGCTAACATGGTGAAACCCTGTCTCTACTAAAAATAGAAAAAGTTAGCCGGGCGTGGTGGTGGGTGCCTGTAGTCCCAGCTCCTCAGGAGGTTGAGGCAAGAGAATGGCATGAACCCGGGCGGCGGAGATCTCGCCACTGCACTCCAGCCTGGGTGACAGAGCGAGACTCCATCTCAAAACTAACTAACTAACTAACTAACTAACTAAATAAATAAATAAAATAAATTCTACCTCCTCAGCTTCCCCAGTAGTTGGGACTACAGGTTCTTGCCAATGTGCCTGGCTTGGCTTCAGCTCTGTAATGTGCCTATGAATGACCTAAAGATTTGGGCCAGTTGTGGTGGCTTATGCCTGTAATCTCAGCAATTTGAGAGGCTTAGTAGGGAGGATCACTTGAGTTCAGGAATTTGAGACCAGACCTGGCAACATAGCAAGATCCCGTCTCTACATAAAATTAAAAATAAAAAAGTTAGCCATGTGTCGTAGGGTGTGCCTGTAGTGGCAGCTACTCAGGAGGCTAAGGGGGGAGGATAGCTTTAGCCTGGGAGTTCCAGGCTGCAGTGAGCCATGGTTGTGTCACTGCACCACTCCAGCCTGGATGACACAGGGACATCCTGTTTAAAAAAAAAATTGTTACAATGCAAATTCTGCTTTAGAGGGTCTTGGGTGGAGCCTGAGAGCCTACCTTTCTAACAAGCTCTCAAGTGATGCTGATATTGCTGGTCTGCAGACAACACTGAGTAGCAAGGGATCAGAGCATGCACTCATAGTAAGTGGTTGGTAATGGGCCCAGTTTTGTCACTAACTAGCTGTGTGACCTTGAGAAAGTCACTTAACATCTCTAGGGCTTACTCTGTACCATGGAGAGTTTGAAACTGTTAGCTTCTAAGATTCCTCTCAGCGCCAATATTTTGTGATTCAATAAATTGAAGAATGGATCTAAGCATATACTCTGTTGTTGTGTATTTACTTTCTGGGATTAGGTCTGGGAATTGATCTCCTTTTATAACCCTTGGGTCAGCATCAGAGCTATGAGGAACAGAGACTGTAGGAGGTAGAACAGAGGCTGGGAGTTTAATAACCAGTATAGATGCAAGAATTCATACATCTACCCTTGTTCTGGGATAATGGCAGGAATCAAAGGATTCACCTGCATGGATGTCCTAGACTCTAGACTTAGAAAGACATAGAAATCAAATCTGCTGTCTGTTTAAATGGCTTAGGTCTGGGTTGTTTAAAGTCATTTATGTTTCTTTTTGAGCATCTCTAAAATATCAAATAGAATAAGGACTACATCCATTATTAAAACCAGTTAACTTTCAGGAAATAAGAATACTTTTAATCTAAATTGAATAAATTACTTCATAAGAATGAGCGTTGGCTTAAACTTTCAAGAAGTTATTTCAACTTGGACTCCAGTAGAATCTTCTGATTGCTTTAGTCATTCCTTCATAGGGTTTGGTCACAATTTGAGTCTAGGTAAACCAATAAATTCCTGAGTGCTGTCCTGTTCCTGGCTATTAGGCAGCATTTAATAGACACATCATACAAATTATAAATGTTTTGAAACTACAAAGTGAAAGGCACTGCAGTGATTTCAGTACATTTAGAATATTTTTCAGACTGTGTGTCATTATTCCAGCACTGTACCTTTGCTCTGTTTTAAGATGATATAGAAAGTGGGAGATGAAAATATATTTATTCTAATGAACTGTCTAAATCTTGTTGGAAAGGACTTAATGACTCCTCAGTTTATCCCAAAAAGTGGATTTGGAGTGTTTCCACCCTAGTTTTCTTTCATAAAGACAAACCATTATTTAAAACTTGCTAAAGTCATTGTTAATTAAAACAAAAGGAAGTATCTGCTTTAAAGGCAATAGTGTAAAGGTTCTGTGAAGGTTAAAAAAAAATTTCCGGGCTTCAAAGAAACACCTAGAATTCCAAATGTGTTAATGGAAGCTGGCTTGGAAGTTCTTTCCCTCAAAGACAGCCCTTCTGAACACCTTAAGAAATTAATTCAATTTTGCTCATTTTATAGGACAAGAAACTTTTCATTTGAATTGTGATCAGGATAGGGATATAGAGACCAAAAAAGAAAGTACTTCATACAATTTTGTAATTTGGAATCCTAACATAAAATAGAGATATGCGTTGTATAGTGGCTGCACAGAGCTGTGGGCAATGAGGAGAGGAAACCTGAATCTAATTCCACTATTAAATGATCTAGGAACTGGAGTGAACCTGGCAGAACCATTCCTATATAACTGCAGATGAGTATGATGTGAAAATTCAAAGCTAGAAGATACAATCTCAGCCCTGAGTAAAAGGAGGGAGTCAGTGAGAATGGGATCATTTCCCTGTCTCAGAAATTTATAAAGGGCCCTTTCCATTTCTCAAACACACACCTTGCTAGTTTCTATTTCCATGATTCAGTTCGACCATTCCTTCTGTCTTCATCATGAATGAGTTACCCTGTTTCAAAGCCATCTAAGTCTTCTCTGACCCATATGAACAGTTTCTTCATCTCTACTCCCAGTTCTCGGTACTTACTTCTGCTAAGGCAAGGCAAAATCTATCCTGTTTGTGTGCAAATCTGCCTCCCATGCTAGGTTATAAGCATCTGTAGGGCAGGACTGTGTCTTATGCACCCTTACAGCACAATCCAGGGCACATGGTAACACACGGGTTGTATTTGCTGCCTTGACCATCTAAGTAGCTATTGGGAAATGTGGCCATTTAGTATGACTTTGGCCTCACGCACTGTGACTCATCTGCTGGATGCAGTTGATGTCTCCTTTCTGATCCTTCTCTTAGCTTGCACTGAATTTCATTCTTCTTACTCTACTTCTTTTCTTTCCTTCTCTTGATTGTCCAGCTCCATCTATCCCTTTCATTGGCTTGGAGAGAAAATTTCTATTGCTTGGTGAAGTATCATTCACTAAGGTTTTCTTTAGATAGGGCAGCATGGCCTGATGAAAAGAGATGAGTGAGAGCAGCAGATGGGGCCATTTGTTTGTTTGCCTCCTGGCATCACCATATGCCAACTCTATGACTTTGGACAAGTCAATTTAACATCTCTGAGTTTTTGTTTCCTTGACTGTAAAAATGGGAATAATAATATTTGCCTTTCTACGTTGCTTGGGAGACTAAATAAAACAATACATGTAAAAGTGTTTAAAGTAGACCATGAAACATAATAACATAATAACATAATAATTGGTTAGTGGCGCACACTAACCGATAGGTTACTTCTTTTTCACCCCATTATTAAACTTAAAAACAAATGGATTGAATTTTTTCCTTTTGTAAAAAATTCAATTAATTCACTTCGTGCTTGTACATTTAGACTATTGACTTTTTTTTTTTTCTTATGGGTCAGTGGCACTCAATAGAGGAAAAGTGGTTTTCCGAGATATAGGGTGATAAAATCTGAAGTACTTTCTCATTAGCATTAAGTTCGGATACCCATTCTGAGAGAGAAAAACATAAAGACGGTGCCTCTGAATGCTGGCCACACATGCTGGCCACACATTAGAATTATCTGGAAGAACTTTTAAAAAATACTGATGCCTGGGTCTCACTCCAGACCGATGAGAACCTCTGGGGGTGAGTCTCTGGCATTAATGTATTTTTGGAAGCTGTCCAGGTAATTGTGATGGGCAGCCAAGAAACACGACTATAACCTCTCAGGTTCTGATTTCATTTAAGTTTTATTATTTATGGATACTCTTTCTCTTTCTAGAAGCTTCTGCTGGGTGCCACTTTGCAGTGGCTTCTCACTTCCTACCAGTGCTGAGGCCTCAAGGTGACAGCTGCAAGGGCAAGTGAGATATGGGGTAGGAAAAGAACAAAGTGGTTGCAGTTTTCTGGTGTCAGTGGCCCTGAGTTACGCATTTGGGATAATCTTAATGAACTCTGCTTTATTAAATGAGCAAGCAGGAGCCCATGGAACTATTTAACACATAATTACATGCCTAATCTTGCATAAAACTGTAACACTAATGACATCACTCTGGCAACTCAAAAGGTCACTCTAAGCACAGAAACTTAGGGTTGCTTCTAATGTATGAGACTTTATCTTTGTAGGCGGTAAATTATATGTTCTCCTTAGGAATTGAGTTGTTTTGGCTTCAGGACCCTCAGGGAAGAAGCTAAATATATGGTGATAATTTTAGATTTAGTGATTTAATTAAGAAAATATTGGTGCATCTTATTACAATCTATTTTAAATGTCATTGGGATATTTTCCCTCCAAATCCACTACATACTTTACTTTGTTTTAGTTCATTGATTTGCCAAACATTTATAAGTCCCTCTTACATTCCAGGTGCTGTCCTAGGTACTGTGGGGACCAAAACATTCAGATCTGCTTCTAAGGAGTGCAGTCCATGAAGAGTCAGAATAACAAATCAACATCTGTACTACGCCAGACCAGCTCCCTTCTAAGGTTTCTATGACTTCCCAGCAGGTATGTATAATAGTTGTCTCTCGACATTTACCTAAGCTCTCAGCTTGCTGAATTTGATATTGTTGCTCATTTCCTTCTACTCTAAAGAGAAATGTTGTAAATGCTTTGCAACCTTGACTTAGAGGACAATGATCTCTCGGCTTTCCTTCTCATTATCTAGCTGCTCCTTCAATTTCTTTTGTGGATTCTTATTTCTCTACCTACCTCTTAAATGTCAGTATAATTTTGGGAAATAGTAAGTACCACTGAATAGTCTCTTGATAATGCTTCATAATAAGAATGAAAAATACTTTTCTCTCCCAATTTGATGCCTAGAAGATTGAGTGAATAGCCCTGCTTGCTGCCCAGTTGTAGAGGAAAAGAAGAGTGAACTGCAGAACACTATTGTCTTTTGAGAAGAATGAAATAAGAGATAATATATTCTTTGGATTTTTATTGCAGACTGCTTTTCTGTCTTTCTTTTTAATTTTTATGGGTGCATAGTATTGCATGTATTATGGGGTACATGAGTTATTTTGATACAGGCATCCAATGGGTAATAATCATATCAGGGTAAATGCGGTATCCATCACCTCGAGCATTTATCATTTCATCATGTTACAAACCATCCAATTATTACTCTTTTAGTTATTTTAAAATGTGCAATAAATTATTGTAAACTGCAGTCACCCTGTTGTGCTATTAAATACTAGATCTTATTCATTCTATGTAACTATATTTTGTATCCATTAACCATCCTCATTCCATTTCCAACTCTCCTTCCAGCCTCTGGTAACCATCCTTCTACTCTGTATCTCCATGAATTCAATTGTTTTAACTTTTAGCTTCCACAAATGGGTGAGGCCATGCAAACGTTTTCTTTCTGTGCCTGACTTATTTCACTTAATGCAATGACCTCCAGTTCTATCTATGTTGGAATAAATGACAGGATCTATTTTTTTTTATGGCTGAATAGTACTTCATTGTGTATATGTGCCACATTTTCTTTATGTATTCATCTGTTGATGGATAATTAGGTTGCTTCCAAATCTTGGCTATTGTGAATAGTGCTGCAACAAGCATGGTAGTACAGGTATCTCTTTGATATACTGAATTGCATTCTTTTGGGTTTATCTAGCAGCGGATTTGCTGGATTATATGGTAGTTCTATTTTTATTTTTTTGAGGAACCTCCAAACTGTTCTCCATAATGGTTGTACTAATTTACATTCCCACCAACAGTGTACAAGGGTTCCCTTTTCTCCACATCCTTACTAGCATTTGTTATTCCCTGTCTTTTGGATAAAAGCTATTTTAACTTGGGGTGAGATGATATCTCATTATAGTTTTAATTTGCATTTCTTTGATGACCAGTGATGATGAACACTTTTTCATATACTTGTTTGCCATTTGTATGTCTTCTATCAAGAAATGTCTATTCAGAACTTTTGCCTATTCTTTAATCAGATTATTAGATTTTTTTTCCTGTGGATTTGTTTGAGCTCCTTATATATTCTGATTACTAATTGCTTGTCAGATGGATAGATTGCAGATATTTTCTCCCATTCTGTGGGTTGTCTCTTCACTTTGTTGATTCTTTTCTTTGCTATGCAGAAGCTTTTTAACTTGATGTGATCTCATTGGTCGATTTTTGCTTTGTTTTCCTGTGTTTTGGGGGTATTGTTCAAGAAATCTTTGCCCAGACCAATGTCCTGGAGAGCTTCCTCGATGTTTTCTTACAGTGGTTTCATGGTTTGAGATCTTAGATTTAAGTTTGTAATCCATTTTGATTTGTTTTTTGCACATGGCAAGAGATGGAGTCTGGTTTCATTCTTCAGCATATAGATACTTAGCTTTCCCAGCACCATTTATTAAGAAGACTATCTTTTCCCCCAATGTATGTTCTTGCTACCTTTGTTGAAAATGAGTTTAATGTAGATGTGTAGATTTATTTCTGGGTTCTTATTTTGTCTCATTGGTCTATTCGTCTCTTTTTCTTCCAGTGCCATGCTGTTTTGGTTACTATAGCTGTATAGCATAATTTGATGTCAGATAATATGATTCCTCCCGTTGTGCTCTTTTTGGTCAGTATGGCTTTGGCTACTCTAGGTCTTTTGTGGTTCCATATAAATCATGGGATCATTTTTCTATTTCTGTGAAGAATGTCATTGGTATTTTGATAGGGATTGCATTGAATCTGTAGATTGCTTTGGGTAGTATGGACATTTTAACAATATTGATTCTCCCAATCCATGACTATGGAATATCTTTTCATTTTCTGTGAACTCTTCAAATTTTTTGCATCATTGTTTTATAGTTTTCATTGTAGAGTTCTTTCACCTCTTTGGTTAAGTTTATTTCCAGATATTTTATTTTATTTGTAGTTATTGTAAGTGGAATTACTTTCTTAATTTCTTTTTCAGATTGTTTGCTGTTGGCATATAGAAATTCCACTATTTTTATGTGTTGATTTTTGTATCCTGCAACTTTACTGAATTTGTTTATCAGTTCTAATAGGTTTTTGGGGAAGTCTTTAGGGTTTTTATAAGATTATGTAGTCTTCAAACAAGGATAATTTGACTTCTTCCTTTCCAATTTGGATGTCTTTTATTTCTCTCCCTTGTCTGATTGCTCTAGCTAGGGCTTCCATTACTATGTTGAATAACAGTGGTAAAAGTAGGCATCCTTGGTGTGTTCCAGATCTCAGAGAAAAGGCTTTCACTTTTTTCCCATTCAGTGTGATATCAGCTATGGGTATGTCATATATGGCCTTTCTTATGTTGAGATATGTTCCTTCTATGCCTAGTTTTTTGAGAGTTTTTTAATCATCAAGGGATATTGTATTTTATTAAGTGCTTTCTTTTTGAGTCAGTGACTAACATCACATTGTTTATTTTAATTTATTTTTGTTTTTTCTTTTTTAATTTTAATTTTTAAGTTATGGGGTACAAGTACAGGATGTGCAGGTTTGTTACATAGGTAAACATGTGCCATGATGGTTAGCTGCACCTATCAACCCACCACCTAGTAATTAAGCCCAGCATGTATTATCTATTTTTCCTAATGCTCTCCCTCCCCTCCCCTCACTCCCTGACAGACCCTGGTGTGTGTAGTTCCCCTCCCTGTGTCTATGTGTTCCCATTGTTCAGCTCTCCCTTATAAGTGAGAACATGCGGTGTTTGCTTTTCTGTGACCGCATTAGTTTGTTTAGGATAATGGCATCCAGCTCCATCTATGTCTCTGAAAGGAACATGATCTTGTTACTTTTTATGGATGCGTAGTATTCCATGGTGTATATGTACCACATTTTCTTTATCCAGTCTATCATTGATGGGCATTTGGGTTGATTCCATGTCTTTGCTATTGTGAATAGTGCTGCAATGAGCCTACCAAACAAACAAACAACAACAACCAACAACAACAACAAAAAAAACAAAAACCCAAAAAACCGAGGACCAGATGGATTTACAGCTGAATTCTACCAGAAGTACTAAGCTGATATGCTTTCTTCTGAAACTATTCCAAACAATTGAAAAGGAGAGACTTCTCCCTAACACATTCTATAAGGCCAGCATCATCCTCATACCAAAACCTGACAGAGATACAACAAAAAAAGAAAACCTATATCCCAATATCACTGATGAACATACATGCAAAAATTCTCAATAAAATACTGGCAAACCGAATACAGCAGCATATCAGAAAGCTTTTCCACTGCAATTAAGTTGGCTTCAACCCCGGGATACAAGGCTGGTGCAACATACACAAATCAATAAACGTAATTCATCACATAAACGGATCTAAAAAAAAAAAAAACCCACATAATTATCTCAATAGATGCAGAAAAGGCCTTTGATAAAATTCAACATCCGTTCATGTTAAAAACTCTTAATAAACTAAGTATTGAAGGAACATACCTCAAAATAATAAAAGCCATTTATGACAAACTCACAGCCAATATCATACTAAATGGGCAAAAGCTGGAAGCCTTCCCCTTGAAAACTAGCACAGGACAAGGATGCCCTCTATCATCACTCCTATTCAACATAGTATGGAAATTCTGGCCGGGGCAATCAGGCAAGAGAAAGAAATAAACCATATTCAAATAGAAAGAGAGGAAGTCAAATTGTCTTTTTTTGCACATGACATGATCCTATATCTAGAAAACCCCATCATCGCTGCCCAAAAGCTTCTTAAGTTGATAAGCAACTTCAGCAAGGTCTCAAGATAAAAAATCAATGTGCAAAAGTCACCAGCATTCCTATACACCAACAACAGGCAAGCAGAGAGCCAAATCATAAATGAACTCACATTCACGCTTGCTATAAAGTGAATAAAATACCTAGGAATACAGCTAAGAAGGGAAGTGAAGGACCTCTTCAAGGAAAACTACAAACCACTGCCTAAGGAAATCACAGAGGACACAAACAAATGGAAAAATATTCCATGCTCATGGACAGGAAGAATCAATATTGTGAAAATGGCCATACTGCCCGAAGTAATTTATAGATTCAATGCTATTCCTATTAAACTACCATTGACATTCTTCAGAGAATTAAATGCTTTTTCAACATCAATTGAAATGATCATATGGTTTTTGTCCTTCATTTTGTTTATAGGATGTATCAGACTGATTGATTTGCATATGTTGAACCATCCATGCATCTCTGGGATAAATCTCACTTGGTCATGATGAATTATCTTTTTAATGTGTTGTTGAGTTTGATTTGTTATTTTGTTGAGGATTTTTGCGTCAATATTCATCAGGGATATTGGTCTGTCATTTTCTTTTTTTGATGTCTTTGGTTTTTGTATCTGGGTAATAATGGTCTAATAGAAAGAGTTGGGAAGTGTTCTGCACTGCTCTATTTTTTTGAATAGTTTGAGTAGGATTGGTATTAGTTGTTCTTTAAGTGTTTGGTAAAATTCAGCAATGAATCCATTGGGTCCTGGGCTTTTCTTTGCAGGAACTTTTTACTAGGGCTTTGATCTCATTACTTATTGTTGGTCTTCTCAGGTTTTGAGTCCCTTTCTGGTTCAATTTTAGTGGATTGTATGTGCCTAGGAATTTATCTATTTCTTCTAAATTTTCCAATTTATTGCCATATAGTTGCTCATAGTAGTCTCTAATGATCTTTTGAATTTCTGTAGTATCAGGTGTACTGCCTGCTTTTTCTTCTCTGGTTTTATTTATTTGAGTCTTGTTTCCTTAGTCTGGCTAATGATTTTCAACTTTATCTTTTCAAAAAACCAACTTTTTGTTTCATTGATCTTTTGTGTTGTTTTTCTTCATTTCAGTTTCTTTATTTCTGCTCTAATCTTTGTTGTGTCTTTTCTTTGACTAAGTATGGATTTGGTTGGCTTCTGCTTTTTTAATTCTTTGAGGTGCATCATTAGGTTGTTTATTTGAAGTTTTTCTACTTTTTTGATGTAGGTGTCTACTGCTATAAACTTTCCTCTTACTACTGCTTTCACTGTATCCCATAAGTTTGGGTATATTGTATTTCCATTTTTATTTCAATAAAATTTTTAATTTTCTTCTTAATTTATTCATTGACCCTCTGGTGATTCAGGAGCATATTGTTTAATTTCCATACATTTGTATAGTTTCTGAAATTTCTCTTGATATTGATTTCTAGTTTTATTCCATTGTGGTCAGAAAAGATATTTGATATTATTTCAATTTTTTTGAATATTTAAAGACTTATTTGTGGCATAACATATGGTTTATCGTTGAGAATGATCTATGTGCCGAGGAGAAAGATGTGCATTCTGCAGCCATTGGAAGAAATGTTCTGTAAATATCTATTAGGTCAATTTATGTGATAGTGCAGATTAAATCCAATATTTCTTTGCTGATTTCTGTCTGGATGATCTGTCCAATACTGAAAGTGGGGTGTCGAAGCTATTATTGCCTTGGGATTTATCTCTTGCTTTAGCTCTAATAATATTTGCTTTTTATATCTAGAGGCTCCAGTGTTGGGTGCATATATATTTATAATTATTATATCCTCTTGCTGAGTTAACCCCTTTATCATTACATAATGACCTTCTTTGTCTCTTTTTATAAATTTTCTTCTTTTTCCAAGTTTTGTAAGCTGGTTTATTTTTCATTTTCATTTACATTATAATGTAAGATGGTATCTTCCTTGTTTGGCTTTACAAGCATAAGAGTGGTAATATTAGTGGCAGGAACACCCATGATGACATTTCCAGAGCTCTGTCCAGCTGTTTATCATCAGCAAACTGTGTTTCATACACCCAGGACATAACTCAAGTACAAATATTAAATTTAATCTCAACTTTATTTAGGTCTGAGATTAGTGCATTAAAAGAATCTGTAATGAGGTTTAATATAGAGTCTTGTCATACACATAATCTATTTTTATTTAGTACATTATATTTTATATTATTTAATCAGCACATAGTTTTTATGTGTATGAGTTTTCTATTGCAACTTACAACAAATCACTGCACTCTTAGGCTACAATTCTGGAAGTCAGAGGTCCAAAATCTGCCTCCCTAACTGGGCTAATGTCAAGGTGCTGGCAGGAGCGGGACTGAGGTTCCTGTTCCCAGCCCCTAGAGGTCACCACATTCCTTGGCCTCCTACTCCAAGGCCAGCAAGGCCAGATACCAGAAGAAGCCTGAGGAGGGACCTCAGGCTCTAATGTCTTCAGCTTCTTCTGGTATTGCTGTGGCTCAGCCAGGAAAAGCTCTTAAACTTCAAGGACCCATGTGATTACCCTAGGCCAGCCCAGATAATCCTGGATAATCTCCCATGTGAAGTCACATACCCATAGCTTCCAGGGTCGTGACATAGGCACTTGGGGACCATTATCTTATTTACCTCACCATGTTTACAGAGTCTTTGACAGTCTCAATAATAAAAAGTTTAAAAGTGATAGTTACAAAAATATAAAAACTCAAAGGATGCCCCCTTCCCCAGCTGCATCACCTGTCAGCCCACAACCAGTGCCATTCCACTCACACCTGTCTGCTTTCTGGGTATTGTTTAGCAAATCACATTGCATAGACTTTTTCAGTACATTTCTATGGAAGGGTCCTTATAAAAACAAACAAAACAAACCATAATGCCATTATCTTACCTAAAAATTTAATGGGAATTTTTTTTAACATCAAATATGGAATCAGTTCAGATTTCCCTGATTGTCACAGAAATCTTTAATTCAGAGTCCCCTCCATCCCCCACAGTGACTTGTCATTTCGCAAATGCTTTTTACACCCTAGGTGCTGTGGATTCCAGCATCTCCCATGATGGCCAGGCATGACTTGCCATAAAGTATGATGGATGCAAGCAAATGTGGCCTCATTTGTCCCCCTGGCCTTGTCCTTACCACACTCCAACTATACTGTCTATGACCAGGGAGCTCTTCACAGAGCTCTGGTGATGACTTAAGACCCTCCCACCTGTGACTACCAGCCCCCCTTTCCAGCAGGACAGAGGGTTTTGAATACATCATGTTATTCCTTGCTTCAGACCTGGAAGCAGTCACTTCCCCATGAAGGCTGAGTCCTCTTAGTGCTCACTGCTCCTGGGCTGGTTATAATGGTCATTTTGTCTAATCTTGATTCTATCATCCTATGCACTGGCTATACCTGTGGAATGGTATTTCCTCATTCCAGACTTGGATGGATCTGCCTTGCAGGTCTAACAGTCCCACAGTAACAAAGAGAGGGACCAGTAGCAACCCCTGCAGCCCTCCTTCCACTTGGTATAATCCTTCGCCTGATAAAACACAACCAGACCTACATGTCTCATGGATACAAGCCTTTTTTTAGATGGTGCTTGTTGTGAATACTATGAGAGGCTGTTCAGGTGTTGATCCAAGGTGAGAAAGCTGAGGGCAGATAGAGGGGACAGCTGGCCTTTGAGGTCCAGGAGGCAAAAACGTACTTCCTCAGCCCAGCACCATGAGACTGACTTACTAGCCCAGCACCATGAGACTAGTTAGGATAGGGGAACATGAAGCTACAGAATGACCCAGACATCAGGACAGGGCAGACATGTGAAGGCCAAGGGAAGATGCCAACCTTGTCATGCCTGTTGGTGGTGGTGTTCTGCAAAGGCGTATTACTGTCCAGGCCTTTGGTGTTCACCTCTGTACCTGGGGCCAGTGGCTGCTTTGCAACCTTGTAATATCCCTGGTTAAATGTTTCATGCGGCACTGTCTAGCCTGTGAAGTCCTTGGTGTTGATGTCCATTCACTCACATATGAGTCCTTTGATGTTCTGGATATCCCTTCAGATGGCAGCTCAGTGCAGAAAGGTCTCTCCTTGTTCGTTTCTCTTGTTCCCTTTATCTTTGTTTTTTGAGGCAGAGTTAGCTATTCCCGTCCAACACACTGTAGACTGGGAGGGGTGATTTGGTGTTTTGTCCTCTGGGCTGTTTTCAGACTCCTTGGCTGTCATCTGCATGAGAAGAGCCACCTGCTGGTGTTCAGAGATGAGGTAGCTGGCTTGGATCCCAGATAGCCCCATGCCAAATAGCAGGCTGGACTTCCGGATGACAGGTTCCTTCTTAATCCTCTTCTCAGAACCTGCTTCTCTTTCTTCTTGGCTATAGGAACCTCCACCTCATGCCATGGAGTGTATCAGCCTTGCAGTCCCATAACAGAGACTGGGCTGGAGGCATCTGTATCTGAGTCCTTCTACTCTCCATTGGCCCCCATGGTGAAGAGCAGCTTCTGCTTGGTGGCTTGCTCTCTCACTTCCTTCCCTCCAGCACTCTAGTCCAGCTTTGAGGTCTTGGTTAGAGAAACTTTATCTTATCATTTTTTTCCCTAGTTTGTTTATCTGCCATGTCATCACTGAGAGAAAATTCTTGTCATGTTTTAGAACATTTACCCTTGGGCATCATTCTGCTCCCCTCACTTGATATTCATTTGCAATGTCATTCCTTTGTCATCACCTGTCTGCAATTCCACAGCTGAAAGTGTTAGTGAGGAATTAAATCCAGTGGAGGTGTGTCCCAGAGTAGGGCCGTATATCTTTGATTCCATAGCTGAAAATTAGTATTGATGAAAGCTGACTATTAAATCTAATGGTGGTATGTCTGAGAGCAGGACTGTGTACATTTAGGCTCCAAGGGCTGAGTGACTCCATGGTGGCTCAGCAGCAGAACATGGGCACTGTCGATGTAGCTTGTGGCTGTTTACTCGGCTGTGTGGCCTGAGAGAAAGGGCAGCAGTGGCAGTGCAGGCTCCAAGCACCAGCCAAGATGGGAGGGCTGGGTGGGAGCATGGGTGTGCCCAGTGCTCAGACAGGTACTGTGGCACCCAATGCAGGCACTACTGAGAGGGCGTCAGGCTGCAGGCTTGGCAGTGGCACTTCCCCAGCTGAACTCTTAGTCCATCACTAGTTTTGTCTTGAAATCTCTTTCATACCACGTAAATATAGCTACTTCTGCTCTTTTTTGGTTTTCATTTGCATGGAATATCTTTTTCTACTTCTTTATTTTTAGCCTATGGGTATACATAGGCGAAGTGTGTTCCTTGTAGGCAACAGACCATTTGGTCTTTTTTTTTTTTTTTTTTAATCCATTCAGCCATTCTGTGTCTTTTGATTGAAGACTTTAGTTTATTTCCATCCAATGTTATTATTGACAAGTAAAGATGTACTCTTGCGATTTTATTATGTGCTTTCTGGTTGTTTTGCAGTCTTCTCTTTCTTCCTTCTTTTCTTCCCATCTTCCTTTCTGTGAAGGTAATTTTTTTTCTAATGGTATGTTTTAATTTCTTGCTTTTAATTTTTTGCATATGTGCTGTAGGTTTTTTGATTTGAGGTTACCATGAGGCTTGCAAACAACATCTTATAACCCATTATTTTAAGCTGATGACAGCACTGATTTCAAAAACGAACAAAAACAACAAGCAGAAAAATAAGCAAAGAGGAAAACTAATACAAATTTGACATTTTAACTCAATTCATCCCACTTTTAAACTTTTAGTCATTTCTATTTATTCCTTATTATACTATGTCTTGAAAAGACGTTGCAATTCTTATTTTTGATAGGTTTTTCTTTTAGTCTTTCTACTCAAGATATGAGTACTTTGTATACCACAATTACAATGTTATAATATTCTGAGTTTGTCTGTGTACTTGCTGTTTTCAGTGGATTTTGTACCTTCAGATGATTTTTCTTGCTTAACATCCTTTTCTTTCAGGCTGAAGAACTGCATTTCTCATAGGACAGGTCTGGTATTGATGAAATCCCTCAGCTTTTCTGTGTATGGGAAAATATTTTCTCTTTCATGTTTGAAAGATATTTTTGCTGGGTACACTATTTTAAAACGAAAGTTTTTTTTTCTTTTTTCTTTTCTTTTAGCCCTTTAAATATGTCATGCCACCCTCTCCTGGCCTGAGAGGTTTCCACTGAGATGTCTGCTGCCAGATATACTGGAACGTGTTTGTATGTTATTTACTTCTTTTCTCTTGCTTCTTTTAATATCCTTTCTTTATTCCTGAACTTTGAGAGTTTGATTGGTAAATGCTTTGAGGTAGTCTTCTTTTGGTTAAATCTGTTTGGTGTTCTATAACTTTCCTGTACTTGAATATTTGATATCTTTCTCTAGGTTTGAGATTTTCTCGTTATTATCCCTTTGAATACCCTTTCTACTCTATCTCTTTCTCTGCCTCCACTTTAAGGCCAATAACTCTTACATTTGCCCTTTTGAGGCTATTTTCCAGATCCTGTCGGTGTGGTTCATTGTTTTTTATTCTTTTTTCTTTTGTCTCCTCTGACTGTGTTTTCAAATAGCCTGTTTCCAAGCTCACTAATGATTTCTTCTGCTTCATTAGTTCAGCTGTTGGAAGACCAATACATTCTTCAGTATGTCAGTTAAATTTTTCAACTCCAGAATTTCTACTTAATTTTAAAAAATTATTTCAATCTCTTTGTTAAATTTAGCTGGTAGGATTTTTAATTCCTTCTCTGTGTTGTCTTGAATTCCATTGAGCTTCCTTAAAATAGTTATGTTGAATTTTCTGTCTGAAAGGTCACATGTGTCTGTCATCCTGGGATTGGACACTTATGCCTTATTTAGTTCATTTTGTGAGGTCATGTTTTCCTGGATGATCTTGATGCTTGTGGATATTCAGCAATGTCTGGGCATTGAAGAGTTAGCTATTTATCATAGTCTTTGCAGTCTGGGGTAGTTTGTATCTGTCCTTGGGAAGGCTTTCCAGGTATTCAAGAGGTATAAAGTGTTGTGATCTCAATCTTTGGTCACTGCAGCTCTATCTGCATTATGGAGTACCTCAAGCCCAGTAACACTGTGGCTTTTGCAGACTTGTAGAGCTACTGCCTTGATTGTCTTGGTAAGATGCAGTAGAATTCCCTGGATGACCAGGCAGAGACTCTTCTTCTCTTCCTTTACTTTTCCCTGAACAAATGAAGTTTCTCTCTTTGTGCCAATTTGCCTGGAGCTGTTGGAGGGGTGACATAAGCACCTCTGTGGCCACCACCACTGGGACTGCACTGGGTTGGATCCAAAGTCGGCACAGCACTATTTCTTACCCAAGGTCCACAGTGACCACTGTCTGGCTACTGCTGATATTCATTCAAGGACAAAATCCCTTCAGGCAGCAGATAGTGAACCCGGCTAGGCCTGCATCTCTTTTCATGGCAGTGATCACCCCTCCAGCCCAGGGTGAGTCCAGAAATGCCTTTCAGGAACCAAGATCTGGAACTGGGGATCCCAGAAGCCTGCTTGGTGCCCTACTCTACTGTGGCCAAGTTGGTACCCAAGCTGCAAGACCAAGTGCCCTTTAGTCTTCCCTCTCCTTTCCTCAACAGAAGAAGTCTCTCTCTATGGCCCCCACAGCTGAGAATGTGCTGGGTCACACTAAAAGCCAGCATGGCCCTGGGTCTCACTTAAGCCCCGTGATAAGTACTGCCTGGCAATCACTGATGTTTATTCAAGGCCCAAGGACTCTTTAGTCAGCAGGTGATAAATCCTACCTGGACTAGGTTCTTCCCTTCAAGGCAGTGGGTTCCCTTCTGGCCCACAGGGTATCCAGAAATGTCATCCATAATCAAGAGCCTGGAATAGAGTCCTTAGGACTTTGCCTGGTGCCATATTCCACTGTGGTTGAGCTGGTATCCACGTTTCAAGACAAAGTTCCCTTTACTCTCCCCCGGCCTCTCCTCAAGCAGAGGAAAGGAGTCTCTCCTGGAGCTGGAAGCTGCACTGCCCTGGTTTGGGGGAGGGGTGATGCAAGTACTCCCTTAGTTGCCCCGGATGGTGTCTCACTGGGTTGTGTGCCCACCAAATGCACTGGTTATGAGCCCAGCACAGCATCAGGACTTGCCCAGGTCTTTGTGACCTAGACTGCCTTTCAAGTTTATTTAGGACCCTAGAGCACTTTTTCTCACAGTAATGAGGCTAGCTGGAACTCAGGCTCTGACCACTGAGGTAGACAATTCCTCTCTGGCTAGGGCTTGTTTAAATATTCCATCTGGTGGTTCCAGCTGAGTTCTGCCCCCATGTTTTCCAGTGTGACAGGGCAGCTGTGAATGTCAATGCAAAGTCCCACAATCGCTATACTCTCTTCCAGGTACACAGATTCTGTCTCTGTGCCATGCAGCTTCTACTGGGGGATGGCGGTGGCAATGTGGGCAATTCAAGACTGTTTTTCCTAGCCTTTTCAATGTGTCTTTCCTTGCTATGATGTTAAAACCTGGTACTGTGATTGCTCACCTGATTTTTGCTCCTTATGAAGGCATTTTCTTGTGTGGATAGTCTTTCAATTTGGTGTTCCTATGGCTTGACAGTGGTGGGGATCACTGGAGGGTTCTATTTGGTTGTCTTGCAACCTGCTTTTCAGTAGCTGGGGCAACCATGTATGGACTCCTCTGACTGGCAATGGTGTGGTGGTCACTTGTGACCTCCGTCATGTGTTATGTAAAACAACTGTTGTTCATGTAATCATGACACATTGACATCTGTTTCAGGAGGACAGCAGCTTAAGTTAAATAATGGACCTGTCCTTTAGCCTGCTGTTGACCTGGTTCATTAGACTCAACAATGGGCTTTTATTCAGAGCTTTGGGTTTCTAATCTTCACTCTGTCACCGAGCAATAGTAAACTGCAGACAAAATACCCGCTATTCCCCCAGTTTCACCATCTGTGAAAATATGAGTGTGGAGCTAATCTGTATCCTTTTAATCAATTCAGCATTCACTTCTTTATCCAACAAATATTTACTGAACTTGTAGTTAGGTGGCAGGCACCAAGTTGGGTTTTGGGAACATATTGATAAACATATCACACAATGCCTCTACTCTTATAGAACTTTGGTCTAGAGGAGTAGACAAGGAGGTCAGGCAAGTGTGGATGGGTGTCTTTAATATAAGATTGCTATGCACGTTCATAAATAATAAAATAAGTTTTGCATTGCATCACTTCTCTGGTCATCACAGCTGTCAGAAATGACCATCTCAGGGTTTAGTTGAAAGCACTTTTAAATTGGATTCAGAGTGCAATCCCAGCTCCATTATTTAGTAATTATATGACAGAAATACATTGTTAAATTCCCTGAGTTTCATTTTCCTCATCAAGAAAATTAGAGTAATAGCAGATGTTATAGGATTTCTATGTGACAGTTATTTGAAATAATATATATGGTATTCAGTAGGTACTCAGTAAATGTTAGTTTCCTCCATTTGGGGGAAATAGCAGATTTTTATTTTTTCAAAATTTGGCCATACTAATACATAAAGCCCTTCTGTTTGATTTTTTTCCAAAGAACCCGAAAGCTCTCTGAAGAAATGGCAAACACATTTTTACATGATCTTAATTCGTTCACTATTTGATAATTTACCTTTAATGCGCTGTACAAGTGAATAATCACAACTGACATTCAGTTTGATTCCTTCCATGCTACACATTTAAAACCAGCTTAATTGTTAAACATTCACTCTTTTGGGCATCACACGTACCCAACTGGTGTGAGGAAACCTGCTCATGACTCACGTGTTCCTCCTAGATCAGTAGAAATGACAGATTTATGTTGAAACCACCCTTTCCTTCATGGTGAATGTGGTTTAACTCTTGCTTCTTTTTTTTTTTTTTTTTTTTAAATTTATTTATTATTATTATACTTTAAGTTGTAGGGTACATGTGCATAACTTGCAGGTTTGTTACATATGTATACTTGTGCCATGTTGGTGTGCTGCACCCATCAACTCGTCATTTACATCAGGTATAACTCCCAGTGCAATCCCTCCCTCCTCCCCCCTCCCCATGATAGGCCCCGGTGTGTGATGTTCCCCTTCCTGAGTCCAAGTGATCTCATTGTTCAGTTCCCACCTATGAGTGAGAACATGCGGTGTTTGGTTTTCTGTTCTTGTGATAGTTTGCTAAGAATGATGGTTTCCAGCTGCATCCATGTCCCTACAAAGGACACAAACTCATCCTTTTTTATGGCTGCATAGTATTCCATGGTGTATATGTGCCACATTTTCTTAATCCAATCTGTCACTGATGGACATTTGGGTTGATTCCAAGTCTTTGCTATTGTGAATAGTGCTGCAATAAATATACGTGTGCATGTGTCTTTATAGCAGCATAATTTATAATCCTTTGGGTATATACCCAGTAATGGGATGGCTGGGTCATATGGTACATCTAGTTCTAGATCCTTGAGGAATCGCCATACTGTTTTCCATAATGGTTGAACTAGTTTACAATCCCACCAACAGTGTAAAAGTGTTCCTAATTCTCCACATCCTCTCCAGCACCTGTTGTTTCCTGACTTTTGAATGATCGCCATTCTAACTGGTGTGAGATGGTATCTCATTGTGGTTTTGATTTGCATTTCTCTGATGGCCAGTGATGATGAGCATTTTTTCATGTGTCTGTTGGCTGTATGAATGTCTTCTTTTGAGAAGTTTCTGTTCATATCCTTTGCCCACTTTTTGATGGGGTTGTTTGTTTTTTCCTTGTAAATTTGTTTGAGTTCTTTGTAGGTTCTGGATATTAGCCCTTTGTCAGATGAGTAGATTGCAAAAATTTTCTCCCATTCTGTAGGTTGCCTGTTCACTCTGATGGTAGTTTCTTTTGCTGTGCAGAAGCTCTTTAGTTTAATGAGATCCCATTTGTCAATTTTGGCTTTTGCTGCCGTTGCTTTTGGTGTTTTAGACATGAAGTCTTTGCCCATGCCTATGTCCTGAATGGTACTACCTAGGTTTTCCTCTAGGATTTTTATGGTATTAGGTCTAACATTTAAGTCTCTAATCCATCTTGAACTCTTGCTTCTATCTCAATTGATAATCAAGGGATTTAAACTATAAGAAGAGCTCTTTATGGAGAAGAATTAGAGATGACAACAATAGACATGAAGATGTGAGGTACTTCTCTAGACCTATGTACATAATGCATTTATATGCATTATGTCATTTAATTCTGACAGTAACTATTATGAGAACTCTATTTACCCAAAGAGAAAACTGATATTCAGAAAACTAATTTTCTCAGGTCACATAGCTGTTCATTGGTGAAGATAAAATTTCAATCCAAGCTTGTACAACTTCAAAACCAATGTTCCCTGAACCAGTACATTTTTGCTAGGCAAATTAAGTACCAAAACCCTTATCAAAGAAATAATGGTTGTTAAGTGATGATGGCAACATTCAGCTTATTTCTTCCATTAATTCTTCATGACACAAAATTTAGAGAGAGAGGGAAAATGAGGGATGATAGAAGACTGTGGCAGGCTGAGAAAAGGACAAGAGAATAAAATATAATGGTAAGAATATGGACAGATGGACCCAAACCTAGGCTTTGCTCCTTATTATCTGAGTGGTCTTGGACAATTTCTAATACTTTTTTACATTTGTCTTTTCTTCTGTAAAATTAGCATGATAATAACAGTATATACCTCATGCAGTTCTTGTGAAGATTGAGTTAACATATGTGGTATACTTTGTGATGTTACAATGCGATAATTTTATACCATATATGTGCATATGTAACAGTACCTACTATATGTAACATGAATATATATGAGTTAATACATATATATGTTAATACCTTAATATATATGATATATATATGTGAGTTAATGTGTGAAAAATGTCTGTAAGATGGGAAGCAGTAAGTATATGCTATTACCACTTAAGAATGAGTTACATATATATTAGATTTGAAAGACAAAATCGGTGTAAAGGTTCACACAGTTAAATGTATTTGGCAGACATTCATAGATGTGATCTTTAATTTTTTATGGAGAAAGGCATGAAGAAAAGAGTGAACCATGGGAAGAGCACTAGCTCTGCTATTAACTCATCTGTAACTGGGGTCCTTTTGCCTCCTGGTCTCCTATTCCTTATATGTAACATGTGGGATTGAAAAAGATGAGTCTAAGGTTCCTTTCACCTGAAAAGTTTTCTTATGTTCTACTTTGGAAAGTTGCAATCAAGATCTGTTCCTGCAACTTATTTGACTTATAATCTGTCTTTGGTTAAATGTAATTTCTATTTTACATTTTGTTTATTTCTTAAATGAATATTCAGTAATGCTCATGGCAAATCCAGTAAAGCTGAGGGCAGAAAGATTAAGCATCAAATGGGAAGGCAAAATGAAAGACCTCCATTGATCCTTGTTAATGATTTCTATAGGCTGCATTTCTATAGAGTTGGGCATCTTGGGCACAAACCTTATGGTGTTAGGATTCAACTACGTTTTTGTAACTTGTTTCTTCCTCACCCTATTCCATTTCCCCACGGAGCCCCATCTCTAAAACAATGGATAAACTACTACTGCATCCCAAAGGGGAGCTAATGATTAATTGTGGAAATTTTAAATGTTATAGCAAGTTGGTAAGGGAGGTATTTTGTGGCCAAGAAAATATGGTTCACTGGACCTATTCTATCCAACTGTGGTGGTTATTGGGTGAACTATAATTAAATTTGTCCACAGCCACTCTGAACTCATAATATGTGTAAAATTCTATTCCTGAAGGGAACCAGCATACTGAACTCAGTGTTCTCAGCCTGAAAGTGAGTCATTCAGCCCTTTCTTTTTGCCAATAGGACAAAACTTCCTTTGATTTATTCATGTCTTTTATTGCTTAGTGCAATTGTGGTAAGAAACTCTGGAGATAGAGATGACTGAATTTGAATTCCATTTCTGTTCTTTTGCTACCAGTATTACATTGGGCGCAAGCCAATTAACTTTTTTGTCTTAATACTCTTGTCTCTAAAATGAGACTGTTAATGCAACCTTTAAAATTTCTTGTGAAGATTAATTAAAATAATAGGCCTGACATTATTAGTAGCTATTTCTTTACACATAGCTGTTGATTTATATGTATACAAATGAATATGCTTTTTTGTATATCCTAATATACCTAACATGCCAATGTTTTAACTTTATATGCGCATATACTTTAAAAGAGAAAATTCTATAAACCATAGTGTGCAGTTGAATAAATTTTTACAAACCAAATACACATGTAAAACCAGCATCCAAGTCAAGAAACAGAATTGTAGCAGAATCACAGAACCCGTTTTTATTCACCTTCCATTCTCTACTTACTTTCCAGGGATAACCACTATTCTGATTTTTAAATATTATATATTCATTTCATAAGTTTTTAAATTTTGCAAAATTTGAATCAGTCAATATGTAGTTTTTCTATCTTATAATGTTATTTGTAATGTTATATTTGAAATATTATATTTGTAGTTTTATATTTTTAATATTCCTCAATGTCATTCTGTATGGCAATTACCAATTATTGTTATTACTGTATAATATTTCATCATGTAAATTCATAGGATGTAGAATATGTGTATTTTAAATTGTATTATTAGAAACTGCCAAAAAGTTCTCCTATGTGATTGTCAAATTTATATTATAACTTATTGAGCACAATAGTTAACAGTTATTCTAAATCTTTCAAAAAATTAGCATTGCCTAAATTTTCATTCTAGTTATTTTCGTGAGTGTGTGATGGTATCTTATTGAACATTTTCATTTCTTTGATTAATAATGATGTTTATTATCTCTTTAGATTTTTTTTTCATCTTTAATTCTTTTTCATTTAAGACTTTTGGCCATATTTCTACCTGATTCCTAGCATGCTAAATTAACAGCATTAGCCTGACTGAAGGGATTTGAGACATAATTCAGAGAAATCATTGAATATTAGCATTTGTCAGAGATATTCTCGGCCAGATGCCAACATTAAGAGTGGATATTTTTTGGGTTTCTTGGATAGTTTTTTTTTAAGGCTTCAGGTAAAAGTCCACTTAGAAGCAAATGGATCCAATAGTAAAAGCAGACTCTTACAATGCAAAAGACATTAAGCAGATAAAGGAAAATGTATTTTAAATTCTAAATCCTACTCTGACTCATTGAAGGGTTATACTTAAAGATATATTTTAAAAAATCAGTTAACAGGAATAATGATTCTCTTTGGATGGCTACAGGTCTAAGAAAAACCAGGTCAGGTCAAATTGCTTGGATTCTATGGTGAAAGACTCTTGAGAAATATTAAATTAGATACCCCCTTTAAAAAATCTGTGCTTTCAGAATTGCCTGGAAAATGTTTGATAGGATGACTCTGGTGCCAAGAAAGCCCTATAAATAACATAAATAACTTAGAATAGTTTAAGAGCTTGCATCTCCTACATTTTGTAGCATATAGATTCTTGAGTTATAAATTAGGGACTTAGAACCCAAAGGATTAGGAGAAATCACTTTAGATGAGTGACTAACAGAATTTGGGATCTTGAATTCTTCAATCCACACATGTACTCCTAAAAGACAACCCAGTTTACAACGAGGAAGCATGGATCAAGAAAGCAGATGAACTAGGTTTTACCTCTCACTTCTGTTCCTTCCTTGCTATATGACATGTGGTAAGCTAGTTAACCTCTGAATTTCATTGTCCTTATCTGTAAAAATGAAGGTTGTAATAGCTACCTCCAACAATTGTTTTGGTATGACGCAAGAAGACATGTTAAATGTCTGGAACATGGTAGGTACTAATAAATGTAAATTATTTCTCCCCAAAGAATAGATTTGGTTATTTTGTCCAACATCTGCTATCAAGACCCAGAAGAACTGCTTCTTTGCCCATAGGGAAAGCAGCCAATACAGATAGTTGTTTTCTTGGGAAAATAGACATCAGTCTGTTAAGAAGCATTCATTAAAAGTGGCTTCATGTTAGAAGGTGTCGGGTGCGTAGGCTCCATGAAAGAAATGATTTAGGCCAGAAAACTAGAGGTGGTCCATCACTCCTCCCTGTTCCTCACCCCTCATCCCAGCAGTCACCAAACTTTTGCTTATAATATATTCTTTTTTTTTTTTTTGACAGAATCTTGCTCTGTTGGCAAGGCTGGAGTGCAGTGGCACAATCTTGGCTTACTGCAACCTCCGTCTCCTGGGCTCAAGCAATTCTCCTGCCTCAGCCTCCTGAGTGGCTGGGATTACAGGCATGTGCAACCATGCTCAGCTGATTTTTGTATTTTCGGTAGAGACGGGGTTTCACCATGTTGGCCAAGCTGGTCTCAAACTCCTGACCTCAGGTAATCTGCCTGCCTCAGCCTCCCAAAGTGCTGGGATTATAGGTGTGAGCCACCACGCCCATCATATATTCTTAATTCCTTTGGTCCCCTTCGCTGCAAACAAAGCAAAACAAAACAAAAATATCTTCTTAATATCTCTAGAGAAGCACTGTCCAGTAGAAGTAGAATGTGTGTCATGTATATAATTTTAAATTTTCTAGCATTACATTAAAATAATAAAAGAAACAGGAAAAATTAATTCTAATAATATATTTTATTTAACCTAATGTGCCCAAAATATTATAATATCATTATGTAATAAAAATAAAAAAAGGTATAATTTACATTACTTTCACCAATGCTTTGAAAGTCAGTGCATATTTTATACTTATAGCACTTTGCAATGCAGACCAACCACATCTGGAGTGCTCAGTAGTCACCTGTGGCTAGTGGCTACTATTTTGCACTGTTTTAGAATCTGCTCTCTGTCAATATATAAATTTTAGCAACAATAATAAAATGTCAAAAATCATCACTATTTTTATTTATTGGGCACTTGGTATGTAATAGGTCTTATGTTTCATATGTATTACATTGATAACCCTATCAGATATGTGTTATTACTACTCCATTTTATGAATGAGGATGCTGAGGCTTAGGGAGGTTAACTAATTTGTGCAAGGTCATGCAGATTTTCAAGCAATAGATCTGGGATTCAAACCCAAGTTAGTTTGACTCCAATACCTATCATGCTGCTTTTCCTGTAATAATCAAATTTCCTCCTAACTGGTTGGCTTGCCTTACAGCAGGACGTTTTGATATGGCTGTGTCGTAGTAGCCACTTGAAATTGTAATACCGTTATTTTGTCATTTCTACCAAGTCATTCATGTCATGGACATCCCTGGGCTTCAACCATCTTTGAGCCTAAACCTATCTGTCATCATATTCATGAGGAACTTCCAATCCCTCCTTGCATCCCTGAACCTCAACTGGGAGGCATGGGGTTGGGGTCAAGTGCAGAAATGCAATAGATATTCAGGATGGATTAAGATTGTTGGAGAAAATGCCAGCATTGTCCCTATAAGGAATAAAGATTCGTTAGGGAGAAGACTGATTCCAGATGTGGGACAGGAAATATGGAAGATGAATTATACTAACTAGCAGGGCATCTATCAAAGACTATCAGGATTGCTTCAAAAGAGTTCAGGGACCAACTTGAAGATGGAACAAAGAAAGGGCAATCTAAGTATCAATCAGGATGACAGCTGAAATGGATAGAAATCCAGCAGATATATTTAACCCATAATTTCATAGTGCTTTAAAAAGAACTAATTGGTCACCATTAGAAGATGCTAGGTAATCAATTTATTATATTGAAACCTGGTAAGTATAGGAAAAGAATCCATCATTTATCCTATATTTCTTTTATTAACTAAAGCACTGGGAAACCAAATAGTAGGTGAAGTAAAGTTTTTCTTTGTAGAAGTATTTAACTTAGTTAATGAGGATGGGATAGTAGAATTAAACTATCATCACTTTGCAACTCATAATGGGTTAATGTACTGAGACCTTGATCATGAATGATTTTTATTATCAAAAAGAGAACAACCACAATATCAATTATGATTTAGTCTGACAAAAAAACCTGAACCCGAATATAATCAATCCCCTAGGTCCTATGAACGATTTATAGACAGTAAGGAGGACAGAGGAACATGTTATAAAATATTATGGGAGTCAGTCAGCAAAATTGATACTGAGAAACTCTACACTACAAAGTGGAGCCTTTAATAAATAAATTGCAAAGATAAATTGGAGAAAGAATCTATAAATTAAATGTAACTTAAAGGACATATTGACTATGATGTTTGCACTTTTTCAAATTCTAATTTACACACTGTAAAGAAAAAAAGTCATGTTCTCCCTTGTTCTTCTTAATTTTTATCTATGCCATTACAATTCTTCTAGTTTACTTCTTTTCGTATATCCATCAATGGCTTCCCATCATCTGTAAGTAAACCCAAGAAAGATTTTTGCAGTGCCTTACTTCAAGGAGGCGACCATAAGTATAAACTTTAGAGATGGTCTCCTGGAAGAGGTGGATATTGATAGCCAAAGAAAATGAATAACAGTGGGAAGACTGGAAAAGGCCATCAAATAGGCTCACTGATGTGAGCCTTTTGTGTGAAGGCTGGGTGGGAGGCTGGGGCCTCTTCAAGTCGAAGGTCCGTGTTGTGCAGCTGGAGAATAACGCACTGTGAAAAATCCAGACTTGGGTATGGGAGAATTTGGTCCTTGATACAGTGGGATTCATCACTGTACATTCCTTTTGCCCCTTAAGTATCAATACGAGATGATGCTTTCTTCATCCTTTCCACTCACATTTCACACATTTTCTTGTAGTCCATGCCATGGAATTTCCAGATGCTGAAGGTCAGGCTGACGGAGAGACTCCCAGTTATGCATAACTTTATGCTGTGCCATTCATAACCAGTCACAGCATAAGATGTCTTGACACTTCAACTGAAATGGATGATTAAATGACTAAATTATAACATCACTCTTGTGCAGGTGGTGGTAAGGAAATGCCCAGTGGTCAGGTGCCAGGAGTCCGGTTGGAGGGTATTGGTGCTACAGGGAGGGAGACCTTAGCTGGTTAGTCCAGAGCCAGTAGACAAATCCAGGCCAGACAGTAACGTGCAGGTACAAACTCTAACATCAAATATTATATGCCAATTCAGACTGACCTCGATGTGTTCCTCAGGGTGAAAGATAGTTCAGGATCATAGAGAATGGTACACTGACCTCTCCTACCTTCAAGATTTGAGACATGCTTGACTGTATGATGCAGGGAATGAGTCTGGAACAGGTGTGTGTGTGTGTTTGTGTGTGTGTGTGTGTGTGTGTGTGTGTCTTAAAGGGTAGGAATCAGGCATAGTATATTTGACATTAGATTCACATACTGACTATCAGCTTTCCTCCTTATTGACAATGTGGCTTTGACTTGGCCATTAAGCCTGTCTTAGCCTGTTTTTTTTGGTTTTTAAAATAGAATTGTTATTGGTACATAGTAGGAATTCAACCGAATAGCTCTTCTTAATGGGTTTATCTTAAAATTTCAGTTGTATCAAGGTCAAAAGATGACTCAATTTCTTTGTTTCTGAACTTTTTCACCTTCTTGAAACTGATACATAGGGTCAAAATAAAACTCCTCTCAAATTCCCTTTGGCATATTGCTTTCAAAGCATGTTAAATGAATGAAAAGAAACACTGCAAGCAAATTGTAGAGGTAAAAAATGGTCATTGTGTTTTTCAAGAAAATTCCATGGGAACAAAGGAAATGCAGCTGCAGTAGCCAGGGAGCATTTGTCTAGAGTGGTCCATGATGAATCATGGAGCTGGGGAAATAATTTCAGATGATGTGATGCATCCCTAGAGCTGGATTTTACTCATCACTGGGTAAACAGGGTTATTAAGGGAAACTCGATGACAAATCAACCTAAGCTTGTGCCGTGACTATTTATGCTTTATGGAATTTACTAAAAATAATACTATAAACACCTATTTACTGTTAGGTGATGTATTAAGTCCTTTGTCATCTGAGACTCCTAAGCCCCTTAGAAGTCATTTCTTCTCCCCTGCATTTTTTGATCAATTTCTTTGAAATATTGTAAATGAGGAGTTATCCAGCTATTGGTTAAACACCTTTAGTGGATGGGAACCCACTTTCTCTGAAGACAACCCCTCTTATTGTTATACATTTTTGTTTGATGAAAAGTGTTTCTAGAATTTGAGCTAGAAATTGTTTCCCAAGAGTTCCACTAATGTTCCTGGTTCAGCACTCTGGATTGCTTTCCAGATATTTTTGTACATCTTGCCATGTAATGTCTTGACAACATTTCTGACTTTTTTTTTTTTTGAGACGGCATCTTGCACTGTCATCCGGGCTGGAGTGCAGTGGCGTGATCTTGGCTCACTGAAACCTCTGCCTCCCAGGTTCAGGGAATTCTCCTACCTCAGCCTCCTGAGTAGCTGGGATTACAGGTGTCAGCCACCACACCCAGCTAACTTTTTGTATTTTTAGTAGAGATGGGGTTTCACTATGTTGGTCAGGCTGGTCTTGAACTCCTGACCTTGTGATCTGCCTGCCTTGGCCTCCCAAAGTACTGGGATTACAGGCATGAGCCACCGCGCCTGGCCAACATTTCTTTACCGTGAGCTGCATATAACTACAATTATTCTTCACATAGCATAATCTCAGTTTGTCTTCGTATTCTGGTCCCCTTGTTAGGCTATGCTCCATTGGTTAATATCTCTCTTAAAGTATTATGTACATTACAATATTAACATTTATTGTTTCATGTTGCTTTATATACTTTAATTAATTTAGTTGCCACAAACCCCTATAAGATAGTATTTTTATTATTCCTATTTTATGATGAAGGTTTATTATTCCTATTTTACGATGAAGGTTTTTATTATTCCTATTTTACAATGAAGGTTTATGATGAAGGTTGCATAGCTTCATAACTTGGTCAAAAGCGGTAAGTAGAGGAGCCAGGATATAAACTCCAGCAGTCTAAATTAGGAGTCTACACTTTTAAACACTGCACGATTCTGTTTTTCTGAATATACAACTTCTGTTGGCATCTATTTACTTCTGAGAATGGCAAAACTATCATCTCCTTTTATTTATGTATTCTATGATCATGTCAACATTCTTGGCTGGCATGGTCGTCTATGATACACACAGGAAGTTGTGAGTGAAGAGTCAGATTCTGAAATTCCCCACCTGCCTTGTGAAGACCATGCAGAGGTACCAGGCTCTATCTTGAAAGGTGATGGTGTCTCATTAAACACTTGAATAATTTTTTAAAAATTTGAACTTCATCACACATTTTTAAGCAAGAGAATAAGCCACATGATCATATTTACGTATTTGAAATGCTACTGAGAACGTAATGTTGAGGGTAAATTAGAGCAGATGAAACGATGAGCAGGGAATTGGATGGTAATGGCCATAGTCCAACCAAGGGTAGGGGTGACAAGAATGAACAAATACAGGCAGTATTTAGAAGATGTAGGGTCAGGACTTGGTGACTGATTGGACTAAAGAGAGTGAAGATGATGGAGGAAGGAATTAAAAATGATTTTTAGACTCTCTTTGGGGACTGTGTAGATGGTGTCATTATTAACCAATGTGGGAAATATAATAAAATAATAAAATGAGAGGTTCTTTGGAGCAGGGGTTGAGTTGTGGAGTTTTTGAGGAAGGCAGGGAGTGGTTGGGAAAGGTAAAGAAAATGACAAAGAGGACACTTGGGGAAAGTGTTATAGGCAGTTGACACATGCTGGAACTCAGAACAAAGGTCCTGGTTGTAGATACAGACCTCGGAGTGTAAGAGCTTTTAAGAAAATTATGCAGGGTGAGAAGGGAAGGGGTGCTTAAGGTGGAACCCCGAGGAGAAGCATCAGTTACGGAATACCTTTGAAAATTATAAGTGAAAGCAGGATCCATTGACTTAAACCAGTCTGGAGAAAGGTACTCTCCCTCGAGATAGAGAGAGAGTACGGCAGTTTAGCTTTTGTTCTTGGGAGCCCCAGAGGAGAAAGTCCCTGAGCTGTCCTTGATGACTTCCTGTGTCAAAACTCAAGCAAAAATGATTCTAATTTTCTTTATTCTTGTCATTTGTAAATGAATTTGCATTTAGATAGAGAATAATATGTTTGACAAGAGCCATATTCATTATATCAAAATGTTTTCCAAATACTCTAGAAGGGTAGCTATTTAGTATGAAATGGACATGTTTTGCATAGTATATCTGAGGATAAGTGATTATCTCTTAAGAAAAAGAACTCCTTTTTTAAGAATCTAGTATTTTTAGTGTGAAAATCCAGGAAGTTTAGGTTTCAGTAAAATGATAGTTAAAATTATATTTTATCTAGAATGTAAGTGTTAGATCATTCCTCCTCAATATTTTCTTTAAAAAAAAGTTAATCTCCTTTTCTTTGTCTTTAAAACAGTTTCTCTGGGCTTTTTATTTACTGATGAATTTATTTATATAACATTTGTTATATAACATATAGTAGGTGTCAGATATCACACTAGATGTGAAGGATTAATTCCCTGTTTTCAGACAGTATCAAGAATATGGTAAACCTTAAAAGAAATCAAGTGTTTAAAAAAACAATGATGTAATTTATGATTTGGCAGTGAATATTAACTGGTAGATTGTAGACAATTTTTAATAGCATTCTTATTTTTGTGTGACTTATATATTAGTTCTTGGTCCAGAAAGTCAAAATGCTACAATACGTCCTTGAACTTTAGATGCATTTCTGGAATTAGGATATTAATATCCTGTGGCATAAAGAGAGTGAATCTGTTTCTGATAGCAGATCTATACCTGCATTTGTGTAAAGATGGTTCTGGGAGGCTTGGTAACCTCCAGAAGTTGAACTCTTTTGCTACCTCACAGAAGAGCTTCTAGTCAAAACTAAGGTCAAAGGAACAAGGAAAATACTGAGATGCTAGATAGAAGGAATGCATAACATTTAAAATTGCACTAAGTGTTAAAATGATATTTAAACTGTTGGTATAATTTAGAGCTATTGTTCTTACTGTCTGCTCGTTTTGGATATATCCTAAATTTCAAAGGGGGAAAGAAGTATAGTGAAGTCATTTCAAGTTTAAATGGAGAAAAAGGAAGTAGAAGTGTTTCTTGGCAAGCCTAACGCTTTTGCCTTCATTAGAGTCCAGAGTGGGGGTGCCCTCAGTGTGTGCTTTTCCTGGCTTCTGTTACACAGGTCTGACCAGGAATGTCCACAACTCTGCTGGAATATAAATGAGAGTAGAGTGCTCACAGTCCCCATGATGGTTCAGAGCCCATCTCCATGTAACTTCCCACACAGCCACTGTCTTAGACTACTTAATTCCTTGACTTCAAGTATTTTCTTACTCACCTGCTCCAGATTTAACAGATTCCCCAAAACCATGAGATGGAAACAAGGCAATATATGGAACAGGAACCTGGGACATAGAAAGGGCTCTATAGATACGTTTCCTATCCTGTTCTTCTTTTTTTCTTTTTTTTTTTGCACCTGTATCTTCCCAAGGCTCAGTCTGAAGAAAGGTGTAGACATGAAAAGTAGGACTGTAACTGGTAGGGTCTGAATGCCTCTTTCTCCATTCGTCTGCTAAAACTTACTCACCAGCCTGATAGTATTAAGATGTGGGGCTTTTATGAGGTGATTAAGTCATAAAGGTGGAGCCCAAGTTCATGGGCTTAGGGCCTTTAAAAAAAGAGGCTTCACATAGCCTTTGACCCTTTCCACACTTCTGCCTTCTGTCATGTGAGGATGCTACCATCAAAGATTTCGTCAAAGGAGCAGTCTCTCACCAGAAACCAATGCTCAGACCTCTTCATGGACTTCCCAGCCTCCAGAATTGTGAGAAAATACATTTTTGTTCTTTATGAATTACCCAGTGTGTCACATTTTGTTATAGCAGCACAAATGGACTAAGACGGTAACTGAAACAGAAAGTTCTGTAATGAAACAACTTTGAGTTAATATTTTTAAATAAGATACACTGAACATTTGGTCTGTGGCTGAAATGACGATGTAATGGCTTTCTGTCTGTAAATGAGAACTGGCGGGATAGAGAGCTCCTTATGTCACGCAGCTTGGCAATTATATTAGCAAGAGAAAAGGAGGTATCATAACCTTTGGAAGAATATCCCTGGTGAATTTCTGGAGTCCCAAAAAGGAATATGGATCTGGAGTCTGAGTTAGTGGGAAGAGTGGGGAGGAAGAGGTGGTGAACATGCATATATGGTAATTCCCAAGCTATGCACATTCTCCTCATTACATTCCAGTAATGATTATGTTCTCTGTATTAGTGTCTCAGACCCAGTAAAAATGCATTTGACAGAACAAATAGGGTAAAGCCTATTTGATTATTTTGGACCCAGATTCAAAAAGGGGGAAAAAGCAGGCCTGATATTAATATTATTGAGCATTTACTGCTATAAATGTATAATCTTCCATGGAATATATAAAAGTCATGTTGAATAGTAAGAAAGCAGTTAAGAGTAAATTGCAAGAAAATAATGAATTGGAAATAAAATGTTATTTAGTATATATTAAGATTGGAGATCAAGACTCTCTAAGTCTTGAACAAAGAGAGCAGAAAGGGAGGACGACAGGCTTTTCTACCTTTTTCCTATTCTTAGCTCAGTAAAGAGTTGCCATGACTCTGTGATCCGGGAACAGCCTGCCAGGGACCCCAGAATGCCAGGTTCCCCTTCCAAAGTGTGGAATATGTAGGGGAGGTCCAAGAGCAAAAAGTAATAGATAACTTCATCTTTTTGGAAACTGTCAACAGGAAAAACTCAGAGCTTTGAAGTCTTTGAAGTGACAGAGGCAAGTGGGGTGAATATCGCTAGCTTTGAGTTCCAAAGAAACCACAAGGGTGGTTCAGGTTGAACTAATTTCCTAACTGGGTATATAAGATGTTATAATTGAGGACTAAATTGGGCTGAGAAGGAAATTAATTACCATCGGTTAGACAAGACATCTACCTACTCCTACATGTTTCAGTTTTTTAAAACTTGTGCCAAACAAGTCATTTTAAAACAATTATTTATTGAACACCTATTATATGCTAGGCACTGTAATCTGCATTAGGAAATTTAGCAGTGTATAAAACAGATCATTATAAAGTTACTGTATTAGTCTGTTTTCACACTGCTGATAAAGACATACCTGAGACTGGGCAATTTACAAAAGAAAGAGGTTTATTGGACTTACAGTTCCAAGTGGCTGGGGAAGCCTCACAATCATGGCAGAAGGTGAAAGGCACGTCTCACATGGTGGCAGACAAGACAAGAGAGCTTGTGCAGGAAAACCCCTGTTTTTTTTTAAACCATCTGATCTTGTGAGCCTTATTCACTATCACGAGAACAGCACAGGAAAAACCTGCCCCCATAATTCAATTGCGCCCCACCAGGCTCCTCCCATGACACATGGGAATTACAATTCAAGATGAGATTTGGGTGGAGACACAGCCAAACCATATCAACTACTAAGTTAAACAAAATGAAATTATAGACATTTGACCATTTTCTACCTACATAAGAGGCAATGTCATATGGTTCAAGCTAATACATTCAAGTGTGATAAAGAGATACAGATAATGAATTAAGACTGTACATATATTATGTTGGCTGGTGATAATGCCTTGGAGAATATTATTCAGGGGAAGAAGATACATGGGAGGAGGGAGTTGATAGTTAGTATATTAGTGGCCTCACTAATAAACCAACATTTTGATGAGGACCTGAAGGAGGTAAAGGATTTAGCTAGAGGTGAGTAAGTAAGGAATTTAGCTATGGGGTAAGTAGATAAGAAATTTAGCAATGAGGTAAGGAGGTAAGGGATCTGGTCATGAGGTAAGGTGGTAAGGGATCTCTCCATGAAGTAAGGAGGTAAGAAATCTAGCTATGAGATAAAGAGGTAAGGAATCTGGCCAAGAGATAAAGAAATAAGGGATCTGGCGATGAGATAAGGGGGTAAGGGATTTGGTGGTGAGGGAAGGAGGTCTGGGATCTGGCTGTGAGGTAAGCAAGTAGAGGATTTCCCATTCAAGGCAGGAGAATGGCAAAGGTAGACCCTGAGGTGATAATGTACTTATTGCATTTGAAGAACAGCAAAGAAGCAAAGTGAGTCACATGGAAGTGGGCGAGGTGCATTAGAAAGTTAGTAGAGGTCTGATGCCATGGCTCATGCCTATATTTCCAATGCTTTAGGAGGCCGAGGTTGGGAGGGTTGCTGGAGCCCAGCAGGTCGAAGCTGTAGTGAGCAGCCACTGCGCTCCAGCCTAGGTGACAGAGTGAGACCCTGTCCAAGAAAGAAAGAAAGAAAAAAGAAAGAAAGAAAGAAAGGAAGAAAGAAAGAAAGAAAGAAAGAAAGAAAGAAAGAAAGAAAGAAAGAAAGAAAGAAAGAAAGAAAGAAAGAAAGAAAGAAAGAAAGAAAGAAAGAAAGAAAATAAGTCAGCAGAAAGCCAGATCACAAAAGACCTATAGGCAATGTCCAGGACTTGTCTTTTGCCTGGAGTGAAGTGGAGAGTTGCTGCAGGGCTTAGAGCATCTAATGGACATGATCAATGTAACTTTTAATGGAGTCCTTCTGGCTTATAGGTTGAATCCTTGCAGTGGGCAAGGGTTGGAGCAGAGAGACCCATTTTGAGGTTGCATTTAGAAAGAGTCAGGACAGAGATGATGAACTTGTGGAGCAGTAGGGTAGCGATGGAGATGCTGAATCTATTTTTAACACTGGACTGACAGGATTTGATTGTAGAGTGTGTGAATAAAAGAAGAGCCAAGGATTATTCTAAGATTGATATGGTGATTTTGGTGTTATCAGGTAAGCCAAATAATTATAATTTAATGAGTATTTTCTTCAAAACTAAAACATAAGTGACTAGATTTTGTGCAATTGTTTTTCCTGAGAGTATCTGTTGGACTTATCCTGTGCTGGCAGGCATATCTATTCATTTACCCCCAAATCAATCCCGATACCAACAAGACATAAAGGCTAAGAGTCCGAAAGACTTGAGTTCTGACTCTGCCAATTAGCCGGGATGTGAGGTACCTCTCCTGGAAGCCTCAGCTTGTCTTAGGTGAAGCTAATACAATAGCTTGGAGTGGTGGCTGTGGTTAAAGGAGATAGTGCATGTAAAGTGTACTGCAATAACTGCTTTATGTAAATTTCAGTGATAGTAAAATGTGTACGGACTCTATCAGAGTTCTTGGCAGCCCTCTGCACCATTTTCACATATTTTATTTGATTTTAACTTTTGAAGCTTTCTTACTGAGAATCATTTTATGGTAGTTTGCTTTTTTATATTGGTAGAAATAATGGTCAGTTTGTCTCAAGAATTTCCCTAAAAATTCATGACATTTATGAAGTAGGTAAAAGTAAAGTGAAAACTCTGCTAGGTCCTGTCTGTTGTACAATACCACACTTGGTCCTCATCTTCTGTTCACACCAAACCTGAGGCAGTCCCTCTTGATCAGCATTTTGGTGCTCAACATCAAGATAACCTGAAGCTCCTATCTCTTGTATTTCAAGTCATTGAACCTAGATCTCTGCCTTGATTGCTGTCAAATTCCTGTAGATGTAACCTAGATATTAACTTCCAATCATGTCTGAGAATCTGAGTCCTGTCTTATTCTTGGCATCACCTCTCGTAGAGCCTGGAGCTTGGCTCTTGAACACCTGCCTGGAAACCAGGCTCTATCACTTGGGCAACTGAAAAATTTAGTACCTGAACTGGCTCTGAGAGTGAAATGAGGAGCTATAAATTATGCAGAAACAACCCTGTAGGTAACTATGTAACCATATGTTAAGATTTGCATAGGACAGTTCAATATTTGGCTGTTGTTCTATCATCTTACTGGTATTCCTTTTTACTCTCAAATTGTTCTGATTTGGACAATAAATTGTATAAATTATTGACTGAGTTACAGACTTTTTTTTTCTGTTAAGAGCTAATTTTACTAGAGACTACATTTCTATGTAATACATAGATCTGTTTTTAAATTATACTCTAATTTATTTATATAATTTGCATATTCTGGCATCCACAAGGTTTTGATTGCTGTAGCTTTATGCCACATTTTAATATGTGCTAACACTAGACCATCATTGTAATTTTTTCTCTTAAAAATTTATTGGCTATTCTTCAGCACTTTTTCTTCCAGATAAACATTAGAAACAGTTTGCCACATTTATAAGTTTAAAAATTCTCTTAGGATCTTGATTGGAATTTCTCTGAATTTTTGAATTAATTTAGGGAGAATCAACATTTTTACGAAATCAAGTATTTTTATACTTCCTACCTTCTTGTTCTGGAGTATTATTAATGGATTTGCAATTCTTATTCTTTGTCCACCTTTTGGGGTACCCTACTGGTAGGATTCTTTGTCTCTCTCCCGTAGTTTTTATTTTTACCTTATGCTGGATCTATGCCTTGCACAAACTGCACCGTGTTTTAGTGTCAACAGCTGGGTCAGACCCCCCTCTTACCCCACCCCAACAGAGGGTGCTGGTCTTTCCCATTTTACCCTGTCCTGGTGCAAGAACTGGTTACATAGGCACTAACCATAAGACATGATAGAACGCACTTTCATTAAGCATTGAAAGCTTTTTGTACTCTCAGTGAACCTGAAAATCCATTTACGCAATATATACTTTAATGGGAAAATCATGGCCAAAACATCAAATGGTTCCAGTGAATTCAAGGTAAATCAGAGACCATATACACCATGAATGAAAAACTAAATTGATCAAGTCAATAAAAGAAGACACATTTAGAAAACTGAAAAGTGTCTTGCACTCCAAGTGGCAGGTGAACTTTCAGTAGATGGCATAAATGTGTTTCTTCCTCAGAGGAGGGATTGGGTTGGGTTTGCTGGGTTTGTTTTGCTTTGAACATTAGACAGCTCTCTAATGTTGCTATCACTTCACTGTGCAATGTTAGTACATTATGGGGTATTCTTCCTTTTAGATTTCACTCATGCGAAACTAAAGGAAAATGTGAAAATTAGATACACCAAATTGATAAGTGTGTCTTGGTTTTTTATTTGCTCTGTGAAATATACATGTGGCTCTTTTTTATTACTTTTATTGTTTATGTGGGGAAATAAGACATAGGTCAGTAAGATCCATGAGGCGAAAATGCAGATCTGCCTGACAAGTAATTGCACGTTGCCTCTCTCTAGAAATGGGCAGAGCTCCTTTAGGGAAGTGAAATGGCAAAGCAGGTGTCCTGAGAGCAAGGCTTCTTGACCTTTGAAAATCCATACCTCCTGCAGTGCTTTTTATTCTGTTTTCTGCCTGCCAAGAACATTTTGTCAAGTTTTACTTTCCATAGTGTGTACTATAGAAAACAAAAATATACTGAATATATTTTTTTTCTCAAACCATTTCTTTGATTTGAGATTATCATTTAGAGTACAGTGTATAGTCTTCACTTGCTCTGATGCTTTAAAATGCTCAAGGGCATTGCAATTTGTAAGATGGAGAGTATGATGGGGAGTGTAATGGGCTGGGGTGAGTGTAATGATCTCGGTCTTATGAAGTCAGTGGAGAAGGAGAAGAAGTAGGGTCAGGTAGAAACTCATTAGCTAAAGCAGCATAGGGAATCAGGGGAAAACTGAGCTTAGAAGAGATGCTGCCACAGCAGTGGGGCAGCAGATGGCCCAGGCATCAAGATTTTATGTCCAGGAGCACAGCAAGTGCCGAGTAAATATTTGCTAAAATAATCTTTGAATAAATTGTTATTGGGGAATCTATCTTCACTTAAATTCCTATCTGCACATAGTAGGTAGTGGGGGAAGATAGCATTCCTGGAAAAAAAAAAAAGACTGGGAAAGAACCAATGTCAAATGAGAACACTGCAGCCTGTGGTGATGGAAATGATCAGATTAAAGGAGAAAGTGTCTTGACAAAGGTCCTTTCCAATGGATTGGCCCAGTATGGAGTGTGTGTGTGTGTAGATAGGGAGTGTTTCATCCATGGCTGAAGAGCCACAAATCTACACAATACCTTCAGCCTTGGGCTACAGATGTCAGGTTGGCCTTGAATGAGACACGTGAGTGAGGAGAGAGAGAAGTTGGAAAGGGACCAGTAGTCACAGCGGTACAGCTGTGGCACCAACCTCAAATAGTCCCACTCACAGGGCTTGTAGACAAATAAAGAAGATTTTTGGGGCATCATCTCCTTATAAAATGAGTTTCTACCTTTGGCATTCTTTTGAGCGTTTTACACTCATAATTAGTTTTTAGCAGTTTAATTTGCATTTCTTTTTGCAACAACATCTTGGTAACATTAACCACAAGATGGAACAGATTTATGTGGGCTTTAGAGAATATTGGTTGATTTTTTAAATATAAAGTAATATAATAAAATTGGAATCTATTTCAAGTCATCCTCTCTAGGTCCATTCTTCTTCCTCCCATTCTTGAAGCAGCCCCAAATCGTGAATTTGATTCATACCTTTCCAGTTCATGTTCTATTTATAACATGGCTTTGAGTGCTTCTGGAATATACAAACATTCAGACCATGTGTGTACATTATTTCACCACATTCTAGATTCACTCAACATTGTGTTTCAAGATCTACCTATTTTTGACACACATTGTTTCATTTGCTTTAGTGTTGTTCCTTTGAATAGATATCATACAGTTGCTTATCTGCTGATGAACACTTAGATCAGGGTCCCTCAACCTCAGCACTATTCACATTTTGAACCAGATAATTGTTTGTTTCGGGAGATTGTTGGGTGCATTGTAGGATATTTAGTACTCTCTCTGGCCTCTACTCACTGGATGCCAGTAACATCAATTATGACTAACAGAAAATATGTTCAGACATTTCCAAATGTCCCCTGGAGGGCAACCCACATATTGAGAACTATTGCCTTAGATTGTTTCCAATTTTTCATTATGACAAGCAATAATGTATTGTTTCCTTGGTCATGCTCCTGGCACACACATGTAAGCATTTCCTTAGGGCAAACATCTAGAAGCAGAATTGTGGGTTTCAGGGCATCTAAGTTGTTAAATTACTCTCTGAAATTATATCAATATCATGATACTCTTTTAAAACCATTTATGTTTTTATTTGACATTGCATCTAAAGTAATGTCCACATATCGAATCAAGTGAATAATTCTATGCATATTTAATAAATTGTGAAAAGAGATGTTTATTATAGTGTCTTCCTTAAAACACTTAAAATCTAGTTGGGAAGGCATATCAGAAATATGCACAAGGTTAAATAACAAAATAGGAAAATAAAACAGCAATTTAAGATAATTATGCAATTGTCACAAGGCAGAATTAGGTTAACTGCCAAATCACATGTATGAAAAATATTTGTGGGCTGAGCAGGGTATCTTATGCCTGGAATCCCAGTGCTTTGGGAAAGCTGAAACAGGAGGATCACTTCAGGCCAGGAGTTTGAGATCAGCCTGGGCAACACAGTGAGACTCATTAGCATAAAAAAATAAAAAAAGAAACCCCAGGTGTGGTGGTATACACCTCTAATTTTAGCTACTTGGGAGGCCAAGGCAGGAGGATCACTTGAGTCCAGGAATTTGAGGTTCTAGGGCACTATAATGGCACCACTGCACTCCAGCCTGGGTGACAGAGCAAAACCCTATCTCAAAATGAAAATAAAAACAAAACTTGTGATAAGAATAAGGAAGAGGGGAGCAAGATGGCCGAATAGGAACAGCGCCAGTCTCTCACTCCCAGCGCGAGCGACACAGAAGACCGGTGATTTCTGCATTTTCAACTGAGGTACTGGGTTCATCTCACTGGGGAGTGCCAGACGATCGGTGCTGGTCAGCTGCTGCAGCCCGACCAGCGAGAGCTGAAGCAGGGCGAGGCATCACCTCACCTGGGAAGCGCAACGGGGAAGGGAATCCCTTTTCCTAGCCAGGGGAACTGAGACACACAACACCTGGAAAATCGGGTAACTCCCACCCCAATACTGCGCTTTAAGCAAACAGGTACACCAGGAGATCATATCCCACACCTGGCCGGGAGGGTCCCACGCCCACGGAGCCTCCCTCATTGCTAGCACAGCAGTCTGTGATCTACCGGCAAGGCAGCAGCCAGGCTGGGGGAGGGGCGCCCGCCATTGCTGAGGCTTAAGTAGGTAAACAAAGCTGCTGGGAAGCTCGAACTGGGTGGAGCTCACAGCAGCTCAAGGAAACCTGCCTGTCTCTGTAGACTCCACCTCTGGGGACAGGGCACAGCTACACAACAACAACAACAACAACAACAACAAAAAAGCAGCAGAAACCTCTGCAGACGCAAACGACTCTGTCTGACAGCTTTGAAGAGAGCAGTGGATCTCCCAACACGGAGGTTGAGATCTGAGAACGGACACACTGCCTGCTCAAGTGGGTCCCTGACCCCTGAGTAGCCTAACTGGAGGACATCCCCCACTAGGGGCAGTCTGACACCCCACACCTCACAGGGTGGAGTACACCCCTGGGAGGAAGCTTCCAAAGCAAGAATCAGACAGGTACACTCGCTGTTCAGAAATATTCTATCTTCTGCAGCCTCTGCTGCTGATACCCAGGCAAACAGGGTCTGGAGTGGACCTCAAGCAATCTCCAACAGACCTACAGCTGAGGGTCGTGACTGTTAGAAGGAAAACTATCAAACAGGAAGGACACCTACACCAAAACCCCATCAGTACATCACCATCATCAAAGACTAAAGGCAGATAAAACCACAAAGATGGGGAAAAAGCAGGGCAGAAAAGCTGGAAATTCAAAAAATAAGAGTGCATCTCCCCCGGCAAAGGAGCGCAGCTCATCGCCAGCAACGGATCAAAGCTGGACGGAGAATGACTTTGACGAGATGAGAGAAGAAGGCTTCAGTCCATCAAATTTCTCAGAGCTAAAGGAGGAATTACGTACCCAGCGCAAAGAAACTAAAAATCTTGAAAAAAAAGTGGAAGAATTGATGGCTAGAGTAATTAATGCAGAGAAGGTCATAAACGAAATGAAAGAGATGAAAACCATGACACGAGAAATACGTGACAAATGCACAAGCTTCAGTAACCGACTTGATCAACTGGAAGAAAGAGTATCAGCGATTGAGGATCAAATGAATGAAATGAAGCGAGAAGAGAAACCAAAAGAAAGAAGAAGAAAAAGAAATGAACAAAGCCTGCAAGAAGTATGGGATTATGTAAAAAGACCAAATCTACGTCTGATTGGGGTGCCTGAAAGTGAGGGAGAAAATGGAACCAAGTTGGAAAACACTCTTCAGGATATCATCCAGGAGAAGTTCCCCAACCTAGTAGGGCAGGCCAACATTCAAATCCAGGAAATACAGAGAACGCCACAAAGATACTCCTCGAGAAGAGCAACTCCAAGACACATAATTGCCAGATTCACCAAAGTTGAAATGAAGGAAAAAATCTTAAGGGCAGCCAGAGAGAAAGGTCGGGTTACCCACAAAGGGAAGCCCATCAGACTAACAGCAGATCTCTCGGCAGAAACTCCACAAGCCAGAAGAGAGTGGGGGCCAATATTCAACATTCTTAAAGAAAAGAATTTTAAACCCAGAATTTCATATCCAGCCAAACTAAGTTTCATAAGTGAAGGAGAAATAAAATCCTTTACAGATAAGCAAATGCTTAGAGATTTTGTCACCACTAGGCCTGCCTTACAAGAGACCCTGAAGGAAGCACTCAACATGGAAAGGAACAACCGGTACCAGCCATTGCAAAAACATGCCAAAATGTAAAGACCATCGAGGCTAGGAAGAAACTGCATCAACTAACGAGCAAAATAACCAGTTAATATCATAATGGCAGGATCAAGTTCACACATAACAATATTAACCTTAAATGTAAATGGACTAAATGCTCCAATTAAAAGACACAGACTGGCAAACTGGATAAAGAGTCAAGACCCATCAGTCTGCTGTATTCAGGAGACCCATCTCACACGCAGAGACATACATAGGCTCAAAATAAAGGGATGGAGGAAGATTTACCAAGCAAATGGAGAACAAAAAAAAGCAGGGGTTGCAATACTAGTCTCTGATAAAACAGACTTTAAACCATCAAAGATCAAAAGAGACAAAGAAGGCCATTACATAATGGTAAAGGGATCAATTCAACAGGAAGAGCTAACTATCCTAAATATATATGCATCCAATACAGGAGCACCCAGATTCATAAAGCAAGTCCTTAGAGACTTACAAAGAGACTTAGACTCCCATACAATAATAATGGGAGACTTCAACACTCCACTGTCAACATTAGACAGATCAACGAGACAGAAAGTTAACAAGGATATCCAAGAATTGAACTCATCTCTGCAGCAAGCAGACCTAATAGACATCTATAGAACTCTCCACCCCAAATCAACAGAATATACATTCTTCTCAGCTCCACATCGTACTTACTCCAAAATTGACCACGTAATTGGAAGTAAAGCACTCCTCAGCAAATGTAAAAGAACAGAAATTATAACAAACTGTCTCTCAGACCACAGTGCAATCAAACTAGAACTCAGGACTAAGAAACTCAATCAAAACCGCTCAACTACATGGAAACTGAACAACCTGCTCCTGAATGACTACTGGGTACATAACGAAATGAAGGCAGAAATAAAGATGTTCTTTGAAACCAATGAGAACAACGATACAACATACCAGAATCTCTGGGACACATTTAAAGCAGTGTGTAGAGGGAAATTTATAGCACTAAATGCCCACAAGAGAAAGCAGGAAAGATCTAAAATTGACACTCTAACATCGCAATTAAAAGAACTAGAGAAGCAAGAGCAAACACATTCGAAAGCTAGCAGAAGGCTAGAAATAACTAAGATCAGAGCAGAACTGAAGGAGATAGAGACACAAAAAACCCTCCAAAAAATCAATGAATCCAGGAGTTGGTTTTTTGAAAAGATCAACAAAATTGACAGACCACTAGCAAGACTAATAAAGAAGAAAAGAGAGAAGAATCAAATCGACGCAATTAAAAATGATAAAGGGGATATCACCACCGACCCCACAGAAATACAAACTACCATCAGAGAATACTATAAACACCTCTACGCAAATAAACTGGAAAATCTAGAAGAAATGGATAATTTCCTGGACACTTACAATCTTCCAAGACTAAACCAGGAAGAAGTTGAATCCCTGAATAGACCAATAGTAGGCTCTGAAATTGAGGCAATAATTAATAGCCTACCAACCAAAAAAAGTCCAGGACCAGATGGATTCACAGCTGAATTCTACCAGAGGTACAAGGAGGAGTTGGTACCATTCCTTCTGAAACTATTCCAATCAATAGAAAAAGAGGGAATCCTCCCTAACTCATTTTATGAGGCCAACATCATCCTGATACCAAAGCCTGGCAGAGACACAACAAAAAAAGAGAATTTTAGACCAATATCCCTGATGAACATCGATGCAAAAATCCTCAATAAAATACTGGCAAACCGGATTCAGCAACACATCAAAAAGCTTATCCACCATGATCAAGTGGGCTTCATCCCTGGGATGCAAGGCTGGTTCAACATTCGCAAATCAATTAACATAATCCAGCATATAAACAGAACCAAAGACAAGAACCAGATGATTATCTCAATAGATGCAGAAAAGGCTTTTGACAAAATTCAACAGCCCTTCATGCTAAAAACGCTCAATAAATTCGGTATTGATGGAACGTACCTCAAAATAATAAGAGCTATTTATGACAAACCCACAGCCAATATCATACTGAATGGGCAAAAACTGGAAAAATTCCCTTTGAAAACTGGCACAAGACAGGGATGCCCTCTCTCACCACTCCTATTCAACATAGTGTTGGAAGCTCTGGCTAGGGCAATTAGGCAAGAGAAAGAAATCAAGGGTATTCAGTTGGGAAAAGAAGAAGTCAAATTGTCCCTCTTTGCAGATGAAATGATTGTATATTTAGAAAACCCCATTGTCTCAGCCCAAAATCTCCTTAAGCTGATAAGCAACTTCAGCAAAGTCTCAGGATACAAAATTAATGTGCAAAAATCACAAGCATTCTTATACACCAGTAACAGACAAACAGAGAGCCAAATCAGGAATGAACTTCCATTCACAATTGCTTCAAAGAGAATAAAATACCTAGGAATCCAACTTACAAGGGATGTAAAGGACCTCTTCAAGGAGAACTACAAACCACTGCTCAGTGAAATCAAAGAGGACACAAACAAATGGAAGAACATACCATGCTCATGGATAGGAAGAATCAATATTGTGAAAATGGCCATACTGCCCAAGGTAATTTATAGATTCAATGCCATCCCCATCAAGCTACCAATGAGTTTCTTCACAGAATTGGAAAAAACTGCTTTAAAGTTCATATGGAACCAAAAAAGAGCCCGCATCTCCAAGACAATCCTAAGTCAAAAGAACAAAGCTGGAGGCATCACGCTACCTGACTTCAAACTATACTACAAGGCTACAGTAACCAAAACAGCATGGTACTGGTACCAAAACAGAGATATAGACCAATGGAACAGAACAGAGTCCTCAGAAATAATACCACACATCTACAGCCATCTGATCTTTGACAAACCTGAGAAAAACAAGAAATGGGGAAAGGATTCCCTATTTAATAAATGGTGCTGGGAAAATTGGCTAGCCATAAGTAGAAAGCTGAAACTGGATCCTTTCCTTACTCCTTATACAAAAATTAATTCAAGATGGATTAGAGACTTAAATGTTAGACCTAATACCATAAAAATCCTAGAGGAAAACCTAGGTAGTACCATTCAGGACATAGGCATGGGCAAAGACTTCATGTCTAAAACACCAAAAGCAACAGCAGCAAAAGCCAAAATTGACAAATGGGATCTCATTAAACTAAAGAGCTTCTGCACAGCAAAAGAAACTACCATCAGAGTGAACAGGCAACCTACAGAATGGGAGAAAATTTTTGCAATCTACTCATCTGACAAAGGGCTAATATCCAGAACCTACAAAGAACTCAAACAAATTTACAAGAAAAAAACAAACAACCCCATCAAAAAGTGGGCAAAGGATATGAGCAGATATTTCTCAAAAGAAGACATTCATACAGCCAACAGACACATGAAAAAATGCTCATCATCACTCGCCATCGGAGAAATGCAAATCAAAACCACAATGAGATACCATCTCACACCAGTTAGAATGGCGATCATTAAAAAGTCAGGAAACAACAGGTGCTGGAGAGGATGTGGAGAAATAGGAACACTTTTACACTGTTGGTGGGATTGTAAACTAGTTCAACCATTATGGAAAACAGTATGGCGATTCCTCAAGGATCTAGAACTAGATGTACCATATGACCCAGCCATCCCATTGCTGGGTATATACCCAAAGGATTATAAATTATGCTGCTATAAAGACACATGCACACGTATGTTTATTGCAGCACTATTCACAATAGCAAAGACTTGGAATCAACCCAAATGTCCATCAGTGACAGATTGGATCAAGAAAATGTGGCACATATACACCATGGAATACTATGCAGCCATAAAAAAGGATGAGTTTGTGTCCTTTGTAGGGACATGGATGCAGCTGGAAACCATCATTCTTAGCAAACTGTCACAAGAACAGAAAACCAAACACCGCATGTTCTCACTCATAAGTGGGAACTGAACAATGAGATCACTTGGACTCAGGAAGGGGAACATCACACACTGGGGCCTATCATGGGGAGGGGGGAGGGGGGAGGGATTGCATTGGGAGTTATACCTGATGTAAATGACGAGTTGATGGGTGCAGCACACCAACATGGCACAAGTATACATATGTAACAAACCTGCACGTTATGCACATGTACCCTACAACTTAAAGTATAATAATAATAAATTAATTAAAAAAAAAAAAAAGAAAGAAAAAGAATAAGGAAGGGGGGTATATCTCTTTTTTCTTCTGGAGAAGTAAGGGGAGTCTTCCTATAGGAGGTGGGATTTGAGGTGGGTCTTTTTGTTCAATGAGACTTGGACAGGCAAAGAGGAGTGGAGATGTGGAGAGGTAGAAAAACATTTGGTTATATTGTAGGCACAGTGTCTTGGGGAAGAAAGAAGATCTTAGATTAAGAAGGAAGAAAATCAAAGGAACAGAGGAAAGTAGACTCTAGAATATTCGGAGTAGGAAAGATAAGGTGGTTCATATCTTACAATCACCATCTTCTGGTAGAAGTAGGAGAAAAGGCATTTAATTAAATGTAGGGAGAATAGAGATGGGATTGAGGGCTTGATGAGCAGGAAGGTGGTCTAGAATAGCAATTTTTAAGGAGTTATAGGTAGTAGGGAACAGACAGGTGATTAACAAAAGTATTGTCTTGTACAAAACCAGAAAGTATAGGGTTTCAGTCTTGTTTCTCCAATGCACACATGTGTGGACGTGCACATACGCACGCGCACACACACAGACACACACACAAATTCTAGCAGAACTGATCTAGAAGCCCACTTAGGCATTTGCTGAGAACGTGAATGGAGTTGTGGAAGAAGAATTAGTGACAGATTGTGTGAGTGGCAAGGCCAAATCGTGTTTGCTGAAGTAAACACACTTTTAAAAATCTGGCCTCAGGCTCCCTTTGGAAAAATAAAGAAGAAAAGGTAGAAAGTGAAAGTCAGCAAGAAATGGGAGGCGGTTTTATTTTATAAAACAGAAAAAGAGCCAGGCTGTAGTACGTATTCTCGCAGACACTTACCCCGTATCTTAAAGACGGGTTTATAATAGTTGACCAGTGATAGGCATCTTTTTCTAGTGGGCGGTTGATAACACGTGTGTGAGGGGTAGTTGCGACAACAATGCGCTTTGGGAAAGAAAGAGTGAACTCTAGGAGTCCATACCCGGTCTCACATGCTGAGATGACTACTTTTTGGTACCTACTTTGTAAGAAGACACAGCACCATTACCTGATCAGCAAAGTATAATTCGTGAGAAATAGTGCACAATTTAGGTTGGATGTGTTTACACTGTAATTTAGTGAAGATTCCCAAACTACATTATTCATTCTAGACATCAAAGAAGAGTAATAAATATGCGATATTTTTCCTTGTTCTAAATTTAGTTTTTTATTCTCATTGATTCATTTTCAGAGTCACACAAAGTATTACACTTTACTTGTATTAGTTCATTTATCTGAGTGAGTTAAATAGCTATTTAAATACTCTTCCATTTTCTTCTGTGGCTAACACAATGCTCTGGGCCAGGAGAGAGATTTTATTTTATTTTTGGACAAAGTTTAGTTCCTATATATGTGTGTCACTCTGGGTAATGCAAACATAAAAACTTACAGTGTTCATAATGTAGATTGTTCTTGCAACCACACCGGTCTTAAGAGGATCTGCACTGGGCATTAGTATGCAAAATAATGAGTTGTTCTGAGTCTCATTCTTTGACTCAAGGAAGTACACACACTGCACTGCTTAATGACATGGATATTTTCTCAGAAATGTGTTGATTTTGTCCTGTGAGTAATGCAGAATGTATTTTACACAAACTTAAATGGTATATCCTATTACATACTTAGACTGTGTGGTACAGCCTATTGCTCCTAGGCTGCAAATCTGAACTTTGTTACTCTACTGAGCACTGTAGGCACTTGCAACACAATGGCAAGTATTTGTATATTTAAACATAGAAAATGTAGAGTAAAAATACAGTATTATAATCTTATGTGACCATTGTCCTATATATAGTTCATCATTGACCAGAAAAGAGGTGCATGAATGTAATATGTTGTAATGGTATGGTATTAAGAATATCTGCTTTTTGGGTGACAATTCATGAAAAATCAGTTTATAATTCAGTGTGCCACCACATTTCTTGTTATAATAAATGTATTTGCACAAAGATCAAAATGTGCAAAGTTATTTGTTTTTAATAATGAGATGTAGATTTTATGTTTGACAAAATTGTAAATAGTGTGGTGGAAAGAGCTGTAGACTATGAATCAGATAATGGGGTTTTAATTCTAGGTCCTTCATTTATCATCTAACCTTGAACATTTAGTTTTCTTGAGCCTTGCTTCTTACCTATAAAATAATGCTGATTATGGCTTGCATTTTATAGTGGTTTTCTACTTTAAAATGAGTTTGATATATGTCATTCTATTTAACGATGACAAAAATCCTGTGAATGTTAACTTAGCTATTGTTAGCCCCATTTTTTCAGATCATGAAACAGCCACTGAAGGCTTTTCCAAGACATGCCACCCGTAAACGACAGAAATATAACATAACCTGTGGCTTTCTACTTCCAAAAAGAATATTTGTTCTACCACTCCACAGTGGTGTGTTTGGTTTGATTCTCTCACAAGAAATTGCTGGGTATCAAAAGACATGATCTAAATTTTGTCTCTACCTACCCACTGTCTCCCATGGTCATACCCTAAATTGTATCATCACTAGTATTTGCACCATCTCAGAAATCTTGATTTTCAACATCTTACTCCTGGTCAACAGCATTCAACTTGAAGATTATTTAATCTAAGACTCTCTGTGCAATAGCTTTTGGATCTTACCAAATCTTCCACCCCAATGGCACAGCTACTTTTCATTATCTATCAACTTTTCACTTCTTCTCTTTGCTTCTCTCCTCATCTAAATCGATTTCATAGTCTTTTCCTATAATCCCTCCCTTACAGTCACCCTTAACTCCTTTGCCTCATTTTCCCTTTATTGTCCTTGTCTGACTGAACCCCAACCTTTGGTGAAAACAGCTATCTTTTCTGGTCCTGTACAGCAGCAGCCAACCTTTACTGAAGAAAATCACAAAGCCTGGCTTACTGGCTTCACATTAAAGAATGACTATACATTCCAAATGGTACTCAACCATCACCTACAGTTCCCTAATGAGTTTGATTTCTCTCTTTGAAACAATTAATTCATATCTTCACCTTTCTTGTCAAACCTCTCACAGTTTTCAGTTCGTTAACTAATAGCTTGCCTTTTCCACCACAAATCTATACCTCCTTCCTTCCTAGATGACCTAATCCAGTTCCAGGCCTTTAATCATCATCTATCGCTAAGTGACTTCCAAATTTATATCTCTGGATTTGTCTCCTAAACTCTAGACTCACATATACTTCTGCCTGACACTATTTAAGTATCTACTAGACATCCAAAACTTGACACATCCCAAAAGGACTCTGATTACTTTCCTGACAGGTACTCATTCCCATGTTTTTTTCAACTCAGTAAGTAATCATACAATCTACTCAGTTTTTCAAGCCTAAAATGTCATAATAACTTTTAATTTCTTTCTCTGTTTCATCATGCTTTCCTAAATCCAGAAATCTCTATGCTCTGTTGCTTCTAATTCCAATATATCTCTCTAACCAGTTCATTTCTCTTCATTACCACTACTGCCACCCCAGTTTCAACTTTCAACCTTTCCCTCATCTGGATCTCTGTTGTTGCCTCATTACTGGTATTATTTTTTCTTGACTATTCCCTTATATTTTACACCCTGCAACAGATGGAGAGGCATTTTAAAAAAGGAAATTATATCAGGGCTTCCCTTGTTTTAAATCTATTAATAGGCTTCCATTGCTCTTGAAATCTGAATTCCCCACAGGCCCTGCATGTTCTCTCTAACGCGGTTGTGTTGTACTCCTTTTCTTACTGGGATATAGCCACACTGGACATGCCACGTCTTCTCAGGGCTTTTGCATATACTGTTCTCATGTCCTGGAATATTCCATTCGTTACTCTTGGGTTGGCTGGATTCTTCTCACCTTTTTGTATTCAGCTCAATAGCATGTATTCTTTGTATGACCACACTTTCTAAGAGCTCCACCTGCTTTTCCTTTTTCTTCCAATTACTTTCTGTTGTTAAATTTTTTTTCTTCATAGGTCCTCACAATCTGAAATTACTTTGTGTGTCTGTTTGTTTATCGTGTATCTCCTTCAACAAAAGGGCTAATGCATGACATTAGGGACATTGTCTATATTTTTGTATCGCTTTTCTTCAGTGCTTGGCATCGTTCTCAGAGATGCTAGGCTCTCGAAAAGAATACTTGTTGAGTAGCGCATGAACATAAAGGACTCCTTTACTGTGGTACAACACTTTCTACTCTTTATGGATGGGAGGATTTGCTTTAGCTGATCCGTGACACAGGTGAGCTGCATTGGGCACCAAAAGGCAAAATGACAAGCCATCTTGGCTACATTTGCCATTCAACAGTTCTTCTTCCCACATGAAAATCTACCTTTTGTTTTGCCAACTCCAAACTAGGACTAATAGGATGTGGATAGACTGTAAGGAAGTGTTGACTCAGATAAATAATATCTGTTAAGAAAGATTTATGGGGAAATGATGTTGCATAGAAGAAATATAATTTTATTTCTTCTGTGCATTAAAAAATGATATTGGATTTCTGTTGCTTGTTCCAGGTGATGACCTGAGAAAAATGCACGATGCTACTATTGCTCTGGCATCACAGGAAACTGCCTTGAAACACTGATGTCAGAGAGACAAGGAATGAGAATCAGAGTGTGTCACTCACTGTGATTCATTTCTAGTCTCTTTGTCTAAGCATGGAGATTTTCTTTAAATTAAGTTAAAGTTCATTCAGACTCGGAGTTAGTGCAGACTCAGAGAAACTGCCCACACTTCAACTTAAGTATCTGAGTAATTAAAGATGTGACACCTTGAAGGTCTCACACCTTCCCATTTTTTATGAAATTCAAGGGATTAAAGACCTTATCCAATTTCTTAATGCCGAGGCCCTAGAGCCCAGAATTGCAAGTGGTGCATATTGTTATTAGTAAATCAAGTTATTAGATAACATTTTGATCAGAAAATGATATAAGCAGTAAAAAAGTAAACACTAAATATCTTCTATAATCATTCTCTCCTTCAATGGCCAACACTTGTATGTATTTTTCTATTTGTTACTTGTCTCTAAGGAAGAAACTGGTTATAAACATTTTCTTTAGAGACTATATTTGTTATTAAATCTGCTGTTTGCGCCAACTTCAAAGCCTTTCCTCACTACAGCCATCCTTGCTTACCTCCCTTACGCTTCCACTGCATCTTTGTTTCTTCTTTTTCTTTAAATTTACTTCCTTCTTCTAAAAGAAAATTTAGTTAAGGTTGATAGGTACAAAAAGAAGTAAAAACAAAGAAAGAAAGAGGAGTTGCGATCAAAAATTACCAGTGAAAATTGTGGTACACACACACACACACACAGCTTTTGGAGATATCTATATTTATATCTATATCTATATCTATATCTATATCTGTATCTATATCTATATCGGTATATATATGTGTGTGTGTGTGCATATCTATATCTATATCTATCTTTATTACAAAGATATTATAGATATCTATATCTATATCTATCTTTATTACATAGATATAGATATAGATATGCACACACACACATATATATACCTCTTGGATATGGATATATATATATGTAACCAAGGATTTTATATATATATATATATGTCCTCTTGGATATATACACACACACACATATATATGTGTGTATATACCTCTTGGATATATATAAATGTACACACACACACACGTGTGTATATATACATATATCTATCCACACCACACTTTTCACTGTAATTTTTGATTGTAACTCTTTTTTTTTTTTTTTTTTTTGGTTTTACTTCTCCTTGAATCTATCAATCTTAGCTAAATTTTCTTTTACAAGAAGGAAGTAAATTTAAGGAGAAAGAAGAAACAAAGACACAGTGGAAATGTAAGAGAGGTAAGCAAGGATGGGTGTAGTGAGGAAAGGCTTTGAAATATACATATATTTCCAAGAGTGTTTATTCATTGTCACTTTAGTGCCACTTCTTCCCATTTTTGTACTTTTTTTTTTTTTGTGGCAATTTTGCTGTTTAAAATCACTCCCAAGAGTACTGCTGAAGTGCTGTCCAGTGTTTTTAAGCTCAAGAAAGCTGTGATGTGCCTTATGGAGAAAATGCATGTGTTAGATAAACCTCATTCAGGCATGAGTTTTAGTGCCGTTAACTTTAAGCTCAATGCTAAGCAATCCACAATAGGGTACATCCAGAGAAAGAAAGAGGAAATTGGCTGATACGTGCATGTAGGTGAGGTTGCTCTGGAAAGTGCTAAAGTAGCATCAATAGTGCATGATAAAGCTATGGAAAAGATGGAGAAATGGCTGATTTTGGGATTCATGAGTTGATGCCTGATAAAAATAGGCATAACGGACAACATTGTTCTGAGGCTGAAAGAGAATTTACATTCATTTTACCCAGGTTCAGGACAAATTTAAACTCTTCTTGACTAGTATGTTATTATAAAGAAATAAGTCATATTTTAAACAGAAACACACATAAAACAAGGTTTTGTGCTGATTGATTGACAGAAACATTGTGACCAGAGGCTCACAGAAACCTAACTCTTTATTTTCCATAGGAACAGTGGCTAATTCAGTGTTCATGTGACTTTATATAACATAAATAATGCAAATAACGAGAATCAACTGCCCATATGCATACTTTTCCCTGTCAGTTCACACAAACACACACACACACACATATACACACCCATATGTGGAAAACATATACTATATATATCCTTTAATATGTATATTTTATTAAAATGGGATCATGCTTGTCACAATTTTATAATTTGCTTTTTTTCTATTTTAACATTTCATCATGATCATCTTTCCAGATGAACTGATTTCTGTCATATAATTTTAATGGCTGCATAACATTTATTCCATTTTATGAATATATCAAATTTTCACCAAGAAAGTTTGTAATAATTTATATCCTCCTCAGCGGTGCCTGAACCCTGACCTCAACTGAGTATTGTCTGAAAGTCTTCCTCATTTCATTGCTGTGTTTCTCATTCTTTATCTGGCATAATTTCTTTCTCTGTTTCTGCCTTGGGTGACTTGAAATATCATATTGTAGGCATGAGGCTAATTTTGAAAAGTTCTGCTGGCTTTGACAGCAGTGTTTTGAGTGCAACTCAGAAAATGGTTGTATTTAGTTGATACAGCCATGCCCAGAAATTAAATTTGTCAAATTTCCAATAGCCGAAAGTTTTTTAAAAAAGTGAGGGAATAATAACCCAGAGAGCGTCCTTTGCATAGCCTAGGAAATATCAAAAATTTGATACCCAAATAATCTCACTGCCTGCCCCAAGTTAATATTTGAAATAACTTGGGCAAAACCGAAAATATCGTAACAATAACATTGACGTTTTGTTTTACCTGCTTGATACAAAAGGGTGGCTATGGTCCTACTGAGGTTAAAAATATTTTTGTTCTTAACACCAAAGGAAAGATAGTAAAATACATTTTCCCACTCTACATTAAGCTTTGAACGAATATTGGAACAGATCACAACTGTTAAAGGGTCAAACCTGAAAAGACAACGGTGCTTCCCACCCCCAGTGTGGTGCGTAATTGGAAATAAACATAACGTGAAACTGTACAGTAAGTGTGAGGAAGTTCTCACTATGATTTTTCTCATATTGGCTATCTCGAAACTATTCCTTCACGGGGCGTTTGTTGAGTGCTTCTGCTATGCAGGTGCCCAGGCATGTCTCCTTGTCGCTGCTGCCCCAGATGGAGGAGTTGCTGACACTGCCTGCCGTGGAAATGGCGCTCTCATAGCTATTGGTCATGCTTCCCTTCCTTTGCTGCTGGTGTTAGCATCTCCTAGATGAGGTAGGGGAGCCTAATGTGTGCCTGCCAGAATGGGGAAATGGTCCATCTGCTCTGCGCTGAGCTTTAATTTCATTGCCAGTGACGGCTGCAAGGCAGATTGATACCCGCACATGGAGTGTGCAGTGGCACTTAGAGGCTGGGGGAGAGGAACTTTAGTCAGTCTGTTTATAGCCCATAACCCAGAATGAAGGCCAAATGTGCTAAACAGGCTGTCTGTAAAGCTGCAGGGTCTATGCCATCCCAACCAGATGGAACTGGTCTAGAGGCTGGGAGCACTCAGTTCCTAGCCCACTGATGTTACTACAGTGGTGTGACCTTGAGCAAGTCACTTCACCTTCATGCTTTGTAACAGCAAAGTATCATCTATAAAAGTCAGCTTAGAGAATGTGATATACCTACCTCCCCTGTTGTGGGGACGCATGACATAACATCAAATCTCAATGATTCATCCAAGTGCAGCACAAATGCTGCCTCCTCTCTGGTCATCCAAAGGGCATTTCTGATTCCTCCAACTGAACAGAGTCTTCCCTTTTGAATTCTATTGGCGTTTTAATAGCATCTTTCTTTGGACATGTAATATATTAGCAAACATTTATTAGATGTGCCCACTTTATTCTGGCTACTATTCTAAGGACTTCAGTGGTAGTTAGGGGTGGAGTAGTGAGATCAGGTACAGAGATAACCAAGTTCTTGAAGGTTTGGTTTAAAAATAATACAAACTAAAATGAAATTAGTATGTCAAAGAGATGTCTGTCTGTTGTGTTCATTGAAGCATTACTACAGTAGCTAAGACTGGAATTGACCTGTGTGTCCATCAGTAGATGAATGAATAAAGAAAATGTGGTATAGATACACAATGGAATATTGTACAGCCATAAAAAGGGGGCATCCTGTTATTTGTGACAATATGAATAAACGTGGAGGACACTATGTTAAGTGAAATAAGACAGGCACAGAAAGATAAATACTGCATAATCTCACTTATATATGAAATCTAAAAACATTGAATTTATAGGAGCAGAAAGTAGAATGGTGGTTATGAGAGTCTGACGGGACAAGAGAATGGAGAAATGTTGGTCAAAGTACACAGAATTTCAGTTAGGAGGAGGAATAAGTTCAAGAGATTCATCCTACAATATGGTGATTATAGTTAATAACAATGTATTGTATTCTTGAAAATTGCTATGAAAGTAGATTTTAAGTGTTTTCCCCACAAAAGAAATAAATATGTGAGGTAATGAATTTGTTAATTAGCTTGATTTTGCTTTTCTACAGTGCATACATATATCAACACATCACATTGTATGCCATAAATATATATAATTTTTAGTTATCAATTAAAATATTATGAATTTTCTATATTCCATCTAATTTTCTCCCAATAACTTTGTGCTTCTTCATAAGAGAAGATCTCTTTTTTTGATAACTGCCTTGGCCATTTTAAAGCGTTCACCAGAATGTCTCATAGAAAGTAATGACAGCATATCGAACACTTACAGTCCCAAGCATTTTTGTAAATGCTTTACATGAATTAACTCATTCAGTCATTATTCCAATACGATGGTTGTTGCTATCTTATAGACAAGATGAGAAAATGGCACAGAGGAGTTAAGAACTGCTCAAGGTCACACAGTGTGTGGCAGAGCCAGGACTCAATCCCAGGCAGCCTGACTCCAGAACATACACTTGTGATCGTCGTGGCTACCTCCCGTGGTAGATGAGGTTCAGAAATATTTGTTGAACGAATGAGTGTTACAGTGTTTTAAAAGGATTACAGTGCTTTATAAGGTTAAGTGATTATTACTGTTACTACGGACATAACTATTACTACATGATTGCCATTGACATCCTGTAACATTTTCGGAGGAAGGAAGTCTCATCATTCTACTAATGTTGGTGCTCAATAACATGTAGAGAGCAAGCATCTGATCAGAGAGTTGAGCAATGAATGCTAGTATAAAATGCAAGTTCAGCCGTAGGAAAGCTAGAAATAAAGAAGTCTTTGCTTTATTATCCTCATGCTTGGGTCCATAGTATTTGGACTAATTCTGGGTGAATTCTGATTACTAGCCTCAGCCCATAGTGTTAGTTTTTTGCTTCCCCAAAATATTTTTCATTAAGTTTGTCTCTTATACAAACTGATTATTCACTGACTTTATGTTTACTCTCAAATATATCCTTTTTAGTACTTAAGCTAGACAATATCGTGTCATCTTTAATTTCTACTTTCCTGCAATTGGTGGCTAAATCCTGCCCACTAAGTATTTTTGAAAGATATTCCCTCTCTTCTACTCTGACTGCCATTAACTTCAGTATTTTTGATTACACCACAGTAACAGGTTTCTAACTGGCCTCTCAGGGTATGATCTGTATTTTCTCCAGTTTTTCCTCCAATTTTCCATTCTCTAATTTACATTTATGAAATGAACATCTGATATTATCACTTGTTGTTAAAAGTCATTAATGGTTTCCATTTACCTCCAAGATAGACCATAAACTCACTCCACAATGTGACCCCAACCTGCTCCTCGGACACCATTTCCCATCATACTTCCTTATTAATTATATATACTGTAACCACACCAGACTGCTCTTTACCATTCCCAAAATGGGTCATATGCTCCCATGTTCCCAGGACACACACCCTACCTTCTTGTCAAAAATTCCACCTGTTAAAAAGTTTGCTTTTCTTAAAGGCACAGCTCAATGTCATTTTCTGATTATCCTGAACTAAAATTCATTGCTATTTGGAACAATTCTATGTTCAAACTATAATTCTCTTCTGACACTTATTTGTTTTATATTATGAGATAAGTAGTTTACCTTTTATAGAATAGATTGGAAGTTCCTTGAACTTAAAAAAATAATTCATCTTTGTAGCTATATAACAACCAGCATAGATGTCATATATTTTTAGCTTTTTAAATATGTAGGGCTTATCTAGCCACATAGACTGTTGGCTTTGGCAGACAGTGACCATTTGCAACACGAGTTTGCTTCTGTATTTAGGGTGTTAACTTTAAATTTGCTTCTACCAGTTAACATCCTTGTGCAGGTGGCCAAAAGGAAGCTATTCTAATTCATTTTTCCAATGATTGCTATGAGGACTAAGAGAAGTAACATCTGCAAAGCACTGGATATGTTAGGATCTCAAAAAAGGTAGCCATTGATTGGTTGCTTTATATTTGAAGTTGGCACAACATTTTGTTACTGAGTCTTGGCATGAGACATCCAGTCTCGGGAATTGATTGTCTCCCATAATAAAACACGTGTGCAGTTTAATTCTAGCATACTCTCCAAATAAACATTTCCTCTTCCCTATTGTACCTTTGTGAACTGCCAGCATGTCTCCATTTGCTGTAAAATAATCTACTCAGTAGTGTCTTGTAACTGCTTTTTTTTTTTTTTTTTTTTTTTTTTTAAAGACAGAGTCTCGCAGGGCGCCTGGGCTGGAGTGCGATGGCGTGATCTCGGCTCACTGCAACCTCTGCCTCCCAGGTTCAAGCGATTCTCCTGCCTCAGCCTCCCAAGTAGCTGGGATTACGGGCGCCTGCTACCATGCCCTGCTTGTTTTTTGTATTTTTGGTACAGATGGGGTTTCACTATGTTGGCCAGGCTGGTCTCAAACTCCAAACCTTGTGATTCACCTGCCTTGGCCTTCCAAAGTGCTGAGATTACAGGCGTGAGCTACTGTGCCTGGCTGTAACTACTTTTAATTTTGAAGGATTTAAAAGGTTATTATTATCTATTTGTCTCTAAACTATTTCTTTGTATACCCTTACTCTGGTCTTCTTGGAACATAAAAGAAAGCCTCAGTCTTGCAGGGTATAATGCCTGAAATATAATATCAATAAATAAGTATTTGTGGACTCAATAAGTGGGGAATAAGTGAATGGCTTCCATGCTCCTGGTACACAAAAAAATGCAAACTATTTAGTTATGTGAGTTGTCTATATTAGTCATGCAAAACTAGCCTGGGTTTCTAGGCAGCATATCTGAGAATGTCTTTTAATATCTGGGGGTAGATTAATCTACTCCTCCCTTAAAGAACAAGTAGATCCTTTGAGAAGAAGGTGCTGTGGTGTACTCAGGCAGAATTTAAAAGAACATGAGCATTACAAGAAGCAGGAAGTTAATCTGCCTGCAGGAGTTGATGAGGAAGTAACACTGGGGAATTATTATTCAACTCTTTAGGACTGCCAGGGTGAAAAGTTTTCTCTCTTATTATCTAACCAGGCTCTGCCAACTGGGTACCCCATAAGCTCCTACTGTCTGAAAAGCAGTGCAAAATGAGGATTTTTGTTGGAAAGACTGACTCTATTGTCCATGTGGGTGCGAAAGTCTGTCTGGATGCTCTGGGCAGTGTGTGCTGAACGACAAGGTGAGTCTAAAGGAGACAAGGTGACTCCTTCCGCCCAGATTAGACGAGGGCAAGGGCAGATATCTAGGAAACTCCATGTACCAGACTCTGGAATCAGATGCTGTTAGATTCTCCCTTCAGAGTAGAATGGCTGACTGGCTTTTTTTTTTTCTTTTGAGACGGAGTCTCGCTTTGTTGCCCAGGCTGGAGTGCAGTGGTGCGATCTCGGCTCACTGCAAGCTCTGCCTCCCGGGTTCATGCCATTCTCCTGCCTCAGCCTCCGGAGTAGCTGAGACTACAGGCTCCCAAGCACCACACCCGGCTAATTTTTGGTATTTTTAGTAGAGACGGAGCTTCACTGTGTTAGCCAGAATGGTCTCGATCTCCTGACCTCGTGATCCACCTGCCTCGGCCTCCCAAAGTGCTGGTATTACAGGCTGAGCCACCACGCCCGGCCTGACTGGCCTTTGTATTGCCCTTATCAATGAAAAGTGTTGAAAGCTGAATTGACTGAGCAATGTTTTTTTGTTTGTTTGTTTGTTTGTTTGTTTGTTTTTGTAGAAGGCTGTCACAGAGTAAAATAATACCATGGAATGACATCATAATTAGGTACTTTAGATTCATTTGTGGGAAAAAAGTCAAAGTCAAAACTTTACTTCCTTTTTTTTTCCTTCCCAAAACACCTACATCAACATGCCCTATTTTATAATTTTTTTTTTTTTTTGCCAAAGTTACTGACTAATAAGATCATGGTATCTTACTGGCAAAGTAAGTGGATTATTTTAATTCCCATTTGACTTCTTTTCCAAGTGACTTCCTCAGCAATAAGGAAAGAGTTCCCACATCTGAGCTCTAAAAGTGGTTAATGGATGTGTCTCTCCCTACAAATTTAGTGTCTTAAAGGCACACAACATACTTACTTAAAGGAAACTCTCCTGTGGTTCTATTGTGATTTTCATGTCCATGCCCATGGGAAAGAGCCTCTGTCTTCAATCTTACATAGTTACTCTGGGTCTCATAACCAAATTAAGAGCAGAAGATAATGCTGAGTGGTAAATTCAATCAGCTTTCCCAGAGGTTAGAAACACTTCTCAGTTACCTCTGTACTCATACATCTATCCTCCAATCTGTTCAATTCAGCTGTCACAATTTCACCCCAATTTACCCCTTGCTAACACTTGAAATGCTGCCTTTAATTAATTCTCCACACTCAGAACTTTGAGCAATGCCAAGTTAGTTAATTATCCAAGTGTATTGCTTTAAGCATTTCCTAGATGCGAATTATAAAAATTCTTGGTGAGTGCCAGCATCATATCTTCAAAGACTTGAGCTTCCTTGCCCTCCACAGAGCTGTGCTGGATACGAAATGAGCAGATGGCACAGAACAATATCTAAAGTTTCTCTCAGCTATGATACAGGTATCCAGAAACATCCTCTTTTACTTTATTGAAAAAGTGGGAAGGTTCAAAGGAAAAGTGTAACCAGCTTTTGAGTAAGTTGGACTAGAATTATTATTGTATAACTTCTCTTAGATCTCTAGGGGCTTATAGCTTTGTGCTAGGTGTTACCAGTTAAAATGAGATAAGATTATCATGGATGCCAAATTTTACTGTTGTTGTAGAAATTTGTTTTACAAAACGTCTCTCATGAGAAAAGAAAGGAAAGCAATAACATTTTTTTGTTTCCTTTTTCTCTGTAGGCATTCTAATATATGCATTCTTCATGACAACTGTGTGATAGATATTAATATCCTCATTGTTAAAAATGAAGAAACTAAATCTCAGGAAGAAAAACTAAGTGAAGACAAAAGAAGGATTTGAACTGAGGTTTGTCAGACTCTCGGGACCATGCCGTTGAAACCACTAAACCACACTGCCTCTGGGTCACTTGATAAACAGGGTTCAATCATTAAGAAAGTCATTAATAAAGTTCCTTGTGCTCTCCTTGAGATTACAAACCATTGATTTGTTAAACTGGAATCTTTGTTTTGTTATGGTCACAATTACTTGTCAACAAGAGATAAATTTATTGAGTTTCTTAAATATGAGCACCTGTCTTGCTTCCCCTAGCAGACGACATGTCTCAGTCAATATTTCAACATAGTGGACATGGTGTCACCAAGACACAAAGTCTCAGGATAGTTAAGAAATACTTTGTATTCTAAGGTAACTCCAAGTGTTCTCAATTTTCAATAACTAGCTTCTATTTGTATGCATTAATCCAAAATTGTTAAAAGCATAAAGTTCAGAATATTTCCTGCAGGCCTGTAAGAAAAGGTACATACTAAAGTCTAATCTTGTTATAGAGAATTAGTTTTTATACAAACTCTCTACTTAGGAGTGGGAAAAAGGATTGTATCTCATGCTGCCTAATTCCCTACTCCCATTCATAAGCCATCAATGTTCTTTTCTAAACTTTGAATTTTAAAGATTATTCTGGGAGATTCTGGGAGTCTTTTCTTCAACACTCCAATGGCATCTGACTATGTGAGCTAAGATCTGTAGATCTGTGAGTTGGCAGAGCTGTGAAAAGTTTCTCTCAGCACATAAGCAGGAAACCTTGATACAGGAATCAATAAGGGGAAAGACAAAATGTTTATTAGAACAAATTTATTATATTTAAGTGAACAAAACACTTATTTTACAGTAGACTAAACTCCAGGATATGGAATATTTCTCAGTTTCCTTTTTTAACTTGCTATTGTTGAATATAACTTTGACTATAGTCACTTTGAGTGAAGTGATGGTTCCAAATAAGGCAGAATTTGGCCTCTAGAAACATAGAGAGAAATATCCAAGAGGAAATATGGAAGGTTCACTGGCCTCAGAGTAAAAAGTTCTAGAGTAAAAAGTTCCAAATTGAAGTCCTATCTTTGGCAACAATTAATGGAATGAAATTGGGTTAGTCATCAGACTTTTAAAAACCTTGATTGCTGAATCTGCAGAATGGGTACATTAGAAATGTCAATCATCTTGCTGCCATGCCAACAGACTCCTCTATTTGGTGCTGTTTCAAGCAAGTGACTTTCCTGCCTACAGCAACAGAAAACTGGTTCACGGTGAACACCTGTCATAAGGTGGACTAGCTAACTTTGAGGAGGTTTATCATAAAAAGATGAACTGGATTTGAAATAGGAAACAGAGTGAAATCATGAGGTAGAATCAGGGCCAAGAGAAGTCTTGGTGAGCCGAAGTTAGGAGCATTTCAATCAAGTAACAGTGAGATTGAGAAAAGATTTATAGACTCAAAGACAAGACTAAGTCAGTTATTACATTAGCATAGTCATTGAGACCATAGGTTTTGGAGTGAAATGAATGTGAATTCTTATTAGCTGTGTGATCTTCAGTAATTTACTTAACATCTCTAAGGTTCTGGTTTCTTGTCAGTAAAATGAAGATAATAGTAAATAAATAGTAAAATGGAAATAATTTTCATTATAAGGTTGTTGTGAGGATTTTAATTAATACATGATAAACCTGTAGAACAGTGGCTGGCATTTTTCTAATTCTACATCAGTGATATGGTTTGGCTGTGTCCCCACCCAAATCTCATCTTGAATTCCCACATGTTGTGGAAGGGACCCAGTGGGAGGTAATTGAGTCACGGGTGCAGGTCTTTTCCATGCTGTTCTCATGGTAGTGAATAAGTCTCACAAAGTCTGATGGTTTTATAAAGAGGAGTTCCCCAGCACAAGGTCTCTCTCTTTCCCCTGGTGCCATCCATGTAAGATGTGACTTGCCCCTCTTTGCCTTCTGCCATGATCGTGAGGCTTCCCCAGCCATGTGGAACTGTAAGTCCATTAAACCTCTTTCTTTTGTAAATTGTGCAGTCTTAGATATGTCTTCATCAGCAGCATGAAAATAGACTAATACAGTAAATTGGTACCAGTAGAGTGGGATGTTGCTGAAAAGATATCTGAAAATGTGGAAGCAACTTTGGAACTGGGTAACAGGCAGAGGTCGAAACAGTTTGGAGGCTACAGAAGAAGATAGGAAAATGTGGGAAAGTTTGGAACTTCCTAGAGACTTATTGAATGTCTTTGACAAAAACGCTGATGGTGATATCAACAATAAGGTCCAGGCTGAAGTGGTCTCAGATGGAGATGAGGAACCTTGCTGGAGCAAAGGTGACTCTTTTCATACTTTAGCAGAGACTGCTGGCATTTTGCCCCTGCCCTAGAGATTTGTGGAATTTTGAACTTGAGAGAGATGATTAGGGTATCTGATGGAAGAAGTTTCTACCCAGCAAAGCATTCAAGAGGTGACTTGGGTGCTGTTAAAGGCATTCACTTTTACAAAGGAAGGAGAGCATAAAAATTTGGAAAACTTACAGCCTGACAATGTGATAGAAAAGAAAATCCCATTTTCTGAGAAGAAATTCAAGCCAGCTGCAGAAATTTGCATAAGTAACAAGGAGCCAAATGTTAATCCCCAAGACAATGAGGAAAATGTCTCCAGGGCATGTCTAAGGTCTTGACAGCAGCCCCTTTCCTCACAGGCGCAGAGGCCTAGGAGGAACATATGGTTTAGTGGGCTGGGCCCCTGCTGTGTAAAGCCTAGGAACTTGGTGCCCTGTGTCCCAGCCACTCCAGCCATGGCTGAAAGGGGCCAATGTAGAACATGGGCCATGGCTTCAGAGGGTGCAAGTGTCAAGCCTTGGCAGCTGCTTCTTGCTGTTGAGCCTGCCAGTACACAGAAGTCAAGAATTGGGGTTTGGGAACCTCCACCTAGATTTCAGAAGATGTATGGAAATACATCTTCTGGGTGTCCAGGCAGAAGTTTGCTGCAGGAGTGGGGCTCTCATGGAGAACCTCTGCTAGGGCAATGCAGAAGGGAAATGTTGGGTTGGAGCCACCACACAGAGTCCCTACTGGGGCACTACTTAGTGAAGCTGTGAGAAAGGGGTCACCATCCTCCAGACACCAGAATGGTAGATCCACTGACAGCTTGTACTGTGCACCTGGAAAAGCCACAGATATATTCAATACCAGTCCATGAAAGCAGCTGGGAGGGAGGCTGTATCCTGCAAACCCACAGGGGCAGAGCTGTCCAAGATCATGGGAACCTACCTCTTGCATCAATGTGACCTGGATGTGAGACATGGAGTCAAAGTAGATTATTTTGGAACTTTAGGATTTGATTGCCCTGCTGAATTTCAGACTTGCATGGGGCCTGTAGCCCCTTGTTTTGGCCACTTTCTCCCATATGGAATGGCTGTATTTACCCAATGCCTGTACCCCCATTGTTTCTAGGAAGTAACTAACCTGCTTTTGATTTTACAGGCTTATAGGCAGAAGGGACTTGCCTTTTCTCAGATGAGACTTTGGACTGTAGACTTTTTAGTTAATACTGAAATGAGTTAAGACTTTGGGGGACTGTTGGGAAGGCATGATTGGTTTGAAATGTGAGGACATGAGATTTGGGTAGGGCCAAGGGTGGAATGATATGGTTTGGAGTGTCTGCACCCAAATTTCATCTTGAATTCCCACCTGTTGTGGGAGGGACCCAGTGGGAGATGATTGAATCATGGGGGCAGGTCTTTCCCGTGCTATTCTCAAGTATAGTAAATAAGTCTCACAAGATCTGATGGTTATTATAAGGGGGAGTGCCCCTACACAAGTTCTCTCTCTTTGTCTGCTGCCATCCATGTAAGACATGACTTGCTCCTCCTTGCCTTCTGCTATTACTGTGAGGCCTCCATGATTGTACAGTTCCACGGGGAACTGTAAGTCCAATTAAACCTCTTTCTTTTGTAAATTGCCCAGTCTCAGGTATGTCTTTATCAGCAGCATGAAAACGGACTAATACAGTCAGTGTTTGTCTTATTACCTGAGAGGTACCATACTAAGTGTTTATATGATTTATGTCCACGAATCTTTCAATAACTTTATGAGGAAGATTTTATTAATATCTCCACTTTGTGGATGAATAAACTAAGGCACACAGAGGTTAATTAACATCTTCCTGTCACACAGCTAGTAGGTGGCAGAGCTGACATTTGAAGTAGGGCTTTATGGTTTCAGAGTCTGCTTGTTCACCATTACCAGTAGAAGGTAATGGAAAATGTCATTATTAGGGAATTACAGTAACCAGGGCTCTTTCTACTTCTCTATAATTGATGAGTAGCAGCAAGAGGAGTGTAGAGCAGGCAAATAGGAAGGGCTGAGCCCTAGAAGTGGCTGACAACTTGTGTAAGAAGAGCAAAATCAGCCTGTGGGGATTTATGGCTGCCCTGGGTTCATTGCAGGTCCTGGGAAGCCTGGCCATGACTAATCCTTTGATTTTTGGATCCCACAAGATCCTATGTGTCCTTGCAGGAAGTTTGCTGTTTCAGGAGAAGGCTCCACTGAGCCTCTGTTCCAAGCGTGAACACACTGAGCCACTGGGTGTCAACACTTGCTCTGTCTTGAAGAAACAAGGTTTGTCAAAGATTTTTGTTCCATGGAAACAGGGATTTGTTTGGTTTGGTCATCATCATTCACCTAACATTTAGCATAGCACATAGTAGGGGTTCCTGAAATAACTTTTTGAGAGAATGAGTAAAAAACTGGAGTAAAACAAATGTAAAGCATTTCTTTCTTCTAATTGCTGATATGACTATTTCTTTCAATGACTAATTCCTCATGCAGTAGTCTACATAGTTATAGAGAAATGACCTTTTGCTGAAAAACAGAAGGAATTGTACAATAGTTATAAAATAAGTGTTTCAAATTCCTATTACCTGAAGGACTGAGAGAGCAAAAAGACATTTCAGGTTATTAATCTATATTTATCATGTCAACAATTTATCAGGCATAATGCCTAACAATAAAAGCGCCATTATAGCTTCATTTAACATGAAATACTGTGTTATTAACTTACTATATTATGTGTATTTCATCCTAATCATAGAAATTTCAAAGAGCTCACAGCCTCTTTCCATCTCTGCCGGTAGTTAAAATAAGATTTAACTTCTATCGCTACAGCAAATCATATTCTAGTGAATACTGACCTTCTTGAGGGTCATATGCCTATACCCTCTAAACTAAAATTTGCTAATGCTATTTCACAAATCTCCAGAAATAGATGCTTTAATTCTGTCCAATGATACATTCTCTTCAAACAATGCCTCTCTTTTTCTTGCAGAAAATTCATAGCAAGACCAGCGGTCGATGAAGCCAAACATCTCTCAGGCTTCCCCTTGATCCTCCTGCATCAAATGCTTAAAATTTAATGCTGGAGCTTACAGCGCCCTGAGCTCCAGAGATAGAAGTAAATGAAAAGTCAACCTTTCAGGCTGTATTTCTGCCAGGCTTTTGTGTTTGTGTTTCCCCCCAATGGCAGACGAAACAGTTTGCTATCAGAACACTCTACTGTCAGAGGAACTTTGTGATCGACGCGACACAGAGATTGGAAAATGTCACTATTAGGGAATTACAGTAACCAGGGCTCTTTCTGTCCAAGTCCATTTGTGCTTGCAGAATTTTGTCAACACAGCAGGAGCCTGGGGAGTCAGGCCACTTGTAGTAAGTAGTACTTAGGAGTCTATGCGTGCTTTTTCTCGGGGAAAATTCAGAAGATGAGAAGGCTTAGCTGCTCTGAGTATCTCTGAGCCTCTGTATCCTCAGAGGATAGTGCTTTAAGGAGGAAGAGTGGTGGGCGTCATCTGACATCTGCAATGGCCATGATAGGTTTTACCATCGTAATCTGTTTTTGTATCTGTCTTGACAAAAACTAGAAATATAAATTTATGTGTACAATTTCTACAGTAGATTTATCCAAGCATATTTCAGACACTTACAACTTTTTTCTAGGATACAGAAACTTTGGAGAGAGGGCGTGTGACAAGCAAGAACATTGTTACATGATACGGTCACAGGGCCCCAGGACTCCTTTTCTGCACACTCTGCTACACTGCTATGGAGGGCACAGTGTCTTATCTTAAGCCTTTTCTTCGCTTTACTTTCCCTTCTAGGAATCCCTCTCATTTTGCCCACAGGCCTTGGTATTCCCTTAAAATAGTGTTTCTTGTAACTGCCCCAGACTAAAAAAAATCAATCAATTTACCTTACCCTGAATACCACACAGGCCTCTAAGACAGCCTGGACAAGACCCTAGTGATGTTTACCAAGTTTCCCTCTGTCAGGTCACTGGATTGCATATTTATTGGCCAGTGTACACACAGCACAGTGATGAAAAATAATACCCCACAGCCATATTGAAGCAATATTCCAAGATGTGTGAGACCATCAACTCAAAACCCTTTGAGAGATTTCCCTATCCCCAGCCATATGTTTGGTGCTACAGGTACGTTTTTCTGCCTTTACCACTTGGGAATTTTTTTGACAAGGGCTCTCCAATGACTGCCTTGTTGCTGTGCAGGCAGGAGAGAGATGAGGCTCAGGTTTCAACTGAGGTGTTAAATATACCAGTGACAGACTTGCCTTAATAGGGCTTAATTGACATCTTTGTCTCAAGTTTGAGAAATCTAAACAAAGAATATTTAAACTTTGGCTTAAGTTTTGCCTTGATCAAAAAATAATTATTATTCCTATAAGTTGTATAGTGATGTATTAGGGGTCAAATGGAAATAAAATTTGAGACAGATCCAATGTTATTTAGAGTTACTTGCTTTGCCACAGCCATGATCCTTACAGCACGAAACAAGCCTCAGATCAGAGGGGTTTTATAGAGCAAAGGCCTAGGAGTGCAGGTGTACAACACGTTTGAACAAAGCCCCCACCTCTGTTGGAAGAATGTGCTATTTCATTAGAGGTTTTATGAATGTGAGTATCATTTGAATCTTTCTAAATGAATGAGCCTGATTTTCCTAACCATTAACCGTAGAGTAGTTTTAATGGCTGTACTCCATGAAATACATGCTGACAGTGAAACTGCCTTTATAAGGTGTTCTATGACTTCCAATGCTATCATTCTGTAGTCAAATGTATTTTTATTATAGATATTAACAGTTGGTTAGACTTTCTTTACCTGCCCATTATGTTCATAAATCAGTGCATCTATAATAGTTAAGAAAGATGAATTTGTTAAAGCTTACATTTATTCTTCCACATAATAATCTTAGGAGCTAGATAGGTGCTTATTCATTACCAATTAATGTTGGGCTTCTCCAGAATGAATAGAAAACTAAATCTATCCTATGAGCCTTGGGTAGATGCAGAGTTGGGATTTACAAGATAAATATTTAAATCGTTCATAAGGGCAAGTTCATTCCCTCAGCAGGCATCTACTAAGGTCTGTTGTTGACCAGACTATACCCTAGGCTGGTAGTCTCACCAACATGAGGAGAATAAGTCAACATGACCCTTGAAGAACTTGCTTTCACATAGCTGAAGGAAGGTTGTGGACCCCTGGTCTGAAATTGACATTTGGAAGCCCGGAGAGGATCAACGTCCTCCCCTTTTAACCTCAGCCTAGAGGCAAAGGATTGTGGGGAGAGGAGTCTTCCTGCGAGAAGACTGGGAGGGATGACCTGTTGGCGGTAAGTCAGATTCAGTTAAGGGGAGGAAAGTAAAAAAGGAAGCATGGGATAGGGATAAATGTGATGGAGGTAAGAGGTCTTTGTAGAAAACTAATAAAGCCAGTGGAAAAAAGAAAAACAAGAATATTTCCCCTTCCTTCTAGGAGGAATGGGAGGAAATAAATATTCATTGGGTTTCTGCTATGTGCCACACAGTGTCCTAGGTATTTCACAGATGTTCCATTTTTTCTTAAGACAGACCTGTAAGTCGATGTTATGTCCATTTTATAGGTGGGAGAATGAAGTGAGCAAGGTTAAATATCTACCAAAATTCACATTCCAATACATGGTAAAAGTGATGTTCAAACACAGGTGTATTCGTCTCCAAATACACTCTCTTTTACATGACAGATGCCAAGACCTCAAGTGCAAATTGACAAACATGTTCATTTGTTAATTCAACAAATGTTGAGCCCTATTGTCTGCCAGACAGTCGAGGATATTTCTCTCTCACTCCTTACTTTTGGGCTTTCATGCGTCTCTCCTCTCCTTGCCTCTAAGCCTTATATCCTTTTAAGTATTTTTAAATTTGTCACTCGTGAAGAATTGATGATTTTGTATCCCAGGTCTGCTGTTCAGGAAATTAAATCATGTTGTTACTTTGAGCCTCTGATTTCTCTTCTGTAAAGTGGAAGATAGTAAGACTCTTTCTCTCGTAATGTTGGGTAGTTTAAATGAGGTAATATATGTGAAAGAGCACAGTGCCTGACAGATGGCAGGTGCTCAACATGTGTGTTCATTAAGGTAGTCACCAAAGATTCTCCCTCCGAAGCAGAAAGTGGCACAGAGAATGTCTCCTTGGAGAACAATAGCTCTGCCGATGGTGATGATGGTGATAATGATGGAGAAAATCCTTAAAGACAGAGCACAAGTAGGCGTCCTAAAGATGTATTTTGTGTGGCATACTAAGATTAACAATAGCTCCTAAGATTATTATGTGGAAGAATACATGTAAACTTTAACAAATTCTTCTTTCTTATTTATAGTGGATGCACTGATTTATGAACATCATGGGCAGATAAAGAAAATCTAACCAACTGCTAATATCTATAATAAAAAATGTTTACGAAGCAGAAGCAGCAGCAGAAGGAAAAAATAATCACTTGCTAACATTTAAAATAAAAAAATTTACATAAAATTCTAAATTTCTGCATTTTCTTGAAAAATAGGAAGATTTGTTAAGAGTAGGTTAGTGTTCCCACATCAGCTGGAGCTGAGTAGTAGCTGTCCCTTGTCAGCAGGATTATGCTACATAGTGCCAGGGTGAGTCTATGTTCTGGTTTTCCTGGGACAGCTTGGTTTGTGCCCACTGACCTAGCATCATTATTAGTAGCATCCTCTTTTCTTCTGATTTGGAGAAGTTTTATGTATTCCCTTCATCTCTCATATGCTCCAAGCCTACTTGCACTGCCTCTCACCTTTATGTTACCTGCCTGCCCCTGTAAGCATTAGAGTTTGTGACCTCTTTTTATGGGCGTCTTTTTCCCGTAGACTATGTTACAGTAGCACACTGTTTTCCAAAGGATTTAGAGGTCAGAAAGATTTAACTTCTCTACCTTCAGAAACTACATTCAACAGTCACTCTTGAATTCAAGGAAAGGACAATGTCCTGTTAAGTTCTATCTGCCCTATGGAGAGCCTCTACCAAGCACGATCATTTGCCGGAAATTTTGGTCAGACTCACTATGTTGAACTAGATAATTCATTTGCCTTTGAGGAGTTCTTTCATCTCTGCAATAAAAAAATCTGGAGTTGTCCACAGAGGTACATTCTTTGAAACACTCAAACAGCAGGAATAAGAAGATATGATTTCCATGGCTATATGATAATGGCCTGTTACTTTTGTATAACTTTTTTCCTTTGACATAGAAGTCTCTCCTTCAGCTTCTCACTTGAGGTGGGCAGGTGTTTTTTTCTAGTTTTATAGATGAGGAAGCTGACTGAGAGGTTAAGTGACAGAGCCTAACGTCACACAGCCTGTGGGTTATGAAAGTGGAGTTGACCCACTTCTAACTCTTCTCTTTATGCTCTTTCTACCTTTCACTGACATACGTGTTTTTTTTTTTCCTGTAATTTAGGGAAATTTTTCTAAGCTAGAGAGACCCCTAGCCTTTCATCTTATGAATGTTTTCCTAACTACATATCAACTGACCACTGGAAATTATATATTTTTATAAAAATATATGCCCTTGTCCTGGACAGCATTATTTTCTACATGTTGGGAAACAAACTGATTCAGTAGGTATTCATTGCAGGCACATCATGGACTAGACGTAGTCTCTGACTTCGTTATACTTACAGTCTGGTGAGCACGGAGAACAGACATCAGTCACATAAGCACGAGGTGTGTAATTACAAACTATAGATGCTGGTCGGTCTGGACAAAGGTTCTGCCCTCAGGGGCTTATATTCCAGTGAAGGAAAAGTACTGAGAGGTCTTAATGGGCTGGGAGGAGGGTGAGTGGGGAGAATTAGGGTTTAGGAAGGAATCTACTATGGAGAGTCAGAGAAGGCTCTTCTCAGGAAGTGAAATTTGTCCTGGGGTCAAAAATGGAGCTTTAAGTTGGGTGGGAGGGCTCCAGGCAGAGGAAAGAAGATATTCAAAGGGCCTGGGACAGAAGGAAGTTTGGCTTACGGGGACAACTTAGAGAATGCCAGTGGATTCGTGCTTGAATAATGAGAAGTGTTGTACAACCTGAAGATGCCAGGTCATGTAGGACTTTGGGGCCATGCTGAGGATCTTTGCCAGTATTCTGAAAACAATGTGGAGTTAGTAATAGTTTTAAGCAAGGGAGTGACACGATCAGATTTGAATTGTGAAAACGTCCATCTTGCTGCTAGCGTAGAATAGATTGATGGAGGGAGGGCCCAATAGATGAGCACAGGTTAGAAGACTGGAGATGCCAGTGGCTGGGACTAACGGTAGGAATGAAGTTGGAGAGCAGACTTGGTATGGGGTTAAAGATGGGGAGTGAGAAGGTGTTAGGATGACTGCTATGTTTCTGTCTTGGGTAGTGGTGGTGTCGCTCATTGAGATAAGGAGTAGTGGAGGGGGAAAAGTTCTGGAGGAAAGGAAATTAGTACTAAAGGTTAATAAAAGTGGTTAATCAATCAGCAAACACACTGACTTTCTCTTGACAATAGAAACACCAATACCTTCTGATCTCTTGGGTGAGGGGGGGAAGATATTGACAGTTTTTAGCTATTCAGTCAGTAAACACTTACTGATACCTAGGTGAGTATTTGCTAAATAGCGGTGCTGTTAGCAAATGCAGATATCTAACAGCCTTCTTCAAAGTGAATATCTTAGGTTACACTGGAAAAAGTGATAACATTGAGGATCCACTTAGAAAAGTTTTAATCAAATCCTGAGTAATCCTCATCTCTGAGTTGTCTTTCGTGATATACCCTCAACTTATATTTTATGTGTAGCTCTCTTAAGCCACTATACCAAAGCCATTAGAGTCTTTTTTTTTCATACTAAAGTATACATTCTTTGTCTGTTTCCATCACTACTTTGGAAGCTTCTGGAGGACAGGGACCATGTTGTATTCACCTTTGTTTCCTAAGTGTCGATCAGGTCTAGCACTTGGAAATTCTTTAGCTAATGGTTGTTGGTTGAGTGTTTGATATTATAGACAACTTTTAAATTTGATATTCCTCAATCTCATTTTTTATTCTACTAACAATGTGCTGTAATGTAAATGTAGGAACATTTCCTAGAAAGTAATAAAGAAGAAGTTTGAGACCTAAACTGAAATCCCTTAGGCTGTAGTTTGTTAAAAAGTAAAAAACCAACCAACCAACAAACAAATAAAAGAACCCTGTTTTTATTCTTGCATTCTGAAGTGCATACCTACAACCATTAGTGGTTTATGTTGGGGGAAGAGATGGAACTAAAATTTTCCATAATATAATGTTTTTTTGAAACAGAATCTTACTCTGTCGCCCAGGCTGGAGTGCAGTGGCACAATCTCGGCTCACTGCAACCTCTGCCTCCCAGGATCCTGCGATTCTCTTGCCTCAGCCTCCTGAGTAGTTGGGATTACAGGTGGGTGCCACCATGCCTGGCTAATTTTTGTATTTTTAGTAGAGATGGGGTTTCACTATGTTGGGCAGGCTGGTCTTGAACTCCTGCCTTCAAGTGATATGCCTGCCTCAGCCTCCCAAAATGTTGGGATTACAGGCATGAGCTGCTGTGCCTGGCCCATAATGCTATTGTAACAAAGTTTAGTTACAGAGTTCGGGAGGGAAAAAATCAGGTGCTAGTCTTACTTTAACTTTTGCTGTTCTTTGATAAAATTGGTTAGACAGTCTTTCATCCATAGACTTCTTGTATAATTACCTGACCAGGGACATTTTACGCATCATATATCATTGTTTTGGCATCAGCACTTAAATTAATTTAAAACATTAAACATTTTTTTGTTAGCTTTAAACATATTTCGTTAGCATCAATTCTCTCTCAGACTTTTCAACTTATTTTCTATAACTCTACTTGGTGGGCACCTGTGTACGTCCATTAGGAGCCTTCAGGGTCTATGTTTCTAAAGAGGCTCCTTTATCAGCCCTCCTTCTGAAAGCTGGTGCCCATTCTGAATGTCATCCAAAGCCATCCATCAAACTGGTTACCGCGTGGGCAGAGGTGAATGCGCCTCTGGCGCTGTGTCAGGAGTTTGTATAGCTTTTGGGGCTTAGTCCTAGACATTCCTCTTTAGCTGCAGAATGGCAAGGTCTAGAAAGGAGAGTACAGTCTGTTCTTTGGTGAGAAAGACAAGAAAGTCTGAGTGGGTGTGAATGCAGGAGTCTCAGTCTAGCAAAACAGGTACAGAATTCAGAAGCAGGCCCTTTGAAGATCTAAAGCCAACATTCATCATGGTCTTGGTATTTAAACGGTTAATTAACCCATTTAGATGGGTTATCTTTTAAGTAAGTTTATTGAGTCCTCATAAGCAGCATGACATGGATTGTTCCATTTTACTAAATGTAATTGAAAGCTTTCTTATTGCCATATTTGAAACACTACTTTCAAATAAACATGCTGTTCTGGAAAAGACATTTATTCAGTGTCCAAGGAAGTGTTGAGTTTGCAGCCTAGCTCTATCACTCACTAGTCTGGAATCCCAGGGCAATCCCTGTGTCTCCTCTGAGCCTCAGATATGTAATGAGTATTAAAAAGGATGTGTGAAATGTGCTAAATGTGTAGCAGACACCAAAAACTGGCGGACTTTATTTGTACTCCTATAAACATTTTACTGGACATAGTTGAATTATCCCTGATGGTGGACACATCTATATTTTGTGTTCTTGGGATTATCTCTGTCCCTCTGTGCTATTGTCATCAAGCATGGTGCTGACTCTCATTACATAGAAAAAGTGAATCTCTTTATCCAACCCCTTCTCCATTAATCCTTACTCTCAGCTTGCACTTCTAACTGATTCTGCTCTGTCTTTTGAGATGTAACAATAACCATAAAACAATTTATCAAGGAGTTACATGTACCAGTACTAAGCCGGGCATGCATATCATCTCACTTAAAAGGTATACAATGCTCAGAAATAGATCTTACTTCCACTTTAGATATGTACTGATTTAGATATGTAAAGATTGGAAACTGAGCTTAGAAAAAGTCAGGGCACAGTGAGTTATGAAGGATCTGGAACTTCAACTCAGTTGTTTTAAATACACCCTCCAAAACTGGGCTTTCAACCCCTAAGACAGGACCCTTCAGAGTGTGTGTTGGCTCGCATACTAACGAGTGAACTGAATATTATGCAGATAATCTGCTCTATTTATAGGTAGAAAGCAACTCCGATTTGCAGGCTTTGGGTTTTTTATTGTTACTAGTTTTTATTTTTGGTGCCTTTCCTTACAGCCAGTCTTGGCACCCTGGAGTGAAGTCATACTGTTTTGAGAACTGTGATCCAGGCCATCTTCTGCATCCCTCTGCCCTGCCTTAGTTCTGACCAGCTGGCGGGTGGCAGGCTGGCTGCTACCCAGGGGCAGACTGCTCAGCTTCTCTGGTGTGGCATCCCTGTTACTCTCTGGCTGTCTTAGTTCATAACAAGTTTTTTTCAACCTTACTTGGGTTTGTTTACAGACAGATACTAAAGCTTGTAGCAGAAGGCAACATGCTGGGGCATCTTGTTTAATTCAGGGCTGGAGAACTGCCAAGAAGGTAAATCTGACCGCCTAGTCTTATTCACTACTCTCCTCTGTCTTTACAGAGACAAATCTTGATGAGGATATTGATCTGATAATGGGTTAATTGTGGCAGAGATTTATGAAGGTGAAAAGATCTTAGCTGGTGTACAAGAACGTGGATTTTCAGAAAACTTGAATATGAACGTTAGTGAGAGTTTGTGGGAATCTTTGGAAGTCATTAAAAATGATACGAAAGTGGTTCTTAGTAGGCCTTTTAATAGGTACACTGTAATCAATTGATTGAAGACAGCAGTTAACTCAGTTCACTGACTTGTAGGAAGAAGGTGGGATTAGAATGGAGGATTCTTCTGGAATCTGGCTCCAAATTTGGAATCAGAGGACTTGGATCTAAAACCCGGTTTTGCCACTTAACATACTCTTTGAACGCAGGCAAGTGGTTTCATGCCTTGGGTCAGGAATTTAAAGATTGCACAAAATAATGGGTAACTCTAGAATTGTGCATGACAACATTCAAGCAGAGAAGCTGTGCAGCTATTTTTTTCTACAAGTATCACTAAGCACCTACCATGTGCTAGGCTCTCTGCCAGGTGCCAGAGGTATATCAGTGGACCAGATGGCTAAAGTCCTTGCACTTAACGGTGTTTTTATTTTAGTGAAGGGAGACTGAGGAAGCATAAAAATAAACAAGATACACTTGAGCATCCTTAATCTGAAAGTCCAAAATCCAAAATGCTCCAAAATCCAAAAGTTTTGGGTGAAGACATGATGCCACAAGTGGAAAACTTCAAACATAAGTACGAACACAACCTTTCTTTGTTTTATGCACAAAATTAGTAAAAAATATTGTCTAAAATTACCTTCCGGATATGTGTATAAGGTGCAGAAGAAACATACATGAATTTTGGGCTTAGACTTGGGCACCCTCCCAAGTTATCTCATTACGTATATGCAAATGCTTCAAAACCTGAAAAAATCTGAGATTTCAAACACAGGGCTACTCAACCTGTAGCCGTTGCTCAGCTACAGAATTTTGATCCTTCTTTTCTCTCATATCCCACATCCAACTGGTTAGAAAATCCTATTATTGGCTCTGCTTTTAAAATACACCTAGAATTAAATTGCTTTTCACCTCCTCCACTGCTACAACACCTCAATACAGCTACCATTATTTCTTACTTGCGTTACTACAATGTTCTTCTGAATCTTTTTGCTTTTATTGTGGATTCTTCATAGTTTAGAGTTTAGACTCAATATAGAAACCAGATGATCACTTAAAAATTTAAGGGCTGGGCACGATGGCTCACGCCTGTAATCCCAGCACTTTCGGGGGCTGAGGCGGGCGGATCACAACGTCAGGAGATCGAGACCATCCTGGCTAACATGGTGAAACACCGTCTCTACTAAAAATACAAAAGTTAGCTGGGCATCGTGGCATGCGCCTGTAGTCCCAGCTACTAGGGAGGCTAAGGCAGGAGAGTTGCTTGAACCCAGGAGGCGGAGGTTGCAGTGAGCCGAGATCGCACCATTGCTCTCTAGCCTGGGCGATAGAGCAAGACTGTCTCAAAAAAATAAATAAATAAAAATAAAAAATAAAATAAATAAATTTAAATCAGATTACATCCCTCCTATTCTCAAAACCTTCCATTGGCTGTCTATCCAATTCGAGTAAAAGTCAAACCCCTTACAAAGGTCTATGATGTCCTGTGTTTGGCTTCTCATGACCTCTCTGATCTCATCTGCCCCGGCTCACTCTACTCCAGCCACATTGGCTTCCTTGCTGTGCTTGGAATATATCAGCAATGTCCTGCCTCAGGGTCTTTGCATTGACAATTCTCTCTGCTTTGATTGCTCTTGTTCCAGCTATCTGTATAGCCAACTCTCTTACCTCTTTCTGAAATGTCACCTTCCCGTCTTAACTGAAATTGTAAACTTTGCTGCCTGCCTCCTAAAATTTCTACCCCATTTATCTACTCTATTTTTATGACTTTTTATTATAGAATACTTCAAAGATACACAAGAGTAGAGGATAATTAAACCCTAAATATTTATTGCCCAATTTTAACAATTATCAACTATGGCCAGTCTTTTACTATCTATCCCCAATCACTACTCTTCATCCCAGATTACTTTAAAGTGAATCCCACAGTCATATAATTACATTTGTAAGACAGCCTTGTCTCATTATTTGTGGTAGTTACATTCCATAAAGCTACTGTGAACACTGAGCCAGTGGGTACTAAACCATGACTCCTGGAGGAAATACAGGGTTAGGCTCCTGTGAGCCTCTGGTCACATTTTCATCAATAGATCAATACACAACATTGTTTCATGTATATTTCTGTTTAAATGCACTTTATATAATATACATTATTGATTCATTAACATTGCACTCAGGGCAACATCATAACTCTTGCTTGAATGAAGCTTATTTAACACATGTATTTTCTCCATTAAGCACATCACAGCATTTTTGTACCTAGAAACACTAGAAAGCACTTCGGTACTATGCTTGGGGGACATTTTAAACAACAAAATCACCAACAAAACCCACAAAAATGTGACACTAAATAGATCATAAAAAGGATAGTTTATAGGATGAGAGCTGAAACAAGAAGGCAGCCTGTTGCCTTGTTCAGCCTCAGGTGGGAATGTGTACTTCAGGCAACTTAAATTTTTTGCCTCTGAACATGTCTCTGAATGACTGTGAAAGTTCTTCAAGTGTTGATTTTGAGGTTACAAATAAATTGTATAGCAAATAGGTAAATTCGTAAATATGGAATCTGCAAATAATAAAAATCTACTGCAGGTTATTATCTAGTTTCAACAGAGATTCTTTTAAAAAGCATAATCACAATATTATTATTTTACAAAAATTTTAATAGTTCCTTAGTATAATCAAATATCCAGTCATTGTATCTGGCTTTTTTTTTTTTAATATATCTTAAATCTCTTTTAATCTGTACATTTTCTCTCTACCTTTCTTTGTCTTTTTTCTGTCTTGTTTTTACCTTGCAATCCTTGGTTGCAGAAACAGATTGTTTCCCACAGTCTGGATTTTGCTTGTGGTTCTTCTGGCATTGTCTAATAAGGTCCTCTGTCACTTGTACTTCCTGTATATTCATAGTTAGACCTACAGGCTTAATCATATTTAAGTTTTATTTATTTTTATTTTTTGGCAAGACTGCTTATAGGCTGTTTTGTGCTTCCATCAGAGAGCACATAATGTCTGTCTGTTTCTCATCTAGTCATATACATTGCCACTGATGCTCATTTCCTTGACCAGTGGTTCTCAAGCAGGGACAATACGTTTCTTCCCACAGGGGACATTTGGCAATGCCTGGAAGGTAAAGACCATATAGGCTGCTAACTATCCCATAATACACAGGAAAGTCCCTCACAACAAGGAATTATCCAGCCCGAAATGTTGGAAAATGGTGATACTCTATCATTTCTGCTCCACCGATTAGCTGAAATACTTTTATACTAGAGAAACTTCTCCTCAAATTTTAATCATAAACTTCTAGTATCCTGAGGTACAAATCATATAGAAGTGGTCTGATTTAGACTGTGATGCTCAATATTGTTCCAGCTTGGGCCAATAGGAGCCTATTCATATAAGCTTCGGCTTGGCTCTGGTTTTCTTCCTTTTCCTTGTTTTTTCTTTCTTTTCACTTTATTAAAATTCATCTTTTAATAAAATACATAATTTAATAAATTTATTGTATATCGTACGTCTCCCCCACTAAAGCAGGAATACGCCTGGCACATAGTTAACCCTTAAATATTTGTTAAATGGATGAATAACAGTGAGCAATGAAGGGGATACTTTTAGATTGCATGGTCAGGAGTAGCCTCCCTGCAGATGGTGCATTGATATAAAGCCTGAATGACGAGGAGGTGCCCGTCATGTGAAGATTTGAGGAAAGCGCATTCCAGGCAAGGGGAAGGCTTAATGCGAAGGGTTGACTGGAGGCATTAGCTTGGCTTATTTAAAGGTCAGAATGAAGGCCACTGTGGCTAGAACAGAGTGGGCAAGAAGAAATGGTACCAGGTAAAGTTGAAGAAGTTGGCAAGATTGAGCTCTCATAAGTCATGGCAAAGAGCTCCCATTTTATTGTTTGATGGAAAGAAATTGGAAGGTCTTCAGTAGGCGAAGACGTGATTAGATTTACATTTTACAAAGAAGTGCTCTGGATGTTATGTGAAGAAATGGCCTTTGAAGGGCAAGGGTGGAAACAAGGAGACCAGTCAGGAAATTATTGGTGTAGTTGAGAACTGGATGAGGGGATGTGTGTGTGTGTGGGTGGGCAGGGCGGGGGGGGGTGAGATAGGGGACAGTAGTGACAATAGTGATAAAAAAATATGAAAAATTGTAACATACAGATATGTTCTGACTTTATACATGCAATTACCTTAAATATGTAGTAGGTTATTATGATAATAAGCATCTGTATCATGAGCAGGGTGTGCAATTTGATAATTTGTAGATCATATGGCCACCTCAAAGCACAAACATTTTAGTAGTATGTGATTGTTATTAGGGTCATTCACCAATATTTTGAGTCTCTAACTTCTTGGAACATGATAGAATTGTCTTCTTGGTTTTCTTGTGGTTGGTTGAGGTCAGTGAGTTGTGGATGAAAGTGATATGTGTCAAACTAGGCTAGAGCACTTAATTTTAAATGCAAGATTCTCTAGAGATCTTTTTTTTCCATAGAGACGGTGAGATTATGGCTACTTTGTCAGTCTCAGTTTCCTGCTCAGTGACTACAATGAAGAGAGCCTTTTGTCAGCCAGCAGTGGGCATGTAGCCTGAGTAAGGAGTAAACCTCTGTTGTTTTAATCAACTTAGATGATTTGTTTGTAACTGCAGCAAAATCTAGCCCATGATGATTGGTATGTGGCACAAAAGCAAAATCTTAAAGACAGAAAAATAAACCGTCTTCCAGGAAGTACCTGAGAAAGACAACTTTTCAAAGACCATTTGCTTCATCCCAGCTTGTTAATTGTATGTTGAAATACACAAAGTGTAAAATATGCCTGGAAATGAAATAAAATTGTAATTTGCCCAGTGTGGTTATTTTGTTAGTCTATTTATTAGTAAAAGAACTTTTGGAAGGAATCTTTGACCTGATTGACTTCGCTACAGCACCAGGCTAATTGAAAATCTTACCACATAAAATATAAAAGTCAAGATAGCAGGAACCTAGAAACAGAATGTCTCAGAGAGATAAAGGGTTGCAAGATCATGGATTGTGCTGGAGTTAAAAAACTTTAGAAGGAGAAGATAGAGAGTGAATGACATACTTAACTGGATTTTTGTCTGCTTACAGTTGCTGAACCTGATTCGGGAAGGTACAACCATTCTGGCCATCTTCCTAATCAATACTGTGAGCTGGGACCAAATTGATTGTGTGGTACATGAAGCAGAGCCCAGGAAAAGCTGATGAGACCTAGACACCATTATATATTTTGCCTGACTTATTAACTTACTCTGTTTCACAACTGGGTCCTTTTTTGACAAAAATACAGTACTGAGGAACCATTTCTTTCCTCCTCCACGTCCTAGTGTCTTCTCGGTTAACAAACCTGACTAGCAATTGTTTTACTTTTTTTGTTTTTTTGCAATGTTTGTGAAGATTTTCTAACCTGGTATCACATGGTTAACTTCCTTTTGTTTGTTTATCTTACATTTCATCTGGAAAATTATGTGATAGGCCAGAATAACACACAGAGCTTTCTCCTAAAACGTTAACTAGGGCTATGTATCAACTTACCAATGCTTGATTCTTTGGTTCTATGTTGAGAATAGACTAAGCAGGTTTCCAGAAAAAGGAGATAAGTGCAAATGATGAAATAAGATCACATCCCTGCATAACTTTCCAGGAGTGGAAAAGTTCTCAATTTAATAGAGGGTGAGATACCAAGTTTCAAGTGCATATATTATTTTTTGTAGGTAGAGTGTGTCCCCATAGAAAAACTCACTTTGAAGAAGCATAATTGCAACTTTGGATCAAGGCAGTCACCCTGTGTATAAAAGGACAGCACAGGTAGAGGGAGAAAGTGGATGAGAGAGAATGGAACCCTCCTAGACCTGAGGCTAATGGAGGTGACTGGTAGGTGTCTCTTGCAAAGAGTTGTCAAGAACACAGATTCATCTCAAAGTTGATCTCATCTCTTTTGTTTCTTGGATGTACAGTGCTCACGTGATTCATAACTTGGCTTAGAAATAGTCATCTGTCTGGTGGTGTCTTGGGCAGCATTGCTTGATGCCTCCTGCCCAACACTTTTTGTGTGAAAAATAAGCAACTGCATTTCCTTTCTGCAATTTCTCCCCCATTTTGGCCCATCATGTTTCCCAAAATAACCTCACTGATTCACTGAAAAGATTTTGTGGATACAAGTATGTCTTTAATGTTCTCTGACTGCTAGATCTAAAGATATGAATACTGTTAGGGTCCATGCCTGGGTGAAGCCACCCATCTTTATTACGTCTGATTCCTGCCCAGTCTCTTTAAAGAAAAATCACAGGAAGGACACTGACTGGAATGAAAAGGCAATATTACATGCATTGCCATTATCAGAGTCTATCCCAGAGCCTGGTGTGAGTGATGATGCAACAACAATTTTGGGTGGTTAATGAACAAATTCACAGATATCCAGTTCCATGTATAAGGCCTATACCTCTTTCCAAGGCACTCACAGTCTATTGCAAGAAACAGACAAATAAGCAAATGGAACCAATACTGTATGGTAAGTGCTATGCACATATTGTTAGCAATATGTATGGAATGTGACAAGAACTTTTAAAAGTAGCATTTGACCTGACCTGGAGGGGATTACATTAGTTTTCTATTGTATTCTATTTCTACTGTAACAAATTACCACAAACTTAGTGACTTAAAAGAACACAAATTTATTATCTTATAGTTCTAGAGGTTAGAATTCTGATACAAGTCTCATGGGGCTAAAATAAAGGTGTCAGCGGTGATGCATTCCTTCCTGGAGGCTCTAAGGGAAAACCACTTCCTTTTCTTTTCTAGCTACTAGAGGTTGCCCACATTTTTTGGCTCATGACTCCCTTCCTCCATCTTCAAAGCCAGCAGCATTGCATCTCTCTGACTTCTCCTCCTTAGTCATGTTTCTCTCTGACCATAGCCAACAAAAGTTTTCTCCACTTCTAAAAACTAATTTAATTAGATTGGACCCACAAGAATAATACAAGATAATTTCCAAATCTCAAGGTTATTAACTTAATCACATCTGCAAATTTCCTCTTACCAAGTAGGGTAACATCTTCTCAGGTTCTAGAGATTAGGACATAGACATCTTTAGGGGGGTCTACTACTCTGCCTACCGCAGTGAAGAAAGAGGACATGAATAAAAGCCTTCTAAATGGGGGTAACAATTTATTTGAGTCCTAAAAGGCAAAACTAAAATTATTCAGGTGAATAGGGAAAGGGGAAAAATATGGGGAAGAGAATCTTGACCAGATGGGAACTTTGGATTAGATGAGAGCACTATGAATCGAGGCCAGTACATAGATTCTAGAACATTGAGAGCTAGAATAGATACTTCCTTAGTATTTCAAAAGGGTATATGGCTATTTCCTGTTACTTCAATACACACCTAAATAGCCAAGAGTTTTGCTATTATTAGCTTACTTATTGTAATTTAATCAGCAGCCTGACGAGGGAAGCAGGTGGTATTATTAATGAAGATAGAGTTTGTTGTTTGCTTTTTAGGTCTCTAGCCAAGGCAATAACGAAAATGTGATCACAACAGGATGGAAAAATCAAATGAAACAACAGCTGAAACTGTAATGAAAAAGACAATACATCTTTTCAATAAATTATGGGAGAAAGACTAATTAATAAAAATAGTGACAGGTTGTGATCTTGAGCTACATTGGCTCAATGTCTCATGTTTTCATAAGTAAACATTTTATGTTTGCTATAGAAACCTTTCTACTTTGAAATCTTCAAGGCAAGTGCAGAAGTGCAAATAAGTAATATATTTGAATGTCTATTTTACCATACATATTCTTATCATAAAGAGAAAAAATGGAGCAGACTCTGGTTTGTAAAAGCAATTCCAGTGTTGTTTAGAGTCAGTGTATATCTAAAAATTATCTAAAGAAATATTTGAAAAAAATCCTGTCAACCCAGAATTCAATACACGGGGAAAATATTCTTCAGGAATAAAGGTAAACTAAAAACACTTTCAAGTCAAGTTAAAGGAAAACCAAAAGAATTTGTTGCCAGCAGACCTACTCTAAAAGAATCAGTAAAGAAAATCTTCTGACAGAAGAGAAATGATACTAGAAGGAAACTCAGAACATCACAAATGAGAAAAGACCAACAGAAATGGTAAACACAGTAGATTATTTTTTTCGTCTTGAATTCTTTAAGTGTGTTTGATGGTTGAAAGTAAAAGTTAGGATATTGTCATATGAGGTTCTCAGTATGTGCAGATGTCATATATAAAATAATTGTAAGATAAAGGGGGAAGATAAAGGAACCTATCTGGCGGTGAAAGTTTTACATTCTACTTGAACTAGTAAAATATTGATTCTACATAGACTATGAAACGTTATATATGTAGACTGTAACTTTAAAAGGGCTACTAAAGTATTATTCACTGAGATAATTAAAACACATTAGATAAATTAAATTTAAGCATTAAAATATCTAAATTATCCAAAAAAGTCAGGGAATAGAAAACAAAGGTAAGAAAAATAGAGAAAACAAATAAAATGGGAGAGCTAAATTCATAATAATTATATTAAAAGCAAATGGTTTAAATATACCAACTAAAAGACAGATTGTCAGGATAGATGGATTAAAAAAATGAACCAACTGCATGCTATCTACAAGAAACTCACTTCAAAGGAAATAATATAGGTAGGTTAAAGGTAAAAGGTTAGAAAATGATACATCATGAAAACACTAATCAAAAGTAAATGGAAATGTTTATACTAATATCTGACAACATTCCATCCAATAAAAGCACATGAAATATTCCTTTTTAAGTGTGAATGGGAAATTCACTAAGATAGATTAGATTCTGGGAAAAACAAACTTTAACAAGTTAAAAAGTTGAAATAATAAAAGATTATCTCTGACCATAGTAGAATTAAACTAGAAAATCTATTTGAAAGATATCACGTGTATAGAGATGCTACTGATTTTTATATATTGACTGTTTTTATCCTGAGACTTTATTCAAGTTGTTTATCAAGTCTAGGAGTCTTTTTTGCAGAATCTTTAGGGTTTCCTAGATATAGAATCATATTGTTAGTGGTGATAATTTTTTCCTTTTCTGGTGGGGGGAGGGCAGTGCCTTTTATTACTTTCTCTTGCCTGATTGCTCTGGCTAAGACTTCTAGTACTATGTTGAATAGGAGTGGTGAGAACCAAATCAAGAATCTAATCCCATTTACAATAGCCACACACACTTACAAATACCTGTGACTACATGTAACCAAATAGATGAAAGATTTCTAAGAGGAGACCTATAAAACATTGCCTAAAGAAATCAGAGATAATACAAAAAAGTGGAGAAGTATTCCATGCAATGGGTTGGAAGAATCAATATTGTTAAAATGTCCATACTTGCTAAAGCAATATACAGATTTAATACTATTCTTATCAAATTACCAATGTCATTTTAAACAGAATTTGAAAAAAGTATTCCAAATTCATTTCTAACTAAGAAAAGAGCCTCAACAGCCAAAGCAACCCTGAGCAAAAATAAAAAATAAAAATAAAGCTGGAGGCATTAGATTACCCAACTTCAAACCATACTACAAAGCTACAGTAACCAAAACAGCATTGTACTGGTACAAAAATAAACACATAGACCAATGGAAGAGAACACAGACCCCTGAAATAAAGCTGCACACCAAAAACAAAATGATATTTGACAAAATTAACAAAAATAAACAGTGTGGAAAAGGTATGCTATTTAGTAAGTGGTGCTGGAAAACTGGCTAACCATATACAGAAGAGAGAAACTGGACCCCTACCTCTCACCATATGCAAAAATTAACACAAGATGGATTAAAGATTTACAGGTAAGACCTTAAACTATAAAAATCCTAGAAGAAACCCTAGAAAATACTCTTCTAGACACTGACCTAGGCAAAGAATTTCTGAAGAAGACCCTGAAAGCAAATGCAAGATAATAAAAAATAGACAAACGGGACTTAATTAAACTAAAGAGTTTCTGTACAACAAAAGAAACTGTCAACAGAGAAAGCAGGTAACCTAGAGAATGGGACAAAATATTTGCAAACTATGCATCTGACAAAGGACTAATATCCAGAATCTATAAGGAATTTAAACAGGTCAACAAGAAGAAAGCAAATAACCCTATTAAAAAGTGGGCAAAGGACATGAACAGATCCTTCTCAAAAGAAGACATACCAGTGGTTGACAAACATGTGAAAAAATGTTCAGCATCATTAATCATCAGAGAAATGCAAATCAAAATCACAAAGAGATACCTTCTCAAAATTGTCAGAATGGCTATTACTAAAGAGTAAAACAACAACAACAACAAACAGACATTGGTGAGGTTAGAGAGAAAAGGGAATACTTATACATTGTCAGTGGGAATGCAAATTAGTTCAGCCCCTGGGGAAAGCAGTTTGGAGATTTCTCAAAGAACTTAAAACAGAACTACCATTCAACTCAGCAATCTCATTACTGGGTATATACCCAAAGGAAAATAAATAGTTCTACTAAAATGATACCTGCACTTGTATGCTTATCATGACACTATTCACAATAGCAAAAACAGAGAATCAACCTAGGCACCCATTAACAGTGGATTGGATAAAGACCAGTATACATACACCATGGAATACTATGCAGCCATAAAAAGAATGAAATAATATCCTTTGCAACAACATGGATACAGCTAGAGGACATAATCCTAAGCAAATAAACACAGAAACAGAAAATAAGGTACCACATACTCTCATTTGTAAGTGGGAGCTAAACATTGGGTACACATGGACACAAAGATGGGAACAATAGACACTGCGGGTTCCAAGGAGGGAGATAAAGAGAGAAGCAGGGGTTGAAAAACTACCTATCAAGTACTATATTCACTCCTTAAGCAACAGGATCCTTAGAAGCGCCAACTTCAGCATAATGTAATAGGTAATAAACCTGCACATGTATTCCCTGAATCTAAAATAAAACAAAAAATAAAAAAAGGAAAGATATTGGGGAAAATCTCCAAACACTTAGACATTAAAAAGACTCTTCTAAAGAGCATTCTACCTATTTTATTTGCTGAAAACTACAAAATGCTGATGAAAGACATGAATAAATGGAGATACACATTATGCTAATGAATTGGAAGACTCAATATAGTAAAGATGTCAATTATCCCCAAATTGATTCATAGATTTAGTACAATTTCAATAAAAATTCCAGCAGGATATTTTAAAGATATCACAACCTGATTCTATATTTTATATGGAAAGGCAAAGGAATTAGAATAGCCAAAACCATTATATGTGATAATGAAAAACTAAGTTGGAGGAATTATTATATTACTGATTTTAAGATTACTATAAAGCTATAGTAAGACAATGTGGTATTGGTGAAGGGATAGACACATAGATGAATGAAACTGAATAGAGTCCAGAAACTGATTCACACAACTATAGTCAACTGATTTTTTTTTAACAAAGATACAAAGACAACTCAATATCGAAAGGACACTGTTATGGTTTGAATGTGTCCCCTAAAATTCATGTATTGGTAATTTAATCCCCAAAGCAAAGGTGGGAACTTTTTTTCCTTTAAGACAGGGTCTTGCTCTGTTGTCCAGGCTGGAATGCAGTGGTGCAATCTCAGCTCACGACAACCTCTGCCCCCAGGGCTCAAGCCATCCTTCCACCTCAGCCTGCTGAGTAACTGGGACCACAAGCATGCATCACCACATGCAGCTAATTTTTATTCTTTGTAGAGATGAGGTTTCTTCATGTTGCCTAGGCTGGTCTTGAACTCCAGAGCTCAAGCCAGCTGCCCGTCTCAGTCCCCAGAGTGCTGGGACTACAGGCATAAGTCACCGTGCCCCACCAAAGGTGGGACCATTTAAAGGTGACTAATATATGAGGGCAGAATTCTTACGAATGGGTTAATATTGTTATCTCTGGAGTCGGCTCATTATCATGAGAGTGATAAGTTCAGCCCTCTCTTGTGCTTTCTTATCCTCTGTCACCCTCTTGCCTTCCACCATGGGATGATGCAGCAAGAAGGCCTTTGCCAGATGCCAAAAGCTTGATTTTGAACTTCACAGCCTCCAGAGCTGTGAGAAATAAATTTCTTTTTTTTAAATTTTTTATTTTTTTAATAAATTACCCAGTCAGTGGTATTCTGTTTTAGCAACACAAAACCGATCAAGTCTTTTCAACAAAGCAATTGGAACAATTATATATGTATACATGTGTGTAAAAAAGGACCTCAATTTAAACCTCTTATTAAAATATTAACTAAAAATAGATGATAGGTAAAAGCTATAACATTAAACTATAAAGTTTTAGGAAAAAAACAGGGAAATCTTTGTGACTTGGAATTAAGCAGAGTTGTCAGATATGACACCAAAAAGGATAAATTGTACTTTATCAAAATGAAACCTTTTGCTCTGAAAAAGACTCTGTTAAGAGAATAAAAAATACAAGCTATGGACTAAGAGAAAATATTTGAAATTACATATCTGACAAAGGACTTGTAAGAAGGATGTGTAAAAAAATTCTAAATTTTAAATGGTTAAATGGCTTGAACAGACATTTCACCAAAGTAGATTTAAAAATGGAAAACTGGCACATAAAAAGGTAATCAATGCCATTAGCTGTTTGGGCAATGTGAGTTCAAACCAAAATAAGATAGTATGACACATTGATTAAAATGGCTAAAATGGAAACACACTGACAATTAATACTTGGTGTTTGAAAAAATGTGGAAAACCTGGAACTCTCTTGCATTGCTGATGGGAATTCAAAATGGTACACCCACTCATCCACAGTGTGGTAGTTTCTGACAAAGCTAAACACACACTTATGACATGACCCCAGTAATTGTGCTCTGGGGTTTTCATTCCAGAAAAATAAAAACTTATGTTACATATAAAATGTACACACAAATGTTTATAGCAAATTACTCACAATCACCATAAACTGAAACTACTCAAATATCCTTCAAGGGATGAATGGATAAACCACTGTCCTACAGCTCTACAATGGGATACTACTCAGCAATAAAAAGTAACAAACTGTACAAACAACAACAAGAGTAAATCTCAAATGCATTATGCTAATTGAAATAAGCCAGACTCAAAAGATTATATACCCCGTGACTCCATTTATGTTATTCTGGACAAGGGAAAGCTTTAGGACAGTGGTTGCCAGGGGCTAGATACTGGGCAAAGGGCAGAGATTTGAGTACAGCAGGAGGGAGTTTGAGGAAATTGAGAGAACAGTGTATCCTGATTGTGGTGATAGTTACATGACACAATACATGTATTAAAATTTACAGAACCAAACACCAAAAAAGAGCCAATTTTACTGTATGCTATTTTTTTTTTTAACTGAGAAACAATGTATATTTGGACATCAAGATGGTAGAAGCTGAAAAATCTTCTTATGTCTCCAGTTTGCAAAGGTATTTTTGATGTGGGACAGGAGAGAACATAAAAATCATGAGTTTATTCCACCTGAAAATTATAAGTATTCTTCAGCCAGGTTTTATAAGCAAAAAAGAAAGAAAAAGGAACCAAACTTGGAGAAAGAATACAGTGAAGCCAAATGCTTCCCACTGCCCTCTGATAACAGGGTTAATCACTTCAGAAGTGGTTAAGAGGCCCAGAGCAGAGTCACATAAGCCATCACCTATGAGTTATAAAGCCAGGCCATTCCTAGTTTCTGGGGATCAAGGTTAAATGTGGCATTGCCACAGCCTGTAGGGAAGTATCTTGAAATGGAATCCCCAGGAATGTTCAAAGATCCTGCAACTCTCTTGGGATTAAAAGATTGTAATAAGAGGAAAGCCCAACTTTAGTCTACTTGGAACAATGCCAGCCTCCTGTGCAGGATTTGGTATGCCGACAGGAGAAAGGGTGTTGACATGCAGTAATTGTTAAGGAAAAGAATAAAGCAAGTGTTGAAAATGCAAGAAGCTGGGCTAAGCTGTAAAATGTTGTACTCTATAAGCAGCCCTAATCAAGAGATAATAGGTCCAGACTGATGCAGTGATGCTTTTGAAAACGTCACAGGGCTGGGCTGGAGGCTGTGAGAGCTCATCCGCTTAGAGACCCAGCCCTACCTCTAGCTGTCCATAGCTCGTGTTAAACCCCATCTTATAGCCACTTGGGGTCTGGCTGCTTCTGTGATGGGACAGATCTCATTAGACTTGGGCTTCCAAATCCAGGACTATGAGTTTAGAATGAGACAGAGATTTGTGTCCCTATGATGTTGGTATGACCATATATTTGCTTAGGTCAGTAAGATGCATATACAATATAGAGAAAAAACATCAGACTAAAGTGTGCTGAAGTGCTTCATGATTTGACTTTCTGAGAAGGTGTGGGACCGTGGAAACATAGTGGGAATTGGTCTAAACCCCTGCTCTATCCCAACTCAACATGTGGTCTAGAGCAATCTCCCACTGTATTCCAACTTACAGCTCACCTAATCTATGCCACTTCTGATCGCAAACCGAGAAACTGAGTCCCAGAAAGACAAAATGACTTGTCTTGGGTAACACTGTCATTTAGTGCCATACTGGCTTTAACTCAGATCTTCTGATTCCAGAGTGAGGGAACATGTAAGGAAATAATTTTTGTCTTATAGGCAGGCCTACCTAACTTCTGAGAGAAAAAGTTTACTTCCTTGAGAGGAATATTAGCTAGCTAGCTGGACACATACGTACATACATACAGAGATAGATACACACACAAAAAAACTCAGGGACTTGGTAAGATTTTCTTGTTTGGTTTTTTACCTGCATGCAGGGCAATGCAATGGAACAACACCTACTGGAGAGCAAATTATAAGGAAAACTCCCTTCTCAGGGACAAAGCTGCAAGACACTTGTATCCCAAATACCTGTAATTTGTTAAGTGTTATTCTGATCTACTTCTACCACAGAAGGGATGTAGAGTGGCTGACACAAAGGGGCTCAGATCAGAGACTGCTGCTAGAAGGACAGCAAGTGAGAAACACTTGCTAACAAGTGACAAGACGCAAGCCTGACAGGTTGATTATTCAGAGGGAAACGCATGAAAGTAAAATCTATTTACAAAAGGGATAGGTCATATCCATTTATTATTGATAAAGAAATGGCGGCAGTTTTGAAACAAAACAGGTAAGTCTCTAGAAATGGATACAGTTTAGGAATGGTGATCTCACTTCAGATTCTCAGGAGTCACAAAAGGTGAAGATGTCTGTTTTTGTTTTTTGTTTGTTTGTTTTGGTAAACAAAGTACTGACAAAATTCTGACTCTGGTCCTCCTTCCTGCGTAAGTTCCCATCACTATCTACTTTGTCCACCTACTCCCCAGGTTATCACAAGGCTGCCTTATTCATCTTTGTATCACTTATTAGACTACTCTAGTAAAGTGCCTAGCATACTGCAGGTACTCAATAAATGCTTGCTGAATAAGTTGATAATGTCGACTTTGTAAGCTCTAAACGGCCACATAAGGAATTATTGTGTCTCTTGAGAAGATGCTTCCCTGAAGCTATTTCAATTCCGGGAGTCAGTTATCATGCTTGATGTGAACAGAAAGGGTGTTTAATTTCAATTGTCCCATTCTCTCTGGGAGAGTTGAAGCAAACCCAGGGGAGTTTGGACGTGGCAGGCTGGCACTTGGGCAGCATCCTATTCTGAGGTTGTATTAGGCTTCATCATTAACTGGATGACCTGGAAGCAATTTTCTAGCAATTTATAGGCAAGGAAGGAAATCAATGTCAGCTTAAGAAAAACATAATCAAAGGACCCAAAGTATGAATGTGAAGCCCTGGGCAGGATCTGAGGAGGTTAAAAATGGGTGAAAAAAATTTGATGCAAGGCAGGATGAAGGTAAATGTTTCGTGAACACAGTAGTGCTGGAAGTCCATGCTTTGGAAACAGGTGGCCAGTTTAAAAGCCCAGGTCAAACTAGATATGAGGTTAAAAAACATAATAGAAACACACTAGCTTTATTCTCTTTAATTTTCCATTTATGTATGGATACATCTTGATGTTGACATATACTTATTTTAGGTTAGACATGTTGGAACTTGAATAACTCATTTTTTTGGTTAAGTTGCTGAAATTTGCCCAAACATAAAACATGGGCATAAGCCTGACAAGTTGATCATTTAACTTATTCCAAAAAGGCAGTGCTTTATGTTTTTTTAAGCAATGCCGAAAGACTGACTCTACTATGACCTGTGGATATGAATGATATCCTGGAGAAAGAAGGGGTGTCCCTGGAATATCCTCAATCTCTGCTTGGGGGTGAAATATAATTTGGTCCAGGGACCTCTTCCGCCCAACTTCCTGCAGTTACTAATATGCAAATATGTGGAAAACCTGTTCCTGAGATGCTCTCAAGGCCTGTGATATCAAGAAATGAAGGTTTTGGCCAGGGGTGGTGGCTCACGCCTATAATCCCAGCACTTGGAGAGGCCAAGGCGGGCATATCACTTGAGTTCAGGAGTTCGAGGCCAGCCTGGCCAACATGGCAAAACCCATCTCTACTCAAAATGCAAAAATTAGCTGGGCATGGTGGAGCTCAGCTGTAATCCCAGCTACTCAGGAGGCTGAGGCAGGACAATCGCTTGAACTCGGGAGGCAGAAGTTGCACTGAGCTGAGATTGTGCCATCGTATTGCACTCTAGCCTGGGCAACAGAGCAAGATTCCATTTCAAAAAAAAAAAGAAGTGTAGGTTTTAGTTGTGGCTCCACCTCTTACCAGTTCGGTGACCACTGATGAATCATCTTTCTGAGACTCAGTTTTCTCTCAATTGAATGGAAAGGACGATAGTATGTAGCCCATGAGGTTGTTGTGAGGGAGATAAATGTGATAACATGAATGTTTAATGAGACCCTGACATATTGCAAATGCTCAACAAATATTTGATATTATCAATGTTATTATGTACATTATGTGGGCATTCAGAAAAATTCAGAAATATCAAATGTGGAAGAGAAGCTAAACTCACTGTTGGTGCATGTGTGATCAAACTGCAGAATGTTCTGCTAATTCTGTTAATTCAGAAGAACCATTGGGAGTTGACTGAACTGTAAGCTTTGGTTAGAGAGATTTGTGTATTCAGTTGGGAATAACTGACAGTATGGGAAGATACCTCACAGGGTCGGAGGCAATGACAGGAAAGTCTTATAAAGCATAAGAGAAGGGCAGGCAGTTCTGGCATCTTATCCAGATCTCAATCAGGGCTGTTGGACCACTACAGGTCTTGGACTTGCTACCTGAAAAATTGACTTCTGTTCACCCAGGGCCCTGGTCTCCTGGTCAGCTCTGTTTAGTTGTCATCCTACCATGAAAGGGAAGCTCACTAAGCCAAGGGCCCTTTGTTACACCAGTGATAGGAAACAAACTTCATCAACTAAACACACACAGTACTTAACAAATGCCAACTGCACATGGTGTTTAGTAAATAATCACCAAATGAGGAAGAGGCAGGTCCAAGTTGGATATAACAATAAAACCCATGACAGCAGCATGGTGTGGTTTCCAGATATGCTTGATTTACAGTAGGACTCAGAAACCAGAAAAGCAGCCTAGTGATACAGGTCCTAACTTGTTCCTCCCTGAAACGGTGAATCCTAGCTGAAAACTTAGCTCAAAGACACAGGGAGACATACATCAAAATGTTGAGAAGGTGAACTTCAGAGGAATGGCTTGTGTAAACCTTCCATGTGAGCCCACAGAAGGAATCTTTCACTATTTGCCTCAACCAACCACGAACTTTCTGAGGCCAAAACAACAACAACAACAACAACAACAAACAAACCAATAGACAAAACCACACCACTGCTCTTTCGGATCTCTTCTTCCCAAGTAATGTGAGTGTTTAGGAGTTAAATTTTCTTCTGTGGCTCCTGCAATCCCCCTAGAATAGAGCTCTAAAAGCAGACAGACAGCTGTTTCAGAAAAGCATGAGGCAATAATCAGCCCACATTGCTTACCAAAGCACAAAGCTCTCGGGAACACAGGCCGTTATTCAAATCAGACCCAAACTCTCTCTTTCTCTCTTTTTAAAACCTCAAACTGAAAAAGTAGGCTGGAACCTTCAAAATCTCTCTGTAATTTTCCTCCAAAATAAACAAAGTGGTCAGATATTTTTTTCTTTTCTTTTTTTTTTTTATTTTTTTTTATTTTTTTCTTTTCAGTGCTATAAAAATGCCCGGGCAGACATAGAATTTCATATTCAAGAATGAAGAGCTTCAGGAAGCTGCAGATGCAACTAGATGTTTTTTCTAAACAGAAGTCTAGATGTTTTTCTAGACAGGAGACTGGTGGAGCCGTGATTTCCATGTTCAATCTCTTCTCAAAGTCCAAGAAAGTGGACCCAGCCTCAGGGGCACAAGCTTTACCAGCGACTGACGAATATTAGATTTTCCTAAAATGACCCTGAGTCTGCTCACTACTGTTTAGAAGCCTTCACCAGAGCAAAACTGACCACCTACCCATGAACAAGTTCAAATGCTTTCATTTGACCCAAAAGAGCCTTCTCATTATGATTGCAATCTATCTTTCCAAACTGGGCTCGCTCACTTCTGCGCACTGTTCCTTGTCATTCGCTAACCATATCATGCTTTCTCCCGAGTCTACATCCTTACACATGCTCTTCTCCCTTCCAAAAACCCTCCCCAGTCATCACCTGGCAAATTCCCACTGGTCCTCCAAGACCTAGTGCAAAGTCACTTCTTTTGTGAAGCCTCACAGATGTCTCAGGAAGAGATAGCTGCTCCTTCTGCTGCCTTAGCCAACACTGTGTCCCTCCTCATGAGTCTAGGAGAGCACTTGTAACTTACTTGTTTGAGGGTCTGTCTCCCCAGTGAATGCCTCCAGAGTAAGAACTGTAGCTTATGTCTAGCGTAGGACCTAATGCATAGCAGATCTGAAGGAATATTTGCTCAATGAATAAATGAAAAAATATTGCAATGAAATACATGGTAAGTCCAGGAGCACTGAAGAAGAAAGAGTGTGTCTGGTATTTCCACTGTGTGTGTGTGTGTGTGTGTGTGTGTGTGTGTGTGTGACTGACAGAAGAGGCATGCAGCTCAAGTATAACCAGGAATCGATTCCTTGAAAAATTAATACCAAGTTTTCTGATCAGTAGCTACTTTTCTGAAAGGTTTTATTTTTCACAGACAACAAATATTTGACAGTTTTAAGATAATGATAATATTTTTATATACAAGGGGAATTTTTCTTAAATACATGAGCAGACTAGTAAAAAAACATGAATGCTTTTCCCACAGGGTTAATAATGAGGGATTCATGCATTTCAGGGGCTCTATTACAGGAGCTTCCACGTAGGTTTGCTCCACAGAGCTGAGATTTTTATAATGCGGGTCATTCTCAGAGCACATTCAAGGGCCTCCATTCATTAAATTGTACTAAAGAGAGACCATGTGAAGGTGGCTTTGTGTGGAAGCAGTGTCAGAGCATGGCTCATCAGGTGGCTTTGTAGAGTCCATGGAGAGCCTTGGGGAAGTCCTTCTGTGTGGCACAGACCACACGTATGGGGGTGGGGTGAAGAGTGGAGGTAGGGGGCAGGCTGGCAGAGCAGGAGTCTAGTGCAAGATGTTGCCCCAATTGGTTGTGGAACTTTGGACAGAACAGTTCATATCTGTGTTTGGTTTCTAGATTTGTTGAACCAGATCTATAAAGTAATCTCTAAGAAATATTTTTGCTCTAGGAGTGGGTGACTTCAGGAGTAAGTAAATCTTTCTCTTAATTTTCAGCTACAATATTATTTTTCTTATTTTGTCTGCCCATTAAACATTCATGTGGACCCGCTTTACAGAGCTGGTTTTGTATTATAATTAACAGTGATTTGACTGTTCAGAAATTTCCCAAGAAGGAAATGCAATTTTTCTGAGTATTTGCTCATATCCAATGTGAAAGAATAAAAACACGAATCTGTAATCACAGGATGAAGAGGCTCTAACATTTACAAAGTAATCGTTACATGCTAATCACTATACATGCTTTGTCAGTCCTTATAATAACCAACCCAAAGCCACAGTTTTAATCTTATTTTACAAGGAGGAGACTGAGCATGGTCTAAGATCACTCAGCCCATTTCATATTTGAACAGACTCTTCCTCTCTTTTCCCAACTAAATGTGTATATATATGTAGCAAGAGGAATACTAAAGACGAAAAGTATGAGAAACCTAGGTTCTTGTTTCCATCCCCTATGGACTAGGGCTATGAGTTTTTCAGTTGCTTTAACTTTCTTTTTAGTTTTAGTTTCTAAAATGGGGATTTGTAATACCTAGTATTCCCAATTCACAGATGTGTTACAAAGTTCACAGAATAAAATATAAAATATCTTTGAATAATACAAAATACCACTCAAAACTCCAGATTATATAGAAAGGCAGTTTGCACTGTGATTGAGGCAGAAGTCTCTGGAGTCCGTCTGAATCCTGGCTCTGATATTTATCATGTGTACGATCTTGGGCAAGTTAACTGACCTCCCTGTGCTTTAGATTCCCCATCTGTAAGGTGAAGATAATAAAAGCAGCAAATGCTTGTTGGGTTCCTAAGAAAATAACACACATCAACAACACGTAGTATTGCAGTGCCTCACATACAGTGTGCATGTAATAAATGTCAGCTATCATTGGCAGAATTTTTTCACTGGAGTCACATGCTACAAGAGCCAGGACACTGTTTGTCTTGTTCAACATCTTCAGCACTCAGACCACTGGCTGGCACCTAGGAAACATTCAATAAATATTTGTCGAGTCAACATAACCCCACACTTATTCACATGACTGCAACCTCCTTCAATTAGACTGCATGCACTATGAACTGAACAATATTTAGAGAATATCTTGGGATAGGTGTTCAAAACAACACGTAAACTTCTAATCAGTTCCAAGTTCCTCCCATTATACACAACATCTACCTATTATGGCACGCAGGTGATTAGGCCCCCTTGTAAATATGTTACTCTTGTTATTTTCTATTAGGAAAAAAGTGGCATGGCGCTAACAGTACACTATTAATCTCCTGGTTTGAACAGACATGCTAAGGTAGAGATCTTTTCAAACTTAGGTGGCACAATACAAGGATTAAACTCACAACATCAAAGCAGAAAACACAGAATTGAATACTCCCTAGTCACAGTGACAGAAGCAAACATTTTGTCTGACGGAGAGTGGATGGAACTGAGGGAACCAACATTTGTTGCATGTCATCAGAGACCAGATAAGTGATTTTAGTTAGTCCTTATAACAACACAGCATTTTACACTTTCCACTCCACAGATGTGGAATCAGAAGTTCAGGGAAATTACATAATTTTCCAAGGAAACAACATAATTTGAAAGGAGGTCATCTTATCCAAAACCAGTCCTTTCTGCACTACATTAAGCCTGCACATAGAAAATTCTCTGTAAGTGGAGAATATTAAAGAAAGTTTTATTTTATTTCTTCTGGCTGGTCAGAGATGATGGTGGAAGTGATGTTTAGCCTGCCTTTAATTTTAACTGGGGCTTCTGGACTGTTCTAAGGACTCTGTTTTCTCTGGGTTTCATATAGGAAGTGGCTTTACTGACTGAGACTGCTCCCAGTCCCAATTAAATCTAATTCAGAAGTTGGTTCTTATCTTGCATTCTTACTGTCTTATGACCAAATCTTGTCTCTTGGTTCCTAAAGAATAGGTAGAAATCTGTCTTGATGGGAGAGACAGCACAAGGCCAGAATGATTGTCTGGAGCTATATTAAGGGGTGATGGGTACGGTAGAAGTTTTGGGAGCTCAGGGTTAGTTAAGTTCTCTCCATGCAGGATGCAAGAATAAAAACAAATTGCTGCAGACCAAATGCCAGGCACAATATTAAGAGTTTTTACTTCTACTGTGATATTTAATCTTTATAACTGAAATATTTGCAAATATACACAATTAAAATAAATGCAGTACGGCATGGTGGTGAAGAGTTTGCGCTCTGGAAAACCCTGGCTTGAATTTTCACTCATTATTGGCAAGTACCACGTTCTCATTAGTTTTTTTAACTGTAAAAAGAATATTAATCATAATATCTACCTCAGCTGATTTTTGTGAGAATTGAATGCAATGAAAATTGAATAAACTATAAAGGGATAGGTATAGTTCCTGAAACAGAGCAAGCACTCAAGTAATGTCCCATGGACAGCAGTCTCCTTGAGGGCAGAACCCATGTCCATTCAATTCAGCCCCGTGTCTCCAGCTCCTTCTGTATAGTAGGCACTCAGCAAATATTAACTGTGGGTTGGATAAATAAATGAATGCATAATGGATGTAACAGAAGAAGCATTAGAAGGACCTCAGATCAGGAGGATGAAGTAAAATATCAATACTATAAGGAGGTTTAATGTTAAAATAAAATTAGTAAGAGCCTCAAGGAAAACTTTCAAAGTGCTTTCTACCCCATTTAGTACTAGGGAGAACTCGAATGTTTTAAATGGCTTTCATCTGCATAATGCTTTTTTTTGGCCTCCCTCTTATACACACAGACACGCACACCCACTCACACACACACATACACATATGAGTCGGGGGAACCTCTGAAAACAACCTGCCTCCAGGCCTTGGGCTTAGTTATAGCCTTCTCTAAACAGGGGTTCATATAGGTTGGGGAGAAGAAACACAAGTATGGTTTCCTTTAGCTGTCATGCAAATCTAGAATTTAGGATGATTGAGGTCTGAGGCTTGGAATAAGGCACCTGAGAATTGTGTCTTCCTAATGAGGTTCTCTCTAAAGTCCTAGACTGCCCTGCATTCCTTCCCCCAGTTTGAATATGGGCAGTTCAAGGTAGTACTTTCTTACAATGGGGAAAGAAAAAAAAACCTCAAGGGACGTTCAGAAATGAATATACCTCTGGGCCCTGAGAAGGCCTTGCTCTGAGAACGAGCTGAAGTAAGCCCCTGCTTGACTCCAGTGGCTTCAGGGTGCCATTGAGTTCATGTCTGGGTTCCTCCTGCCAGTGGTAGGGAAACAAACCTTTATATTAACTAAATGAATATAGTTAATTTTTGGTTAACTATATTATTTCAGGTCCCTGGAGGCTACCTGTCAGGGATAGGAGGTTATCTGAATGGATAGGTACACACAGGAGTTTCAGAGTTCAGAGAAGGTAAATGTGCATTTCCAGAGCTTCGACGGAGATTTAAGTGCTCGGTAGAAAGTGCTTTTGATCCTGGGCTTCTCTGAAAGTTTCTGGACCCTAATTATGTTCCACACAGGGATCTTATCCATACAATCTCAGCTGCTTATTATCTGTAAAATCAGTGAAAATATTTTCCCCCCAGAATTGTAGTGGAGATGAAACAAGATGTACATGGAATTGCTTAAATGAGCAGTACAAATAAAATCTGGGGGAGACTGGGAAACAAATACCAGAATTGCTTAAACTGGTGTCTTAATGTGTTAATTTTAAAAAATTCTCAACTTCCACTAAAACAAAATTTCTACTTGAAAATTTTGTGAGTTCATTTGAAGTCACCGAACTTAACCGAATGAACAAAATTCCATTCTGTGAAATATTCTGCAATTTATACTTTTTACCATTTCAGATGTGCCCTTTCGGATGTTTGAGTTAGGGAATTGTACTGTATAAAACAGTCTTAAAACCCCACATTGTGTTAACCCATCTTTTGCTATTGACCTAGCACTGACAGTGACCACTGCTAGTGACAATCTCAGAAAACCAGTGTAAAATTAAATGCCGTCTTCTATGGTTTTGTTTCAATACTTTACCATAGCCTATAGCTGGAAGTTTAATTCAAGACTTCCCTAGAGCTGGAGCCCAGGTGATTTAGCCACGATGCTTGGAAAGCAGGAAGACTGTTGCCTGGCAACTGGAAACATTTGAAAATATCCAGTACATTTTCTGTTTAGTGTTCACAGCCCTCTTGATATTCCAATACACATAGCAGATGTTAATCCTCCTGTTTGAATTTTAAAGGCATGAAACAGAGTAGTGAAAAGTGGAAACAACGTTTTCATTTGCAAACTAACAAATTGGCTTCGGCTCCAAATCTTTGGGAATTTGCAGAGACTCATTTTCTTCATGCTGATTTTCCCTTCTTCTTCCCCTAAATAGAACTAGTACACTGCTATTTTTTCCTCCTTTAACCTATAAGAGGAGTTAAGCTTCTTATAAACCAGAAATGCTTGCTGGGAATGTTGATAAAGAAGGTAAAGCTAGAAAGAGACTTTAGAGTATTATTTATTCATTTGATCATTCATCCATTTGTTCTCTCACCCACAGATTGGTAAATTAACAAATGCATGCCGTATTGTTTAGTAATTAAGAGCCAGAAATCAGACACAACTTAAGTTCAAATCTATCTGCCTGAATGACCACATTTGAAGTTATTTAACCTATAACTAAGCTTCAATATCCTCTTTGTAAAAGGGAATAATAATAGGAACTGTGTTATAGGGGCTTTTTTGGTGAGAATTAAATGAAATAAAGTAGGTAAAGCGATCGACATAGCTCATGGTATAGAGGGAGCTGTCAATAAGTTGTAGGTGATGCTATTGCTACTGTTGTTATTTTTGTTGGCAAAGTCCCACTCTAAGTCCACACTATGATATGGAGGTTTCTATACCTTAATGGAAGAGCATAAGCTCTGCCATCAGACTACTTGTATAGCTTTAAGCAAGTTTTTTACACTGTCAATGCATCAGTTTCCTCAGATGTAAAATGAGGTAAACAATAGCATTTTACCCCACCGATTGTTGAGGGAATTAAAGAGAATATTTTTTACCAGCATAGCCCAATGCCAGGCACAGAGAGCTAGTGTTCCGTGGAAGTTGGCTTCCATCACCATTATCATTATTACATATTACCACACTGGTGGTACAAAGATGAATAAACCATGGTCCCGGTTCTTGAGCAGTCTTGTGAGGGTATATGCATTCACCGAAGCACACTTAAAAATGATTACCTAGAAGGGGACAGGTATGATAATAGAGTTACAAACAGAAAGCCCTAGAAACCCCAATAAGAGTAGTAACCTCCTAAGGCAGACACTGAAACTATGGTTCTCTTAAAATATAAACTTTGGCACGTTAACATTTTAAAGAGTTTATTTGAGCAGATAGCAATTCATGAATCAGCCAGCTCCAAACTGGAAGTGATTTAGGGCTCTGCCCAAGAGGTACAAAGGGAAGGATTTAATAGGTTGAATGTGGAAGTAGAGCAAATAAATTATTCGATGGGTTAAAGTTTGAGCTATTGCCTTACTTGGTCTGTCCTGGTGGGAAGTTCAAGATGATATAACAGTGGTTAGTTGGCCTCCTATGATTGGCTGAGCTGAAGTTTTGTTTTCTTTTAAATTAGTCCCTTACATGACATGAATCTGAACTAAGTTTCTGTTTGTTTAGGTAGGAACCCAGGGTGCGAGAATCACCTCAGTCTAATGGCTCCATTTAATGATTTTAACAGTTTTCACTCTTGGCTGCATATTAGCATCACTTTTAAAAATTACTTATGCCTGGCTTCTCCTCCCAGAGATTCTGAGAATTGGCACAGGGCATCACCTGGGCATCAGGAATTTTTAAAGCTCTCAGATGATTTTAATGGGCAGCCAAGTGCAGAATTACTGTGAGGTAATCAGCACTTGATCCTGATCATCTTTACTGCAAAATTGGCACAAGTATCTGAGAGGAGTTGTGAGGTTCTTACCCTTGTTATCTCTACCCCTGCCAAGAGCATGGCACTTCAGAGTACCACCTGCAACAGTAGCAATACTTCTGATTTTTCCAAGTAGTAGTGCTGGCATACAAATACTGACAGTAATTGCTCTCATTTATTTAGAATATTTTATATCATTTAACCATCCCAACAACTCTGAGAGCTACTTTTCTCTTCTTTACTCAGATGAGAAAACTAATGATAAAAGTATTTAATTAGTTTACCCAATGTCTCACAGCTGGTAAGTAGCAGATGTCTCTATTCCACTCGCCTAAAAGTTTATACCAGATGCCCTGAAATTTGACCCTGAAAATCAGTACCACTTGCCACTCATGTCCTCCCTTAGGCCTTTTCTCCTTCTGTCTCCACTTGCACTTGCAAATGAAAAGAACTAAGTATTCCTTTTTTTCTTTTATTGGCTGTATGTGTATATATAGTTATTATACTTTGAGTTCTGGGATAAATGTGCAGAACGTGCAGGATTGTTACACAGGTATACATGTGCGATGGTGGTTTGCTGCACTCATCAACCCGTCATCCACATTAAGTATTTGTATTCTTTCTGTGGGTCCTCTGATGGCTGGTTTCATGTTGATATGGTAAATAAGTCAAGCTAACTGTAAAACTTCTTTGGTAGAGGAGTCTGGTGTTTTCCTGGAGGCACAGAAACATTGGTGTGGACTATAATGTGCACTTGCAAAAAACTGGGGGTTTGGGAAGGTGCAGATAGCAAGTTATATTAGAGTTGGGCAGAGTCTGGGGTGCAGAGAGAACTTTTCTTAATAATCAAAGGATAAAGTTGGGGCCTGGCAGAGGGACTACAAACTGGGAAAGAATGACTTCCTCTCTTTTATGAGGTTCCTGAGGGTTCAGTAGTGCTGGCTTGGATTGAGAGTTGAAAGTTTTGAGGTTAGAAAGACATTGTGTCTAGTCAAATTTCATCTGCACCGATTGGGAAATAGTGGGGACCTTCTAAATGCTCCAGATGTGGTTGTTTCTGCACAATCAAAGACTAGATGGTGAGGGTTGCTAATGTCACCTTACCTTTGTCAAGGGCATATAATTGCACAAAGGAACGTCAGCTGTTATGTGGGGAGGTCCCCCCGTGCCAGGCGCTTTGCATACATTATCTCATTTAATTATTATAAAATTCCTATGAGCTTAGAATTATCATGACCTTGCTACAAATAGAAACACTGAATCTCCAAGACTAAGTACTTTGTGCAAGATCAAACAGCTGGTAATTTGAGAAGTAGGCAAATAAATGCCTTCTGCCTCTGGTTGCTGACACCAAAGGCAGGAAATATGGGTCATCAGTGCATGTCTTGGAGTGGTTATTCATGTTCAGCCTTGGGCAACTGACTGTGAGCTCTGACAAGACAACATTTTCCCCTCCCTCCCTACACATTTGAAGATGTGTCTTGGTCTGATGTGTGGGTGGTGGAAGTAGGAGCTTCGTAGAATGAAGGCCAAACATTTGTGCCTTTCTTTCTCTGCTTCCACATCTATGTTTCTGTGTAATGTTTTTGGCTGAAGGAGATGGGGTTTTATTTCTCCTACCACTGACTCCAGGATACTTGACATTCTGTTTCCTGGAGGAGATGGCTTTGACTCTGATTTTGGTATTTCCTTTTAACTATGATTATTTCAGATATGCTGAATATAAATTACAGTTCAAAAGCGTAGGAATGAATAACAATACTTTTTTAAAGTTTTGTTGGCAAAGAAAAGGCTATTACAGACAACTATAAAAAGCATTCTTTTTTTAAAGTTTTTCCCAAAATACAAACATCATAACCCTTCTGGAGTGTGTGTATATCTGGAACTCATTTTTAAGCATTCTTTCCTGTGTGATTGAGCTCTAATTTGAACAACATTTCTGTAATCGTTAACTTTATGAAAATAAAACCTACTCTCTCATTTGTATTACTTGAAGGGAGACAATGAAACAACTTTTCATAATTTCACAGTACCTGATACATGTTCTTGGTTAGGCCAGCTTTAGCCAATGGAACGACCTAAGAGACAAGTGAGGATATTATCTCTTACCCCCAAGAAGCTGCTGCACAGTGGCAGCATGGTTTTCACAGGCCTGAGATTCATTCCCTTCTTTGCTGCTTGGGACAGGAAGTGACTACCTAGAAAACTGTCGAAGGAATCACCCCTCCATTGATACTGTTCAGGGACTCAGAATAGGCTTCTGTTCAAAAGTCTGAGATGAAGCTACCAGAAGGGCTGTATAGGGATGTAGTCAGTGGGCAGGTTCCTAGGATATGACTGGTTTAGGCCACCAGCTTGAGGATTGGGGTTGGGAGCATGAGATGTGGAACGATGATTTATGGGAGAGAGCCTGGGTTTTTGGCTTAGAGAACCCTAGAAAGGAGCTTACAGGAGAGTTTATGCTAACTTGGACTTGAGTTTGAAGAGGAGGAAAGGATGATAGTGGTGGTGGTGGTGTGTACTTAGAGAAGTAGAAATAGAAATGAGAGAGCCTGGAGACTTGTGGAAATTTCATCTGATAGGAGTCAGGAACTGAAGATGGTTGGAAAATACTTGGCCATTCAAATATACCATTTATTCATAGCGTTTAATGAAATGACCCTGGAATAGCTTGGGAATGAGCATGATGCAGGAAAGGTGGACTTTAGTCTTGGTTCTCTCATTAACTGGTGTTGAGTTTGACAAAGCCAGTTAACCTCTTGAGTCTCATGTTCTTAAATTGTAGGAGAGGAAGTAAGGTGATTGCTTTCTTGTTCTCCCTTCCAACAAGGTATCTTTAAAAACGGATTTCCATCTTTGTGAAGGGAAGATACTTGTCTAGAGAAGCACTGATGAAGAAAATTTTTGCAATAGTAGAAACATTCTATAACCATGTGCTGACAAATACAATAGCCACTAGCCCCATATGGCAATTGAACACTTGAAATATGGCTAGTGAGACAGAATTTTGGAATTCTTGATTTTGTTGGATTTAATTAATTTAGCCTTATTTGGCTAATGACTACCATATCTAGAGAGATATCTAGGTCTAGATAAATTTGAAACATAGTATGCTTCTAGGTTTGGAATGTATGCAGGGGTGATACCCAGAATATTTTACAGCTAGCATAAAAGAGAGAAGAGACTATCTCTTATTAGTTGACCTCTCTGCTTGGGAGCTGCCATCATGAGTTTGAACTATCAGAAAACATTTGTTTGGGAGTGTCACAGGGCATGTCAGTTTTTACAATGACACTTGAAACCTGGTTGTTTTCCCTGGAAGATGGAGATTTTAAATAAAATTAAACATAAAAAGACTTTATCAACTACTAATGCCATATCTTTCAAATTCCGGCATTATAAAGTGAAATGACTCCTTTCTCCAAGTCCTCATGTTAATTGGTCTATAAACGAAAGCATTTTCTTTATTGCTTGAGAGATTCACCACAGACCTGACTCCTGAATTTTTTCTAGACTTAAAACTCTGGGAACCGTGTTACTTTATGCCATCATTTAAACCACCTTATTCCTCACTCTAACATCTTATAATAAATGTGTGAAGTTACTCACAGATGAATTCCTTTTGATTACTCACTATTTAGAAAGAGATTGGGTCTACAGCAAGCAATGTTCCACATGGAAAAGCTAAGATAAACACACCCATGTAAGTAGATACATGATTACATAAACAAGGCCTGTGGAGAATGTTCATACATTCATGTGACTCTCAAAGTTTTTATGACTCATTTATGCTATATATATTTTCCTATAATTTTGGTCCAGCATTAGCTGAGCACTGTTAGCTAAAGAATAACAGTTTCTCTTTGCTGTGATTAAAACCTTTCAATTTCAACATGAATAATGAACATGAACAGCTACTTTACTGGGGAGTGGGTGCCTGAATGGGACTTACCAGGGTCTCCATATCATCACCTTACTGAAATGACCAGCAGGAGGCCAGAGGAGTACAAATGGAAAACTAAATATCTTACTTTTCCTTTTACCTCCCACTTTATCCAGCCATTTCTGTTTTTCTAAAAGCCTTGGGAATAATGGAATGGTGGAAAGCATGTAGGAAAATCCCAACTCCAAAAACATTCCAGTTCTGTGGCCTTGCACTCAATCCCTTTTCTCACTTGCAAAATGAGTCTATGAGTACCTAACAGAGATAAGAATGTATTCAGCACCTAGCAAATAGGAGCTCCTGAATAGATAATTAGTAATATTATTGGTCAAGAACTCATGGTCATTGTGATCATCTGTCTCTTTTTTTTTTTTTTTAATTTACTGATCCTCTTTCCCTTTTCATTTTCCCTTTCTTCATGTTAATATTAATCACCTTTCAAATATTTTTCTTGACTATCTTAAAACTTTAAGGGAATAAGGCTGTCTGTACAATTAACAACATAATTAATCTTCATCCTTCTCCTCTTGTCTCCCAACCTTTCCTTGGCCTGAAAATACATCCCTACCCACAAGCCCATTACTATATACATGATGATAAAGTTGTAGGAAACAGGAAAGATAAAGCTACTTAAGCAGAAGTACAGGAAAAAATTGTTAAGAACCCACTTTGTATCAGGCAGTGGGACTAGATGCTTTCAGTAAGGAAGAATGTCTGGTGTATCTGCCGTAACTCCACCTGCTTCCATGAACAAAGATTTGACAGTGATGGTCTCAGACTCGGTTCATATCCCTTGACTAACAGTTTTTTAGCACTGATATTTGTATAGATGTGAATGCTATTGGAGATTTAAAAATCATTAGATGAAATCTATTTTTGCTTGAAAAGTCTACGTAGATTGTAAGCAGCATTAACTGAGTTTAGATAGGCTGTCACAGTAAAATCCTGTAGGGGAGGACCTCTGGCTCTTATAATACGGCTGAGTGGGGCTCAGTTTCACACTCAACCAGGCAAATTCTCTCTACAGCTTTAAAACTCTGTTTGAAGAGTAGTTTAAAGCATCAACAATTTCTTGTTGTTGGTTTTTTTTAAAAACACTACTCATCAAAAAGATATTGGTGATTGGGGATGAGTTAGTTGGAAAAAGTAATGAGCTCTTGTTTCTATGTCATGAATAATATATGTTGCAAATATCTTCTCAGATCTCTTCCTAAATCTCAGTCATATTAGGCATGGGAGAATAGTTAGAATTCTTATTTTCTGTAAGGAAATGGCCACGTGGTGACCCAGAGCATATCTCTTCACCTTGTTGGGCTTGTTTTCCTTTTGAGAAAGAAGGGCATTGGGCTAGCCCCACATGACTGTATGGCCCAAAAAAGTCATTTCACTGAATCTAAGTTCCAGAGGTCTAGGGATTTAATTTACCTCCCTGGGTAGGGATGGGAAGCTGTAAGAGAGCTTGTGTATATACTTTCCAAAATATATGTGTACTTTATTAAGGCCTTAGGCTTAAAATGGAATTTTAAAGAAATTCTGTAAATGTTTTAGACAGTGAAGTGGAATTATTTAGTTGATAGTAGATAAGTACTGAATTGGTTGTGAGAAGATCTGGTCTTTTTCTAGCTAGTTTAGTATCCACAAGCAACTAACATGGGCATTAATATTTGCACTGTAAAATTAATGTAATTACATCTGCACAGAATTATTCTGAAAATGAAAAGAGGCAAAGTGAGTGTCTTCTGTAGGCTTGACTCAAGAATTCTCAGTCTTCTTGGTAATACTGGCTTGGATAGATGCCTAAAGCTGCTGGAAAAAGGCCAGAACTTTCAGATCTTCAGAGGAAAGGCACCGACCTTGCATGGGCCACCGCACACTGGGACTCATTTTTGAACCACAACAGCTCCAGGGGAATGGGTGAGTTGAATTGACAAGGAGCAACTGTTTCTTGCCACAGGCCTCTAGAATCCCGGCAGGAGGGGAACCCTTGACCACCACATGACACTTGAGGCAGCAGCAAGAGCTGCCTAGAGAAGTGGTGGGATGGCGAGCCAGCTGATGTGAAGCCCAGAGAGTTTGGAGCAGGCAGGAGTGTCTGTAGTGGAGCATGGTCAGGGACAGCCATCCCCCTAAGCTCAAATTGCTCTCATGGGAGACTTTAGTCCTAGGGGAACTGTCAGTTCTGATCTCCACAGGGTGGTCTTGGACATCAGACAGGGCTGGGCTGACCTGAGCACCCCTTGGTCTCCTGGCATCTCCCAGGGCCCCAGCCTGGTCATGCCAGTTTACAGGGCAGTTTTGGGTGCCTGGGGGGCTCAAACCATAACTTCTGCACTGGCAGACCTTACCTGACTGGTGGAGAGCTCCAGTGAGCCAAACTTTATGGCCTCACACCAGCCTGTATGCCCCCTCCCCATACTGCAGCTTCCCCCAAGCCCACACCAGTTCCCCACGTCTCTTTGCTGGTGTGTGTCTTCAGGGGTGGGTTTTGCTTTATTTTGCCCATCAGGATGCAAGAGTGCAGTCCACTCCCCTTCACTCACTAACCACCATTGCAGGGATCCTTGGCTGGCACAGAGCCAGCAAGCCCCCCCCCCCCCCCCCCAGAGTCCTGCTTTTGCACTAACACTGTGCAGACAACAATGGATCCTTCCATGACCTGAGTGATCCTGCTTGCTGGGCAGGGAGAAGGCACCCAGGCCTGCGCTGGTCAGCATCCAGCCCCAAGTCAACACCACTTCTAGTGCAACAGCACACATAGGCTCCAGCAGGGGTCCTCTGTACCCCCTGGTTCCATTGCCCCCACCACTGTGGTGGATGCCCACAGGAAGGCAGGCACCCCTGCATCTGCTAGCACTCTGCTGCAGCTGCTGCACCTCGGATCTCCCAGCACAGTGGACCCAAAACCTTGAAGAGTCAGATAATAAAGTCAGGGCTGAATACAAGTCCACCAGAGTTGGAGCATGCAGTCTAGCAATTGGAAGCTGAGGGTTGGCCCCCTAAAATCTCCTAGAGACAAAGTCAGTCAGCTGAATCCACCTTATACCACAATTAAATCTTCAAGGTCATCAAATAGAATAAAAGAAAAAAATAAAAAATCAGCAACCTCAAAGACTGAAAGGAGATAAGCTCATAAAGATGAGAACAAATCAGCACAAGAAGTCTGAAAACTAAAAAATGTAGAGTGCTTTCTTTCATCCAAACAACTGCATCACTGCTTTGGCAAGGGTTCTGAACTGCTAAGATGGCTGAAATGACAGAAAATAGAATTCAGTATATAGATAGGAATGAAATTCACTGAGCTACAGGAGTATGCTGAAACCCAATGCAATGAAGCTAAAAATTATGGTAAAACAATGCAGGTGCTGGCAGACAAAATAGCCAGTATAGATAAGAATGTAACTGACCAGACAGGGCTAAAAAACACAAGAATTTCATAATGCAATCACTAGTATTAATAGCAGAATAGACCAAGTGGAGGAAAGACTCTTAGAACGTGAAGACTGGCTTTCTGAAATAAGACAAGCAGACAAGAATAGAGAAAAGAGAATGGAAAAGAATGAACAAAACGTCCAAACAATATGGAATTATGTAAAGAGACAAATCTGTGACTCTTGGTGTTATGAATCTATGACTCCTTGGTGTCCCTGAAAGAGATAGGGAGAATAGAACCAACTTGTAAGACTTATTTCAGGATATTTTCCATAAGAACTTCCCCAAACTAGCTAGACAAGCCAACATTCAAATTCAGGAAACACAGAGAACCCCAGTAATGTACTTCACAAGATCACCCCAAGACATGTAATCATGATTCTCCAAGGTAAAAATGAAAGAAAAGATGTTAAAGGCAGCTAGAGAGAAAGGTCAGATCACCTCGAAGGGAAGCCCATCAGACTAATGGTGGACCTCTTAGCTGAAATCTTATAAGATAGAAGAGATTGGGGACCAATATTCAACATTCTTAAAAAAAGAACTTTTAACCCAGAATTTCATATCCAGCTAAACTAAGCTTCATGAGAGAAGGAGAAGTAAGATTCTTTTCAGACAAGCAAATGCTGAGGGAATTTGTTACCACCAAACCTGCCTTACAAGAACTTCTGAAGGAAGCACTAAACATGGAAAGGAAAGACGATTACCAGCCACTACAAAAACACACTGAAGTACACATACCAGTGACACTGTAAAGCAACCACATAAACAAGTCTGCAAAATAACCAGTTAACATTATGACAGGATCAAGTCCACAGATGTCAATGCTAACCTTAAGTGTAAATGGGCTAAATGCTCCAATTAAAAGGCATAGAGAGGTGAGCTGGATAAAGAACTAAGACCTGTTGGACTGCTGTCTTCAAGAAATCCATCTCACATGCAATAACACATATAGGTTTAAAAGAAATGTGTGGAGAAAGAAAAAATCTACCAAGCAAATGGAAAACGGAAAAAAGCAGGGGTTGCAATTCTAGTTTCTGACAAAATAGACTTTAAATCAACAAAGATAAAAAAAAGACAAAAAGGGGCATTACATAATGGTAAAGGGTTCAATTCAACAAGAAGATCTAGCTATCCTAAATATATATGTACCCAACACAGGAGCACCCAGATTCATAAGGCAAATTCTTCAAAGAGACTTCAAAGAGATTTAGACTTCCACACAATAATAATGGGATACTTTAACATCCTACTGAAAATATTAGACTGCTCACTGAGACAGAAAATTAACAAAGATATTCAGGACCTGAACTCAGCCCTGGATCAAATGGATCTGATAGATACCTACAGAACTCTTCACCCCAAAACAAGAGAATATACATTCTTCTTATCACAACATGGCACATACTCTAAAATTGATCACATAATCGAAGTGAAATACTCCTCAGTAAATGTAGAAGAATTGAAATGATAACAATCTCTTGGACTACAGCACAATCAAATTCAAATCAAGACTAAGAAATTCACTCAAAACCATGCAATTACAAGGAACTTGAATAACTTCCTTCTGAATTTCATTGTTTACTTTTTGGTAAGTACTTTGGTAAAAGTTATTTACTTTTTTGGGAAATAGTTTCATTATTTACTTTTGAGAACAAAGGCACCACATTTCAGAATCTACAGGACACAGCTAAGGTGATGTTAAAAGGGAAATTTATAGCACAAAATGCACACATCAAAAAGTTAGAAAGATCTCAAGTTAACAACCTAACATCACAACTGAAAGAACTAGAGAATCAAGTGCAAATAAATCCAAAAGCTAGTGGAAAATAAGAAATTACAAAAATTAGAGCTGAACTGAATAAGACTGAGAAACGAAAACACATTCAAAATATCAACTAATCCAGGAGCTGATTTTTGAAAAAAATTGATAAAATAGACAGACTTCTAGCTAGAGTAATACAGAAGAAAAGAGAAAAGATTCAAATAAACACAATCAGAAATGACAAGGGGGATATTACCAGTGATCTCACAGAAATACAAACCGCCATCAGAGAATATTAAGCACACATCTTTGCAAACAATCTAGAAAATGTAGAAGAAATGGATAAATTCCTGTACACATTCACCTGATATGGTTTGGCTGTGTCTCCACTCAAATCTCATCTTGAATTGTAGTTCCCACGATCCCCACAGGTCATGACAGGGGCCAGGTGGAGATAATTGAATCATAAGAATGGTTTCCCCCATCCTGTACTCATGATAGTGAGTTAGTTCTCATGATATCTTATGGTTTTATAAGGGGCTTTCCCTTTCACTGGGCACTCATTCTTCTTCCTGCTGCCATATGAAGAAAGATATGTTTACTTCCCCTTCCACCACAATTGTTAGTTTCCTGAGGCCTCCTAGCCATGCTGAACTGTGAGTCAATTCAACGTCTTATCTTATAAATGACCCAGTCTCAGGTGAGTATTTATTAGCAGAGTAAGAATGGACTAATACAGTAAATTGGTACTGGGAGAACGGGGTGCTGCTATAACTATACCAAAAAATGTGGAAGCAACTTTGGAACTGAATAACAGCAGAGGTTGGAACCATTTGGAAAGTTCAGAAGAAGATATGAAAATGTGGGAAAATTTGGAACTCCAGAGACTTGGGAGGCTTAGAAGACAGGAAGATGTGGGAAAGTTTGGACCTTCCTAGAGACGTTTTGAATGGCTTTGACCAAAATGCTAACAGTAATATAGGCAATGAAATCCAGGCTGAGTTGGTCTCAGATGGAGATGAGGAACTTGTTGGGAACTGGAATAAAGGTGAATCTTGGTATGCTTTAGCAAAGAGACTGGTGGATTTTTCACCCCGGCCTAGAGATCTGTGGAACATTGAATTTGTGAGAGATGATTTAGGGTATCTGAAGGAATAAGTTTATAAGCAGCAAGGCATTGAAGAGTTGATAGAGCATAAAAGTTTGGAAAATTTGCAGCCTGATGATGCAGTAGAAAAGAAAACCCATTTCCTAGGGAGAAAGTCAAGCCTAATGCAGAAATTTGCATAAGTAATGAGTAGCCAAATGCTAATCACCAAGACAGTGGGGAAAAAGTCTGAAGGGCATGTCAGAGACCTTAATGGCAGACGCTCCCATAGGCCTGGAGGCCTAGGAGGCAAAAATGGTTTCCTGAGCTGGGTCCAGGGCCCCCCTGCTCTGTGTCATGGGGACTTGATGCCCTGTATCCCAGCTGCCCCAGACATGCCTAAAATGGGCCAAGGTACAGCTAGGGCTGTGGCTTCAGAGGGTGCAAGCCCCAAGCCCTGGTAGGTTCCATGTGGTGTTCATCCTGTAGTGTGTAGAATACAAGAAGTGAGGTTTGGGAATCTCTGCCTAGATTTCAGAGGATGTATAGAAATGCCTGGATGTCCAGGCAGAAACCTGCTGCAGGGGTGGAGCCCTCATGAAGAACCTCTGCCAGGGCAGTGCAGAACGGAACTCTGGGGTTGGAGCCACCACACAGAATTCCCACTGGGGCACTGCCTAGTGGAGGTGTGAGAGGAAGCTCACTATCCTCCAGACCCCAGAATGGTAGATCCACTGACAGCTTGCACTGTGCACCTGGAAAAACTGCAGACACTAAACACTAGCCTGTGAAAGCAGCTGGGAGGGGGATTGTACCTTTCAAAGTCACAGGGGCAGAACTGTTCAAAACCCTGGGAGCCCACCTCTTAAACCAGCATTATGTGGATATGAAACATGGAGTTAAAAGGATAATTTTGGAACTTTAAGGTTTAAAAATTGCCTTATTAGATTTCAGACTTGCATGAGGTCTTGAGGCCCTTTGTTTTGGCCAATTTCTCCTATTTGGAATGGGTGTACTTACCCAATGCTTGTACCCCATTGTATCTAGGAAGTAACTAACTTGCTTTTGATTTTACAGGCTCATAGGCAGAAGGTACTTGCCTGGTCTCAGATGAGACTTTGGACTTGGACTTTTGAGTTAATGCTGGAATGAGTTAAGACTTTGGAGGACTGTTGGAAGGGCATAATTGTGTTTTGAATTATGAGGACAGGAGAATTAGGAGGGGACAGGAAGGGAATGGGTTTGGTTGTGTCGCCACCCAAATCTCATCTTTAATTGTGGTTCCCATGATCCCCACATGTTATGGGAGGGACTAGGTGGAAATAATTGAATCACAGGGGTGGTTCCCCCGTTCTGTTCTTGTGATAGTGAGTTAGTTCTCATGAGGTTTTAAAAGTGGCTTCCAGTCCACTGTCTACTCATTCTTCCTGCTGCCACATGAAGGAGGATATGTTTGCTTCCCCTTCTGCCATGCTTGTAAGTTTCCTAAGGCCTTCCCAGCTATGTTGAACTGTGAGTCAAACTTCTTTCCATTATAAATTACCCAGTGTCAGGTATATCTGTATTAGCAACATGAGAAGAGACTAATACACACCCTCCCAAGACTGAAACAGGAATACATTTAATCCTTGGAAAGATCAATAATGAGCTCTGAAATTGAGGCAGTAATAAATAGCCTACTAACCAAAAAAAAAAAAAAATTCCAAAATTTTGAGGACTACGGGCTCCTCCCTAACTCATTCTATGAGGCCAGCATCACCCTTATACTGAATCCTGCCAGAGACACAGAAAAAAAAAAAACGTTTCAGACCAATATTCTTGATGAATATCAATGTAAAAATCCTCAACAAAATACTGGCAAACCGAATCCATCAGCACATCAACAACTTGTTAACCACGATCAAGTAGGCATTATTTCTGGAATGCAAGGTTGGTTCAGCATACCCAAATAAATAAATCTGATTCATCACATAAACAGCACTAAAGACAAAAACCACATAATTATCTCAATATATGTAGAAAAGGCTTTTAATAAAATTCAGTGTTCATTCATGTTGAAAACTCCCAATAAACTCATTATTGAACGAACATACCTCAAAATAATGAGAGCCATATAAAGAAATCCATAGCCAACATCATACTGAATGGACAAAAGCTAGAAGCATTTCTCTTGACATCTGGTCCAAGACAAGTATATCCTTTCTCACTGCTCCTATTCAAAATAGCATTGGACATCTTGACCAGGACAATCAGGCAAAAGAAAGAAATAAAGGACATCCAAGCAGGAAGAGAGGAAGTCAAAATATCCTAATTTGCAGATGACATGATCCTATATATAGAAAACCCCATAGTCTTAGCCTAAAAGCTTCTTAAGCTGATAAACAAGTTCAGCAAAGTCTCAGGATACAAAATCAATGTGCAAAAATCACAAGCATTTCTATACACCAAGAGTCAAGTCAAGAACCAAAACAGGAATGTAGCCCCATTCACAATTGCCACAAAACGAATAAAATATCTAGGAATACACTTAACTAAGGAGGTGAAAGATCTCTATTAGGAGAACTGAAAAACATGGCTCAAATAAATCAGAGATGACACGAACAAATGGGAAAACATTCCATGCTCATGGATATGAATAATCAATATCATTATAATGGCCATAGTGCCCAAAGCAATTTATAAATTCAATGCTATTCTTATTAAACTACTGTTGAGATTCTTCACAGAACTAGAAAAATCTATTTTAAACTTTATGTAAAACAAAACAAAACAAAAGCCCAAATAGCTGACACAATCCTAAGCAAAAGGAACAAAGCCGGAGGCATCACACTACCCAACTTCAAACTATACTACAGAGTTGAAGTAACCAAAACAGCATGGTACTGGTACAAAAACAGCCACATAGACCAATGGAACAAAATAGGGAGCCCAGAAATAAGGCTACACACCTACAACTGTCTGATCTTTGACAAACCTGACAAAAACAAGCAATGGGGAAAGGATTCCCTATTCAATAACTGGTGCTGGGTTAACTGGCTAGCCAAATGCAGAAGATGGAAATTGGACCCCTTCCTTACACCATATGCAAAAATTAACTCAACATGGATTAATGACTTAAATATAAAACCCAAAACTATAAAATCCCTTGAAGACAACCTAGGCAATACCATTCAAAACATAGGCATGGGCAAAGATTTCATGATGAAGATGCTAAAAGCAATTGCAACAAAAGCAAAATTTGACAAATGAGATCTAATTAAGCTAAAGAGCTTATGTACATCAAAAGAAACTATCATCAGAGTAAACCGACAACCTATAGAATGGGAGACAAATTTTTGCCAACTATGCATCTGACAAAGGTCTAATATCCAGCATCTCTAAGGAACTTAAACAAATTTACAAGAAACAAAGAACCCCATTAAAAGTTGGGCAGACATACACAGTTTTCAAAAGAAGACATACATGTGGCCAATGAGAATATAAAGAAAAGCTCAACATCATTGATTATTAGAGAAATGCAAATCAAAACCACAATGAGATACCATTTCACCCCAGTCGGAATTGCTATTATTAAAATGTCAAAAAATAACAGGTGCTGGTGAGGTTGTGGAAAAAAATGGAACATTCATAGACTGTTGGTGGGAATGTAAATTAACTCAACAATTGTGGAAGATAGTGTGGCAATTCCTCAAATACCTAAAGACAGAAATACCATTCCACTAAACAATTACTAGTTATATCCCCAAAGGAGCATAAATTGTTCTATTATAAAGACACATGCATGTGTGTGTTCACTGCAGCACTATTCACAATAGCAAAGACATGGAATCAACCTAAATGCCCATCAATGATAGACTGGATAAAGAACATGTGGTACATATACACCATGGAATACTACGCAGCCATAAAAAGAACGAAGTTGTATCCTTTTCAGGGACATGGATGGAGCTGGAGGCCTTTATCCCTAGCAAACTAACACAGGAACAGGAAACCAAACACCACATGTTTTCACTTATTAAGTTGGAACTAAATAATGAGAACACATGGACACATAGACGGGGAAAAACACACACTGGGATCTAGCAGAGGTTGGAGGGTGGGAAGAAGCAGAGGACTGGGAAAAAGAACTAATGGGTACTAGGCTTAATAACTGGGTAATGAAATAAGAAATGCCCATGACATAATTTTATCTATGTAAAAAAAGAAACCTGTACATGTGCTCCTGAACTTAAAACAAAAGTTAAAAAAATTAAAAAGCCAGGTGTGCTCACACCTGCAATCCCAGGACTTTGAGAGGCTAAAGCAGGTGGATCATTTGAGGTCAGGAGTTCTAGACCAGCCTGAGAAACATGGTGAAACCCTGTCTCTATCAAAAACAAATAAACAAACAAGCAACAAGACTTAGTGGGGTATTACGCTGTACACCTGTAGTCCCAGCTACTCGGGAGGCTAAGGTACGAGAACTGATTGAACTCGGGATGCGGAGGTTGCAGTGAGTTGAGATTACACCATTGTACTCCAGCCTGGGAGACAGTGAGACCCCCAACTTAAAAAAAAATTAAAAGATTATAAACATAAAAATACTTTGCAAACTCAAAGGCCTAATTGACCTATAGATCTCTAGATGACTTGAGTCACTTTTAAAAATGATTTCACAGATTCCCTGCCAAAACGTTTGAAGCAGAAGAACTCTAAGCTTCATTTCCAACTTGAGTTCACCATATGACTGAATCTTCCGTGGCTGAACTATCCATAGTGCTGAATCTGAGTGCATTGATTTATAAAGGGAAATCTTATTTTAGGCGAGTGGTTTGTTATTAATAACTTTGCATAAAAACATAATTTAAATAATCCAAGGCTAATTTTCCCAAAGTAGGAAGTGTAAAGAAGAAAAGTGCATGTCAGAGGACAAAAATCTATACCCCCATTGTCTCAGTTCTTCCCTCACTTCCTTCTTCTTTCTCTTCCTTCTTCCTTCTCGTTCTCCTCCTCTTCCTCTTATCCCTCTCCTCTTCCTTCAATAATGCTTTTATATATTTAGGTGCAAAATTATGTATTATTTGTCACACTTATTTCCTAAATCAGCAGCTCATTGTTTCATGGCAGTGATCTAGTCCTCTTTAAAGTGTTTTAGCATATCTAACCTTTGTCCCAAAGTTGTTATTTTTGGAGATTTTTTTCTTTGCCCTAGCACTATGATTTGATGAATAATTAGAAATGCTATTAAAATATATTAAAAGGCTACATACATTCATAATAGTGAGCATCACACTAACAGTCAAATAGTCACCAGAATTATCTGCCAAAGTTCTGATACGTACAATGATAAGATTCACATGATTTTGGCAAGGGATAAGTTATTTTGCCATTTGGTGACTGCATAATACAGTTTATAATTCACTTGGCTTTCTACTTCAGAAATAATACATTTCTTGATTTTTAAAAACATATTTTATTATATAAAATTTTGTGTATACAGTGATTTTAATATTTTATATCACAGTATTTCAAATTTGCATAATCTAAATTTGCGTAAAATGTCAATTTACACTACACTTTAAGGTCTCTCTCCCTTCCTTTGTCCGGAGAAGAAAGCATAGGTGATGTATTCTCTTTTTCTTTGGTACGTTTCCACAGTAATATTGCATTGTTTCAGTGGAGATATTGTAAAGTAGTGTATGAATATGTCACTAGAGTGAGAAGACCCAAGTTCAAACTACAATTTTACTACTCACTCACTTTAAGTCTTATCAATGCAAGGTCTACGTTTTCTTTTCTAGACAAAGAAAGGGAGAACTAGGTATTTTCCAGAGTATTTGGGTATTAAATCAGATCATTTGGATGTCTTTCTTCCATTACTTTTTTTTTTTTTTTTTTTTTGAGTCAGAGTCTCGCTCTGTCGCCCAGGCTGGAGCGCAGTGGCGCGATGTCAGCTCACTACAAGCTCCGCCTTCCGAGTTCACGCCATTCTCCTGCCTCAGGCTCCCAAGTAGCTGGGACTACAGGTGCCTGCCACCACGCCTGGCTAACTTTTTTGTGTTTTTAGTAGAGACCAGATTTCACTTTGATAGCCAGGATGGTCTCGATCTCCTGACCTCGTGATCGGCTCATCTCGGCCTCCCAAAGTGCTGGGATGACAGGTGTGAGCCACCGCTCCAGGCCCATAACTTCTAAGGTGCTATACAAATGCAAGGCGGTTCTGGCTAATAACACCCTTTTTAACAGTACACAAAGCTCCATAAAATGAGATAAAAAAAAAATATGGTATGAAAAGTCCAGGGTTATAAAGACGCTCATCATTATCGAGTCAATGTATATTTATTTTTTTAACTAACATATTTTTGAGGAGAGAATGCACAAATTCACTATAACAATAGAAATTTACATTATAATAAACAACAGTATTTTCTTTAGACTCAAGATTTTCTGAATGTTACTTTGTTTAAAATTTTATAATACACAGCAATTTCTCTGAAGACTGATTTGACTTAAGCCAAAACTGAGGATAAATTTAGTTTCTTTTCTCTTTTCTCTATTTCTTATAGTTTTAATTCCCAAAGAGTATTTTTTATGTATAAATACTTACTGAAACATTTGCTGCTCAAATAAAAATAAATACTGGTAACAAAGCTGGTACATATAGATATTCAAATTATTTGATAGAAATATGAAGAGCATTTACCACCTTTAGTTAAGTCTGTCTTTCTTTGCCTCATGTTCAATAACTTTCCTTTGGTCCTTCCACAAAAATTAAAGCCTGTGCAAATATAAATAAATACAAAGTCCACAAAAACTTTAAATTTGAGGTGGAAACTCAACGGTTAAAAAAAAATCAAACATCAGATAGTCTATCTTTAGGGTTTTCTTTTATTTGCTTGTCCTTTCATTTTTCCTGAAATTGCAGATTGGGCAAAACCTTTTCAGGCCTCTGGGATACGTATCCTCCATGTACAATAGAACAAATGACAAGTGAAAACGCATTGTTATGGAGTCTTCAGCTTAGAGTTAGCATATTTATTTGTTATGTGCTGCACAATTTCTATTTCTTGATCTCTTCCCATTATAAATTCATCATTATACTTGTTTTTTAATTAAAAAGGTAGTTATTTATTGTGTCCTTACTTAATTTAGAACCCGATGTATCATAAATCAATACGATTTGATGATAAATTTTATAAAGTTGTCAGAAAAATATGACCACATACTTGATTTTAAAATTCAGGTTATAACTGCTATCACTAGCTTTATTTTCTAGTGATAAAGTAGCAAAATTTGCCATAACATTAAACCTCAATTATTGTCCTATAAAATATTTTTCACCGGATTACTCAGAATCTCATTAGTTTCTTTATCTTTTCAAATCAGCAAGTTCTGAAAATTCTTATTTGAAATGCAAAAGCAAAAGACAGGGTTGTCAGCAACCCACTTAATCCTTGATTCTCAATTTTTCTCACCCAAAACCTAATCTCTTTCCTCCACCTATATTCCATTAATAATTTCAGGAATATTTCCCAAACTTTCATTGATTGAGTTACCTTAGTAACAGTGGACCCAAAGTTTCTGGTAAGAAGGTTTCAATTTTGTCAGGCAAAGATATTTTTCCTTTCAGTTGCATTCATTTATAGTTTTACCTTTTGGAAGAAAGTCTGTTTAAAAATTAGTTTGCAGAAATCTTCTGCTTCCAAGGAGTTTTGAATTTTTTTCTTTCTTTTTCTTCACTCAAATTTTTGAAGGTATTTTCCAAGAAGAAAAAAATAATAATGAAAGTACTAAAAGTGTCAAAATTAGAATATTTTCCTAGTAGTTTCTCTTGGCTGCTCATGAACAAAAGCAGTGGTCATAAAAATAAATAATAGGCCGGGCGTGGTGGCTCACACCTGTAATCCCAGCACTTTGGGAGGCCGAGACGGGCGGATCACAAGGTCAGGAGATCGAGACCATCCTGGCTAACCCGGTGAAACCCCGTCTCTACTAAAAAAGACAAAAAAATTAGCCGGGCGTGGTGGCGGGTGCCTGTAGTCCCAGCTACTCGGGAGGCTGAGGCAGGAGAATGGCGTGAACCCAGGAGCCGGAGCTTGCAGTGAGCCGAGATTGCACCACTGCCCTTCAGCCTGGGCAACACAGCAAGACTCTATCTCAAAAAAAAAAAAATTAAATAAATAAATAATAATAAAAATTGAGGTTCTGCATTCAAACTTTATTTTACAAAGTCCTGGTTACCTCCACAATTTTGAAACTCTTCCTCTGCCCTACAGTGCTGTTGCGTATCATCTTCCACTTGTTTTATTCACTTGATTCCTGAGCATTATGTTAATTCCCATAAGCAGCAGGACAGTTCAGCATTCAACTGGATATGTTTTTCTCATGCTATCTTTGCAAAAGTCTTTCTTTAAAAGCTACTTCATTCCCATCGGGCAGCAATGTAGAAACTCCAGACCCATAAGTACACTGAAGCATATTACAAAAATACGATGAGACTCAATGAGGAAACTTTTGGATGTAAACACTAATTTTCCTTTTATCAGGATAGGAACCAAGAAATCTGATCTGACTTTTTGAATTGTTCATGCAGTTCATTCCACTCATGTGAAAGTAAATCTGGGTCAGCCCTTTTTTAATGGCACTGCCTTTATTTTGGAAAATGTCATGGCTACAGCCAGAGATGTATTTTTCTTAGTTCCTATTTCTAAGAGCATCCTCATATGGATTCCTGGATGGAAATGCAAAATGCCTTTGTTATCCTTAGCCACACCTACTGGACCACTTTGTCCTTGGATGGTATTTGTTTTTCTAAATCAAGCATGCTCAACAGAAATTTCCCGTCCATCTAAACCTATTAATGGATTCAATAGAGAGATACTTGCTAATTTGCTTTCATGGTTAAAAAGATAAATAAAAGCTGTCTGCACTTCTTGCCAGTAGAAATTCTGGATCTACAGTTGGTTGGAACATTATTTGTTCTTCTTTTAAATGTAAGGTTTCCTGAATGAAGAAGAGACAGTATGTCCAGATACCACTCTCTGATTCATCAGGGAGTCTCTGTGGTAACTACACTTTCCTCTTTGGATTATTTGGGTGTTGGGAAAGTTTTTAAAATTTTAAAAGAAGTAGCTAAAAGTTGTCCACCATATACAGACATGGATTTAGGTGCTTACATACACAAAGAAGTGTTACTTGATGGGATTTAGGACATGGTATCACCAAATAGGATACCTTAGAATTTGAGAGAACGGCAAAAGCAGGAAGGTCACTTTCACCTTCCCTCCTCCCTTGAAGCAGGTAATAAAACGTAGGAAGAATTTTTCTGGCCCGAAGCAGGTTATAAGGCTCTCATTTGAGAGGTGCCCTCCCTATACTCGGAAGAAAAGAACATCTTTACCTCTAAAGACACAGGGCACAGAGAGGAATTGGAATAAACAGTTCTTACTAATTCTTTACAGTTTTTTACCAATAGATCACTTTTACAGAAAATTAAGTCATATTTCTTCATGACTACGAACTTCATCACCAAACCTAGTATGAAAAATGCACAGGCTTATCCATTTCTTTGGGTCTTTATTTCTTTATGAAGTCTCCCATGCCATGTAAAATTTGTATTAGATAAATGTGTATGCTTTTCTCTCATTAATCTTTCTTTCTTTACAGGGGCTCAGCCTATAGGGGCCTCAGCCATCAATGTAGAATGGGTGAGAAAAATATATTTCTCATTCTATCTATATTAAAAAGTGAGTTTACTATTTGCAGAAGTATGGGACCATCAAGGTTTATTCTCTCTCTCTCTCTCTCTCTCTCACACACACACACACACACACACACACACACACAATGAAATCAGTTATGAAAGAATACTAGAGTTTCTAAAGAGTATTTCATAATGATATTGCAAGAACACGGTTTGTGGTAGTCAGTGCTTTTTCATGAAGCCTGGAGGACTTTTTACTTTGACTAACAAGAATTTGCAACTTGGATGCCTCTTACCTCTATTTTTAAAAAGTAAAGAATAACTTACTTAGAAGGTATTAACTGAACTATTAAATATTTTATTGGGCTTTCTTCTGATTTCTATCTATCAATGCTTATTCCTTCAGAATGACACCATTTTAAAAGAAAGCACTTGCTAGACTGTGGGAACATTATTGATTAACTTCATGGTGAGGAGAAAACAATTGCTCAGGTTTGGAGTTAATAATTTCCTAACAGAAAGCTTCCCATGTGCATAGCCCTTCAAGGCAATAGGATGATGTTATATAAAAACAAGGTGGTTAAAGTATTAAATATTAATTTCTAAATATAAAACAGAACCAGTGTTGATGTGGCTGATGGATTTGGCAAGAATAAGCAATAGTCACCTTGATCTCTGGCTGCCTTTGGATGGCACTCACACCCACAGGCCAAAATGTAGTTGTAACCACATGCCTTAATGTTAAGAGACAATAGAAACCTCAAGGTACCTATGAAAGATCTTGCCAAAAAGCAAAGATGCTATAAAAAGGCATTCTCAAGTGTGGATTCCTTGGACTAAACTAGATTATTATTATTGATGATTATGGCCTATTCCAGGAGCTTTTAAAATACTGATAGCTACTGGTCCCAGCCCCACCTTCACCCCTATTTATCAAGGGAAGCTAATGGTAGAGCTAGGCATGCACATAAAGCCAGGCCTGCCTCACTTCAAGCCCTTGCTTGTCACCAGATCAGTTTTTACCTTGTAATCAATAGATCTCTCTTCTCAGTTTGTGGCCTCTCACCCAGGTGGAGTTAGGTAGGCATGGGACCCGGAGGAGCTGTCCAATGCTCAAGGTTCTGAAGTAGCAGAGTATAAGAGGAAGGAGGGAGGGCCTTCCAAATGGGTAAAAGATGTATGCATTTGTTCAGGTAAGAAAGGGAAAATTTCACATACGAGTGCTTTTAAAATAAATTTTACTGTGTATGTTTAAGGTATACAAAATGATGTTATGGAATATATGGAGATAGTAAAAAGATTGCTATAACAAGGCAAAATAACATACCCATTATCTTTTTTTTTTTTTTTGAGATGGAGTTTCGCTCTTTTTGCACAGGCTGGAGTGCAGTGGCACGATCTCGACTCACCACAACCTCTACCTCCCAGGTTCAAGTGATTCTCTTTCCTCAGCCTCCCAAGTAGCTGGGATTACAGGCATGTGCTACCACATCTAGCTAACTTTTTTGTATTTTTAGTAGAGTCAGGGTTTCTCCATGTTGGTCAGGCTGGTCATGAACTCCTCACCTCAGGTGATCCACCCACCTCGGACTCCCAAAGTGCTGGAATTACAGGCGTGAACCACAAAGCCGGGCCACTTACCCATTATCTCAAATAATTACTCATTTTTTTGTTTGTTTTTGGCAAAAGCAGTTAAAATCTACTTATTTGGCACAAATCCCATACACAGTATGATTTTATTACCTATAGTGCTCATGTTTTACATTAGATCTCTAGACTTGTGCATCCTGCATATGTGCTATTTTGTATACTCCAATCTACATCTCTCCGTTTCCTCTCCCACCCCCTACTCTGGCAACCACTGTTTTGTCCTCTATCTCTATATATTTGAGATTTTAAAGATTCCACATAAAAGTGAGTTTATGCAATTTTTTTCTGTGTTTGACTTATTTCACTTAGCATAATGTCCTCCAGACTTATCCATGTGGTGGCAAATGGCAATATCTCATATTTTAGGGATACATGATTTTTCACTGTATGTATGTAGAACAGTTTCTGTATCCATTCATCTAGTCATGGACATTTAGGTTGTGTCCATGTCCTGGCTACTGTGAATAATGCTGCAGTGAACATGTGAGTGCAGATATAAAGTGGTGATTTCCTTTCCTCTGGGCTGTCCCTATAAGTATAGTGGTGAATATCTCCACTTCTCATTTCCTCTGGGTATTTGACCAGAAGAGGGTTGTTGGATCGTGGGGTAGTTCTATTTTTTGTTTCTTTAGAAACCTCCATACTGTTCTCCATAATGGTTGTACCATTCTGCATTCCTACCAACAAGGTGCAAGCATTCCCTTTTCTCCACACCTTTGCCAATATTTACCTTTTGACTTTTTGATAAAAACCAGGCAGATGAGTGTTTTGCTAAGCATTTGATAAGCCCAGGAAATCAGAGTCACTAGCAAACAGGAGCAGTTGATGAGTGAAGGTTAAACTGAGGATTGGGCTGCACTGTCTGATGCAATAATGACTAGGCACGTGTCGCCACTGAACACTTGAAATGTGGTTAGTGTGAACTGAGATGTGCTATAAGTATAAAACACACACCTGAATGTGAAGACTTCGCATAAAAAGAATGTACAATATCTAATTAGTAATTTCTATATGATTACATGTTAAAATGATAATTTTCATGTATTATTCAACTTTTATCCTAGATTCAGTGAGTACATGTGGAGGTTAGTTACCTGGGTATATTACATGATGCTGAGGTTTGGGATATGAATGATCCTGCCACATAGGTACTGAGCATAGTGCCCAATAGTTAGTTTTTCGAGCCTTGTTTCCCTCCCCTCTCTGTCTAGTAGTCCCCAGTCTTAATTGCTGCCATTTTTATGTCCACAAGTATCTAATGTTTAGCTTTCACTTTTAACTGAGAACATGCAGTATTTTGTTTTCTGTTTCTGCATTAATTTTCTAAGGATAATGGTCTCTAGCTGCATTCATATTGCTGCAAAGGACATGATTTCATTTTTTATCATTTTTAAATGGTGCGTATGTACCACATTTTCTTTGTACCATCTACTGTTGATGGGTACTATGGCTGATTCCATGTCTTTGCCATTGTGAATAGTGTTGCAATGAATACACAAGTGCATGTGTCTTTTTGGTAGATTTATTGTCTTTTGGGTACATACCCGATAATGAGATCACTGTGTTGATAATGAGATAACTTTCCACAGTGGCTGAACAAATTTACATTCCCACCAACAGTATAAGCATTTCCTTTTCTCCATAGCCTTGCCAACATCTGTTGTTTTTTTGACTTTTTAGTAATAGCCATTCTGACTGGTGTGAGGTGGTATCTCATTGTGGTTTTGATTTGCATTTATATGATAATTAGTGATGTGGAACATTTTTTCGTATGTTTTTTGGCTACTTGTATGCTTTCTTTTGAGAAGTGTCTGTTCATATCTTTTGCCCATTTTTAATAGGGCTTTTTTTTGCTTGTTCAATTGTTTAAGTTTCTTATAGAAAATGATAATATTTTAGATATATTGAATTAAATTAAATCATCAAAATTAATTAGCCATTTATTTTCACTTTGCTTTATTGTAGATACTTGGTCATTTAAAAATTACATATATAAGTCACATTTGTGGCATGCATCAAATTTCGATTGGACAGTGTTGATTTAGAGTTAGAACTTGACAGGACTATTGCTTAGGAGATGCTGAATAGAAGATTTCAGTAAATAAGTGATAAAATCAATATCATACTTGAGGATTATGTTCTTGTGGTTGTGGCAGCTTAGAAAAATTTGCAAAGAGAAGACAGCAGTTGGAGGGAAGAGATGACCAACAGCAATTATTGTGTAGTGATATGTGTCTGGCACACTGGTCCACTATCTCTCTTTATCTCCACAACAACCTTGGTATGTAAGTATTCCTTGTATTTCACAGATGAAAAAAATGACATTTAGCAATGGTAAGTAACATTCCTCATATTACTTAACCACTGAAATAATATTGGAGGTTCAAACTCATGTATACTCCATGTCCTTCCACTTGACGAGGGAAGTGGAGAAGAATGGCAGAGATACTGGGGACATACGTATAGGGATGGGGAACATTTAGAAAACTGCAGCACCAAAATTAGCAGGCTTTGAGAAAAATCTAGTGCAAACAGTTAAGAAAGAAGATATTTAAATAAACCTTAGGACCAAAAGCCTTGGGGATACTGAGAGTGGTGAGAAAAAGTTCTAAGTCTCACGTTGAGGGTTATGCTGGTGAAATAGCACTGCTCTCCCCACAAATCATTCCATAAATCCATTCTAATAATATACATTTAGTGGACTCCCACTATATGCAAGACAGTGCCAGACAGGATGATGGGGTCAAAAAGCACAACGAAATACATTTTCTAGTCCTTTGTCTACATGAGAAGGCAAGAAGTACGCCTCTGAATCCATTGAGTGGTAACAAAGCTTCAGGTAGTCGATATGACAGTATCCAGCTAGGTATTCGTCTAAGGACCTTTGGATAACTAGCAGTAGGACCTTGGACAAATTACTTAACCCTTCTAATGCTCAGTTTTCTTATCTGTAAACTTGACATAACATTATCTAGCCCACCTTTCATGGTTGTTGTAAGAACCAAAGTCAAAATGAAACAATATATATTAATGTGCCTTGTGAATTGTAAAGTGCCATACCTGACTTGAAAACTCATTTATTAGATGTTACAAGCTAGACAGATATAGGTCCACTGTTTTTTGGGGGCTACTATTAAATCCACAGATGGCAGGCTTCTAACTCATTCCCAGAAGCACCTGAATGTGAATTAGCTATAAAAATTATTGAGCACATAACTAATTCTCACTGCTTACAACAATCCTGTAAAGTTGGTATTGTTAGCCCTGTTTTACTAACAAGAAAACTGCAGCTCCAGGTTTCAGTGACTCTAATTAGTAAGTGTGAGATGATGATCTGAAATCTGTAAGTGTGAGATGATGATCTGAAATCTGTAAGTGTGAGATGATGATCTGAAATCTGTGCTCTCTGACTCAGGTTCTGCACTCTGGCCTCTGACCCCCAGAGTCTGATTCTCTGGGTCTGGAGTATCTGTAGATCTGTTAAAATTTTCAGAGATTTTAATAGGCAGCTAAGCTAAGGAAGCTCCTTGGTGACAGGAGTTGTCTTGTGAGGCAACTCAGAGCTCTGACTGTAAGAATAGTCACAATCTGCCTCCTGGAGCTTCTACTGATTGGCCCCAATCCTACCCTGCAGGGACACAGAGGTAGCCTGAAAATCTTTCAATGACAGTCCTTCAGACACTTATCTTCAGGGGCATCTGTTTAGGGAATTGGGGGGCCCGTTTCCTATGAGGCTTATTCTAACAGTCTTCAGACTCCAAGTCTAAAATTTCTTTACTGGAATACATTTTGCTGAGAGAAGATAGAAAGACAAGGTTTAGAAAACAAGTCACTGAGCAAGGTTGTTGAATGAGGAGTGAGCAAAACCAGGAGAGCGTGGTGTCCCTTGTGGACACCTAGATTAGATCTGTACAGTTGCCAGCAGAGAGCTCTGGTGGAGGATATCAGAGACATGACCTCAGTAACTTCAAAAGCCAAGAAGGAAAATGAGAAATTCCTCACATTAGAGTTGGATTATAACATTTCTTTTTTCAGTAAAATGTAATATAAAGAGTTTTAGTTGTGTCTTGATTTTGCTGCATGTTCAATTCCCGAAATAATGAAACAAAAATCTTTGGAAATAAAGAAAAAAAAAGTCTGGATGAAGAATAGCCTGTGTGAGTGACAACCAGCCTCCAGATAGCCCAGGTAGGTGTTGTAGAAGCTGTAAGTGCGGCTGGAGCACATGGAAAAAGTGTGCTTCTAGCCAGACAGGCCCTAAAGAGACCTCTGGGCCTCCCTAGGCAGGTGCTGGTAGAGTCAGATTAAATGAAAAGGCACAGCCCCTCTGCATTCCCCAGCTCTCCCTCACCTTATCTCTCTCCCACAGGCTTTGCAGTAACTTTACTGGGATTAGGGAAGACGTGTGCAGTCTCATTCAAGAAGACAAGAAAGTGGGGGGGCAGAAACAATCAGCTGCTAATTTATGTGCAGAGGGATGCTCCTGAGCTCCTTGGGGTCTCCAGAGAGTTGTCCGCTAACAACCCTGGAGTCTGGGGCAGATCTTTCCCCACTGTCACGGGCCAAGGTCAGACTCTATGCTGTCCTCCAACTGCTTGGAGGAAAAGCTCTGAAATGTATCCTTAGGAGACATTTCTGAGGACAGAGCATTTTGTGAATGGGGGCATTTTTACTCACCCTCTTTCAAATCCTTGTTGGAAAAAAATAAGGGAAATACATACAAAAATCAAATGATAGGCACTCTGGAATGGTTAGGCTTTATTGCACTGGGGAGTTTTTAAATTTAATGTCTCCGTTAGTTCTCACCAGGCCTTTGGTCATCTTTATTTTAACCAACACCCCCAGAGGTCAAAGGGTACAGGGCAAGTGGGCATGAACTTGGGTGTAACTTCCTTTTGTTTCCAAAGATCCTTGAAATGTGCATGTGGCCCCTACTGCCATACCTAAGACTGTCCTTGAACCTAATCTTCACTACCAGTTCTTCTTTTGCAGATCTAAATCAACATGTCACTCTGAGCTTTGTGTAGAATCATATATTTATCTGTGCAAGCCCCAACAGACAGTTGGAAAGCTCTGAGAGGAAAACTTGGGTATATGATATACCTACTAAAAATCAGGCACTGTGCTAAAGATTTTAGTACTCATTCATTCATTCCACTGATACAAATAGAACCCATAGACTGGGTGTGGTGGCATATACCTGTAATCCCAGCTACTCAGAAGGCTGAGGCAGGATGATCACTTGAGTCCAGGAGTTCCAGGCTGCAGTGAACCATGAGTGTACCACTGTACTCCAGCCTGGGTGACAGACCAAGACCCTATCTCCAAAAAAAAAAAAAAAAAAAAAAAAAAAAATTGAGAATCGGGCCCTTAGTTAATATCACCCTAGTGATTAATGTTAATGTAGTGTATTTAGAAAGAAGATCAGGAAAGGTCTTTGGATCTCTTTTACATTGAGCCCGGTAATGTAAAGAGAAAGCCGTAACCATGCTAGTGACTAGGGGAAGCCTGCAGCCCACAGAAGACAACATGGTACCCATGTTATTCCAGGACTTGTTGGTCTCCCCTTCTCCACTCACTGGCATGCTTTGCCCATTGAACACAGAAAATGTTTGCGTATCTTTCTCTTCTTTCTCTTTTGGATACAGCAGCATCGCCAATAGGTGAAGTCTTCTGAGTTTTCATCTGCTGGTGGTTCTCAGTGTTCTGGGTACTGGACTGTGTCAGAAGTGAGGGTATCAGCCTACACAAAATGTGTTCCAAGGCAACTCCAGTTTGATCAGCCATTCACATAAGACTGAAGGTAAACAAATCAAGTTCTGCTATGCTAGAATTTTATTGCCAGGTTTCCTCTCTTCTATCTTCCTCTTATTTTTATGTCTCTTTGGTTAATTTTTTATTTACTTGTGTAAAATAAAAATAAATCCACTTAGGCCTACAGGCAAGAGGGAATGGGCTCTCTGTGGCAATAAGATTCCAAATTATAAACGGGCCATGTCGGGCAAGGGTTAATTAATGCACCGCCCCCCTCCCCCTCACTTAAAGAATAAACTATGTTCTAACTGCCACAGTTTCTGTTTTCGTTTTTTCCTCTGACAGCTAAACAAGCACTGGTCTCAAGACAAAAAAATATTAAAACAATTTCAGCTCGCTGACCCTGGCACTGACTAACTCATCCTCCTGTTCCATAAGCCGTAACTCCCGTTTTGATTGGACAAGAGACTGATTTCAGCAACTTTCTCCTAATTAGAGACCACTGATGATGAACTAGTTCTAGCTCCTTTATAGAGGGTCTGAACTGAACTGGGAAACTTCATATCCTTCTTTTATCTTTTGACGCATACAGGCTAATTGTAATGCATTTAAATGTTAAGTCTCTACCCCAAAGTGAGCATGGGTCACATGTAACCTACATGATTATTTAGTATGTGTGCATTAGGACCCCCTTCCTGAATATTGATAGCTCCTCCAATAACCTGTTGAATATGCATACTTGACCAACCTGTTCAGTATAAATTCCTGTCTCATCCTTCTCCCCCTTGAAGGGCTTGCTTGCTTTCTCCATTAGATGTTATGCTTCCCAGCCTATCAAAATGATCACCTCTCAGGGTGTAACCCTCATTAAGAAATAAAGTCTGCTCTCCGAATTTGTGAAAAGCTCATATTTGAGTTGACACCTGGTTCTCTTTACACGGTATACAGATGACAGGCCAGGGGTGTCAGGAGGAGGCTGGGAAGTGAAACACATGTTCCTGGTGGGAAGACAAAACAAATGAGCTGAGGGCAGCAGGGGAAGGAGGCTGGATGCAGAGCATCATCTGGGCCCGCACAAAGGGCTGATGATGAAGAGCGCTGTCTGCGTCAGGCAGGGACTTCCCACATGCCCAGGCTATCTGTGTGAGTCCCTCCTCATGTCTTCTTGTCTCTTGTCCTTTCCATGACCTGTATTCCTCATTTCTTTGGGTTGTTCACAGTCTAAAATTGTCCTCTGTGTAAATACCTTCCTTATGGCTGCCAGTGTTTTCATTAGGAAAAGAGATAGAAATATGTAGAGGTTAGGAGGAAATCTCTGAGTCAGGAGGCCCTCTGTCAACTGAGGTCAGCGCAGGGAGTTTGAGTCTCACTCCCAGAGTTGTGGCAAGTGCTTTTGTTTTAGCTGGTTTTACTTATATTAACTGAGGCAAAGGTTATGCCATGAGGAAATGAAATTGGGCTGAAGAAGACTTCACTTCGATTGCAGGTGGAGTGATTCTCTCTTTTGCTGTGGTCAGGTGGGCAGGGTCAGAATAGAGACCACCGGCTCTGGGTTCTGACCACTGTCTGAGGTTGGCCACTCCTGTGGCCTAAGGTGGACTATTCACCTTCTCCCAGGCTCAATTTCCTCATCTGACACGGGGATCATGCCTCCCACACTCTGGTGAGAGCTCGGTGAGGTAACGTGGTGGAAAGTGTTTGGTAACTGTAAAATGCTAAACAAATGGGAGGTACTGTGTTTCCCTAGTATGGAAAGGTCAGGAATAAGTGAGTGTCAGGCAAAACATGAGAAATTTGCATAGCGTGCAAGTATATTGACTCTGCTACCTCAAGTCCGTGTGTCAGGCTCTAAAGACTACTGTAAGGACATTTGCTGTGACAGGTTACTTTACCTCCAAGTGGCTTATTTTCTGCCTTTTTATGGATTATCGTTATGTGGGTGACAATAAAACAACTCAAGCTTAGGGCTCAGTGGCCTTCTTGGGAGGCAGAAGGTGGTAAAATTCAAACCCAGGACACTCCCTTTGTAGAGCCACTAAGGCATGCTTTGAGAAATGGTGGAGCTGGAGGAGAAAACAGGATGGCTGGAGAGGATGTGAAGACGGACTTTGGATTTTAGGGAGAGAGGAGAGTGGTAAAGGTCCCTCCTGTCAGTCCCAGCCCTGCACTGTCCCTCTCCATCTGTGTCAGTATCTCCACATGTCTGTCAGTCAGTTCACCTCTCTGCCAAGAATTAGACAGTAGTCCTAACCATGGAGTGAAGCCCTTATCATTTGTGCCTGCTGAGTTAGTCCCCAGCTTCAGCTTCAGCCTAGTATTAGAGGAGTAACATAGGGTTGAGGTCATAGAGCCTTGAGTTTGTATACTGACCCTATCTCATACTAGCTGGGTGATTTTAGGCAGCTGATTAACCTTTCTGAGCCTCAGTATTCTCATCTTCAGAGTGGGGGTAATAAGTATTTTGAACAATTCCGAAATAATGTTGATAAAGTATCTAACAGACCCAACACAGAATATGTTGTTTATAACTGACTGATATTATTAAGGTTATTGCACAGGGGGAGAAACTTCTGGGAACAACCATGTTTCTCTCTGTGTGACAGGAGGCGGGAGACTCCTTTAGCCACTGACTCTAGCATTTTAGATACCAATCCTCATTTTGTAATGATGCTGTCAGCCCTCTAACTTATACTCTGGTCTCTGTTATGGCTATTCTGTTCTCTTGCCCCTAGAAGTTTCTCAAGAAGAGCAGATAGTTCCACTTTTAGAAGTGCTTTTCCAAGAAAATGTGTGAATGTTGATCAAATATTTTTCACATTTATTAAAGAAAACTTTTTTTTTTATTTCTAAGGAAAAAGTGGTCAGATGCTAACTTGCACTCTTTACTTACCTAGGTTTGCCCTTGATCAGATTTTGCCCTGAGTCCACCCCAAGCAGGTGTGTCGGAAGTTCTGACACTAACAGATCCAGCCCTGTGGGAAAGCTGGGAGTTCATCCCTCTCAGCTGAACATCGCCTCAGTCTCCTTGAAATGCCCTCAGAAACGTGGTAACTGGTACTTAGTTTGATGCAAGTTTGAGGATAAGATCCTTTGCTTTAAACCTCATCAGGTTCTGCAAGTCTGGGCTGATGTTTACTATTCAGCAATTTAAATACACCAGGCTTTTCACAAGTGCTTATTAAGAGGCTCATTAGGCTTTTAAATACTGAATAGCTTGTATAATAGGACATGCCGATGGTTGAATTAAAAAGAATCAAAATTATATTTTAAAACTGTATTATCTTTCATTCAACATTTGCGAACATTTACTGAATCCCTACCGTGTGCTGGATATGGTGCTAAGGATTAAAAGCAATAAAAATATGTCTGTACTTGTGAAGCTTGCCTTCTCTTTTAACAATTAGCAGAGGACATACATAAATGATGTGTTACATTTGAGGATGGGAAGTGTTATAAGGAGACACTAGGTAGGAAAGGAGGATAGGAAGTGCAGGAGCTGCAATTATAATTCTGTGGTCAGAGAAAGTCTTGCTGAGAATTTGAGAGGGAACCACATGGCATTCTGGGAGAAGAGCATTCTAGGCAAGGAGAAAAAAGCCCTCTTCCTGCAACAATGTCCAGTGTGTTCCAGCAATGGCAAGGGGGCCATGGTGGCTGAACTGGGCCAAGCAAGGGAGAGCAGTGGAAGAGCTCAGATTGTGGTGGCCAGATGGTGACGGGACTGGGAGACCATTGCAAACACTGGCTTCTATTATGAGAGAGGTGGGTTTCAAGAAGAGGGGAACCATGATCTGTCTTGCCTGTTAGGGTCACTGAGACTGCTTTGTTGGAAATAGGCCATGATGGGGTTGTTAGGGAAGGTAGAATCAGGGAGACCTGCGATAATCGATGTGAGAGATAATGGTAGCTTGGATTCATGTGGCAGAAGTCTTGGTGTCAGATTCTGAATCTATTTTGAAAGTAAAGTCAATCAAACATACTGATGGATTAGATGTAGGAAATGAGAGAGAGAGAGGAGTCAAGGATGTCTTCTAGACTTTCATCTTGAGCAACTGAGAAGTTACTACTAATGGTGAAGACATGAGTGTAGGTGAAATGGGTTGGAGGGACCAGATATTTAACTTAACATGCTAAGCTAAAGATATATATATATATATGACACCTAAGTGGAGATGCTGAGTAGAAAGCTAGAGTGGAGTCCAGAGTAGAAATATAAGAAGTTGTGAGTTTACAAAAGGTATTTAAAGCCATGGCACTGATAAGTTCATCCAAGGAGTGAGTGTAGAAAGAGAAGAGAAGAGGTGGAAGAGATGAGGAGTAAAGCAGAGGAGAGTGAGAGAGAGTGGCCAGTGGGGTAAAAAAAAAAAAAAAATCAGAAGATCATAGCATTCTGGAAGCAAGTCAAGAAAGTAATTGATGGATGAAGAAGGGACAGAGTCAATGGTGTCAAACGTTTCTGAGATATAAAGAAAAGGAAGCCTGAGAATTGATATTTTGTTTAACGAGTAGAGGTTTAGTAAACGTGATTCAAACAGTTGGTAGAGTGGTTAGTAAACTTGATTAAAACATGTGGGTAAAAGTCTAACTGAAATGAATTTAAGAACGAAGGGGAAAGAAAGAATTGGTGAGAGTGTAGGCAGAGGCTTGTTCGGTTTTTACAGATGAGGACCTTACTATAATGAGAAGCAGACCTTAAAGGACCTTACTGTAATGAAAAGCAGAAAAATGAGGCAGTTCCTGCAGGGAAGTGAAATCAAGAAAAGATTCTTGAAAGACTGGAGAATTAGCCTGTGCCTGCCTTTAGGCTGATGGTAGTTTCCATAGAGAAGAAAAATTTAATCGTACAGTGTTGGAGCACTGTCTTGGGTGGACATGGGCTCCAGTGCAAAGTGAAGGGGTTGCTCTCCCACAGGTGCCCTTACAGTTCATCTATAGTAAGAGGAGGGAAGGTGAAATTTATAGGCACAGATGCTGGTAAATGGGTAAGTATGACGGTGGGAGCTTGAAGGAGTTCTCTTATGGTTACTTCTTTTTTTTTTTTTTTTTAGTAAAATAAGAAGGTCTAGCTGAGAGTGAAGATATGGGAATAGAACCAGAGACATAAGAAATATTGAGATATGAACAGAAGAATATTGCATTTGGTAATAGACTAGGAAAGTGTATTAATAATATGTTTTCTCTTAGGCCCACTTGAGGTTTATGGCCATGAATAAAAAGTGAGACTTTCCATTGTTGTATGCTTGTGTCCAGCCATAATAAACTGCATGGGTACAAGTACAGATTAAGTGGAGAGTTGAATTTAACTAAGGTTGAGGTTTTGCTGAATGATTGTAATGAAGTATAAGAGGGGCAAGAGAATTGAGAGTGCATGCAAAGGAGGGATACACATAATTGGCTATGCACTTTAAGTTTGGTAAGAGAGAAGGGAAAATAAGGAGGCAAGGGACAATAAAATAATAGTCTGATCAATGAGTTGTGGCTCTTTGGGCCATTGATGGTTTTTGGTAATGTGTAAGAGCAAATGAACCAGAGATACAGAAAGTGGTGGTCAGAGAATGGGATGCTTCAAATTTAGATTTTAAGTGTTTTGCAGCTTTGGAGGACAAGCCTGGAGGTGTGACCCTGGAAGTGAGTGGCTGAAATAGGAAGATGGACAATATCACTAGAGGAGAGCAGTTTTGGAAATGGAAAGGCCAGAGTTTTGGAAGTCTCATCTTGCAGACATTGAAGTCACTATGAATTTAAAGAATTTCCCTAGTAAAAATATTGAAGACATTAGCTTAGTATGCACCATCAGCTTCCTCAAATCAAATGTTCATGACCACACTTTGCTGTGGGTGTATGAACTCAAGAAGTCAATGTTAGTATAGACCCTTGTGAATATTCAGTGCCTCTCCTCTGCATTTTCATAAGCAAACTATCTCCTCTAGGCTATCAGTTACGCAGCAGTCATCTTTTTAATCTGCTTTCCTTACCCAACTACAAGCTCTTTAAGGACATGGATGTATTATTAGTCATAGTAACCTTAAAGGCTGGCACAGTGCTCAATAGATATTTGTTACTTATAATGGTTGAGAACACTGATTCTGAAATCTGAAAGACCTAGGTTGTAATTCCAGCTACCTCTTATTAGCTAAATACTTCTGGAAAAGACACTTATGGCCATTTCCTTATCTGTAAAATGGAGACATTACCCCCCACTACCTCCTGCACCCCTCACGGGGGAGTGGTAAGGAATCCATGTGACAAGGCTTTACATAGAAAGCGCTCAGCAGGGTCCTGGGACGTAGAAAATGCTTTATACATTTTAATTGCTGTTGCATGAAGGCATTAAAACTTCATGTTTGTGTTATTTCCAGAGTGCCAGACTTCCACATCAGCCAGTCCTGTGCTGCAGTCCTTCAGAGAAAAAGGGTGTTAGGAGGAAGCTGACGCTCCAGGAGTCTCCAGCAGTTTGGTAACATGCCCAGTGAGAGATGATGAAAGAATGTTATTACTAGAAAAGATTTCATGAGTTCTCTTAGCCAAAGGTGTGCACCTCTCTGTATGCACAGCCCAGGAAATGCAGTGTCTCCGTTTCCATAGTTACCCAACCAACTGAAATAGTGTTGTTAGTTCCAGCCCCTATGTTGTCAATGATTACATGATTGTATTACATGTTGATTAAGCTAGAACACACAGATATGATAAATACTCATTTATAAGCACAAAAATTACTGTTTCAGAAAAGTGCACTTAAGGAACTGTTCTGAGGCTGTTTGTTTGCAGGGAAGCAAGGACAGACAGCAGAGCGGGTGACGTGGGCTGAAATGCATGCTGTCTAATACAATGCAGCCTTTCTCTGCTCTCTGTTAAGCCCCTCAACCTTTTGACCAGAAAACTGTGCTGTGGATCATCAATTTCACCTTCTCTCTGTATTCTGTATTTTCTCTCTAAGCTCAGAACTTGCTGCTCTGAGACACTGGGGGCTGAGATAATGAGTCTAGACTGCTCATTTGCTCTGCCAAGCAGATGGGAGCACCGGTCATGTGTGGGCAGACTGCCTCTCTAGAGGTGGGCAGTAGTGGTGCGTTTGGACCCTCTTTCTATTTCCAAATGCCACAAGGTTACACAATTAAGGGAGAGTTTGAATCAAAACATCTTATATCAACCCTCAAAGCTGCTGAAAAGTGCTTCTTCTTGTAGTTTAGTGAAATTATCCCTGAATTGGAAATTTTAATTAGAGCAATTTTCTTTCAATGGGCCTAGAAGTTTTTGGAAACAATACAGGCATTTTGATTCTCTTGATTTCTTTAGATCTCTGCAGGTTCAAACCAATATCAACCAAATGCTCTATTTCCTTGAGGCCTGTGTGTTTGTACGTGTGTGTTGGGGGGCAGGGGTGGTGAGGGGGGCAGGGGTGGTGAGGGGGGCAGTGGTGGTGTTTGACTTTCAAGAGTTAATCTTTTAATGCAGAAATCAGACTGAATCTGAAACTTCTTTATATTCTAGAACTAGTTCTAATGTCACTGTTATTTGCTCCAACCTCTGCCATACCCAGGTTTCCCAGTGGGAAGAATCAATCTCCCTTTTGTACATTCCCAGAGGCCTCTAGGTATCAGAAAGGCATCTGAAGTGTGAGTTAGAAGACCTAGATTTTATACCCAGAGCAGTTACCAACAAATGAGTAGCCTTGGACAAATCACATCACCTGTCCCAGCTTCAGCTTCCTGTGTAGCAGAGTAAGCACATTGAGCTGCCTTACAGGTGAGGCAATGCAGCAGAGTGGTTAAGACTTTTGATCAGGAGTCAGATGATCTGGTTCAAAGCCTGGATTCAAAACTTAAGAACTGAATGACTTGAGTCTCAGTTTTATTACCTGTAAAATGGGGATAATAATGGCATATAGTTTATAAGGATTGAGGCCTTCTGTTGTGCAACCCTCTTAGGATTTGAGCAATGAGCCATCATCTTTAGGTAGGCTTATTCTGCTAATTTTAAATTTGCTTAACACCAATACAATAAAGACCTCAGAACACCGGCATATAACACTAAAAGTGTTCATTACTGTTGTTGTTACTAACAGACATCTAAAGAGTCTCCCAGTTTTAAAATTTTCTTTTGTTTGTTTTAATACCATTTGCTTCTACAATCTCCACCTTTGCAGAAGTTCTTTGATTGTCATGACTGTGTTAATGATATCTAGTGGGTAGAGCCCAGAGGTGCTGCTAGATGTCCTACAGTGCACAGGCCAGCCCTGCTTCCCATCAACAAAGAATTGTCCTGTTCTTGAGGATTGAAACCTGCTTTGAGTGTCTTTTGGTGATGTGTTTTTTCCTTTGCCAAATTAGTATTTATTGGCAGTGGTGATGCTTCTGGCTCAATAAGTGGTTATAGAGGAGGGCAGTAAGTCCTGTTTTATATCCTTCACTTTCCACTGAGAAAGCTCAACTTTGAATCCTTTCTCGCAAATCAATCAATATGTATATGCGTTTTCTAGTCAAGAAGAATCAGCGAAAACCAGCTCCAGACACCTAAAAATGAAACTTTTCTTGGCTGTATATCCACTTCTTGCTTGCTTTCTCTTATCTCTGTGGTTTGCTGCTGCTTCACACTCTACCCACTATTGGGACAGGGGATCCCTCTGCTGTTAATCCCTTCAACTTCTGTACCTACTAAAACTCTGCTCATCCTTTAAGACCCCCGCCACACATGGTTCCTTCCCTGATGTTTTGCCAAAACACCCAAAAGTTTCCTTTTTACTGCTGGCTCCAAGAGCCTATGATTTTATGTTTCATGATGTATCTCATGTCTTGCCCTGTACCACAAGTATTGACATATTTGTGTAATCATTTCTCCTAAATGTTAAGTTCCTGGAAGGCAGGGATTGGCTCTTACTCACCTTTGAATTATGTTTAGAATTTAGCCAATGTGTTGCATACAGTGAGGCTTCAACCGACACTTGGTGAATTACAGTATTGTTCCCATGACTAAACTCCACCCCTACATGTTTACTGCAGTTGCCCAGGACGTCCCTAGGCCTGCATTAGAATTCCTGTTTTAACGTTCCTACGTATTACGTTTGTAATGTCCATATTGTGCCCTCTCCTTCTCTCCTCTCTCCTCTTTTTTTTTTGAAGGTTAATTATTTTCACTGATGAAATCTGCCGTGATATACTTCATTTATCTGTCCTCTTCCGTTAACATGCAAGCTATTTTAGGAATGCAGTAAAAGGTTGCAGCTGCTATTTATAAAATAAGAAGCAGTCCTGAATTCCCCTGCAGGTCACATGCCCATCCATCTTCACTTATGTTTGAGAGGTGCTTCCTATGAGCCCAGGTGATTTACCTTTTTCCTATCATACTACCCACCCTACACACAACACCAATCATTGAGAATTTTCATTTCATTTTTGTCCTGGCTTTAATTTTACATTTGATTTAGATTCTTTCCTTACTTCTCTCTTCTCATAAGAAGCAGAAGACAGGGGGAAATCCCTCTGAGCTATGTAAATATCTTTTTATGAATTGGACCGCTGGAGATGAGCGCTTCATTACTGAAGGAAAGATGAACTTTCTGTCCCTGTGATTTGATCATAGGAATGTGCCATTTTATAAAGTCTTAAGTGTTTTATTAAAAGTGGTGATATATAAACCATTTAATGTTATAATTACTTGCTATTAAAGAACAGAAGATATGGACAATTGCAGTAAGTCATAAGTAATCATAGCTTTATTTTTAGTGCTGATGAATTGAATTACATTTGGATCTGCCCACAAATACACAATGTTCACACATATATAAATAGGAGTTGTAACTCAGATTCACACACTGTAGTAATACTATTAGATCGATGCACAGATCCATAACTTTAGGACCTCGTAGGGAAGAGATTCATTACTTCATGACTTTAAAGAGCTTCCAAGCTTAGCCCCCTGACATTTCTTTTTTCCTACCTCTATCTAACCTCACTTCTGCTAGGGTTATAATTTTAAAGATGATCCTATGTTTCATATCCTGAAAAATTTCACAGTCTCCATTGTGTACAGCTTAGGGTCTGCAACTCCTCAATATCGCAGAAAAAGCTCTTACACTCCACCCAAATTTATCTCTTGGCTCCTGTATTCAATACACGCTTTAGCCACAGCAAACTTCTTTCTCTTCCCTGAAAATACTGTGGACCCCTCTGTGCCTTGGACCCTCTGAACAAAAGCCTCCTGTTTCCTGGAAGACTCTGTTCACCCCCGTCTCCTTATCTCCTCTTGACATAACCCCACTTCCTCCTATGAAGTGATAAATGTGAAAAGGAGAGGGCTTGCTGCAGAGAAGCGGCTCAGCAAATACGTGTTCCATGAATGAACAGACAACCGACCTTGCAAATTGAAAGAAGGATCTTTGCCTTATAAATGAGTTCTCTTCTGGGTGCTTATAAGTAAGTTTAGCCCAACATGACTGATACATGTATAATATGTTTTTTACGTAAAAAGAGATACATACTCCCCCTGCTCAAAAACTCACGGGGGCAAAAGAGGACCATCCTCACAGTAATTATTCCCCCGCAACCACCCACTGTGGACCGTTTGGCAGCCTTGGCTGACCAGAAACCCTGGGGTAGGGGAAGGAATGGAAGTTGGACAGGAAAGCTGATACTCAAGAGTGGGGCCTTAGGGGGCAGAGTCCTGGGTGGTAGAGGTTTGATGGGAGAGGTAGGGCGTATTAGTTTACCAGGTCTGCCATAACAAAGTACCACAGACTGGATGGTTAAACAGCAGAAATTAATTTTGTTTCAACATTCCAGAGGCTGGAAATCCAAGATCAAGGTGTCAGCAGGATTGGTTTCTTCTAAAGCCTCTTTTTCTGGTCGTAAATCGAGGCCACCTTCTTACTGTGTCCTCATATGGTTTCTTAGTCTGTTTTGTGCTGCTACAACAAAATGCCTGAGACTGGGTAGTTTATAAAAAATGAAAATGTGCTTTCTCGCCGTTGTAGAGGCTGGGAAGTCTAAGATCAAGGCATCAGCATCTGGCATCTTGGGAGGGCCTTCTTGCTGTGTCCTCACAGGTGGAAGGTAGAAGGGAAAGTGAGCTAAACGATGTGTGAAGACTTTTTTACTAGGGTAATAATCCCATTCATGAGGAAGGAATTTTTATGACCTACTCACTTCTTAAATGCCTTGACTTCCTAACACTATCACATTGGCACCATCTAAACTTTGGAAGGGACATGTTCAAACTGTAGCACATGGTCTTCTCTGTGTGTCTGTGTCTTAATTTTCTCTTTTTATAAGGATACAAATCAGATTGGATTTGGCCCATCCTAATAACCTCATTTTAACTTAGTTACTTCTTTCGTGATTCTGTCTGTAAGTACATTTGACTCTCCATATCCATGGATTAAAAATGTTTAAAAAAATAAATACAACAATAAAAACACTACGAATCAAAAAGAATACAATGGACAACTATTTATGTAGCATTTACATTGTATTAAGTATTATAAGTAATCTAGTGGTGATTTAAAATATCTGGGAAAACTTGCGTAGGTTATGTGCAAATACTACATCATTTTATATAAGGAGCTTGAACATCTGAAGAGTTTCGTATCTGTAGGGGGTCCTGGAACAAATCTCTGCGCAATCACATTCTGAGGTACTGCAAGTTAGGACTTTGTTAAATGAACTTTGGATGTGGGGGATACAATTTAGTTGTTAACAGGGTGGTAATTGGGACAGCAGTGGCTGCTCACAGGAAACTCTGGAGAGCAGGAGCTATTCCTTGACTTGGCATTTTTCACAGTGCCTTGTTCATGGTGGGTATTTAATAAATCTTTTGGAATTAAATGACAGACTTTACTTAGAAGTGAAATAAGATTCTGGTTATGTCTTTTCAACATGCAAGCTTTCCCTCTTGGCCTTTATTTCATATGCAAGTTTTATCAGCATTTTGTTGACATGCTGATTTAAATAATTTTAGAAAACACTGCGCAGGATCAAGGATCAAGGCCTTTCATTGTACACCCTTCCTCTGGATTGGCAATAGCTATAATTTTTGGTAGGTTTATTTCACTAATTTTAAATTCAACTAACTATATTGCCATGCAGGTCACATGCCTCTACAAAGATGTTTTGTTATGTGTTTATTTTACCAAGTGTATTTATGGATTTTTATGTGCTTATCACAAAACTGATTCCTAAAAAATGATTTGAGGTGGCCCTTAAAATTTAGACACAGTGTTTCTATTGCATTGTCTTCATCTATCTCTTTCATGACTCTCTTGCAAACGTAAGTAGTGTTGATCTGCTGGTCTTACTTGTTCTCAGTGAACCATGCTGGTGTCTAGTAAATGTCATGCTCTTAAGTGTTCACAAACCATGATTTAAGTAACATTTTCAGAACATTTACACCTACGTCCCCGGTCTGCTGCTCTCCAATGACATGCACACATCTACATTGAATAGACAAGTAGAGCTAAAGTGTAGAGGCCTCCATAGCTGCTTCATGTGCCCAGGAAAGCCACATCATACATACTTATCAGCATTAGTTGGAGGCATAATAGAAAAGCTTAATGGGGATGCTATTCTGGGACAACCTCACTTGACAGGATTTGTGCTGATGAAAAGGTGCTAGGCATAGTTCTGAAATTTGAGACTGGTCACTTGTATGGTCTTAGTGTCGCCATTTGTTATTCTCCTGGCATTATATTACATATTTATTTATTCACACATTCATGAGTATCTCATTCTGGAAGATAAACTTTACAAGGATAGAAACTTTGCCGGTCGTGTGTGCTGCTCTATTGCCAACCATCAGAGCAGTTCCTGATATTAAGCAAGTGACAGATTCTCTGAGGTTAAACTAGCTTGTATGTCAAATTATAATACCAATATTTGTTATGCCTAAAATCAGAGTCATTGAGAACAACTAAAGAGGCATAAAGGCAATTTGTATATTGCAAAGTAGCTTGCAAAGATAAGTTAAACAGTTATAAATATATGTTGTTTTGAAACACAATAAATAAACACTATATAATAAAATGTTATGTAAGGACTTCAGACTTGATGGAGTAAAAAGCTTTTTAAAAAACCAGTTTATTTCCTGGGTTGCCAGCTCAGTATTTTTAAAAAGCTTATCATTTTTAAAAAAATGTTGAACTTGTTTAGAGAAATCTAAAAGAAAACAAAATTATATTTGAAAGCAAAAATTGTCGAATTTACAGATAGCACATGATCCTCTCTTCTCCTGTTAATAAACTCTTTTAAAAGCGTGACTTCTCCCTCAAATGAATCCTGTCTATGAGAAATGTCCTCTGGTGGAAGCTTAAAGGTTGATCAGAATTCCTGGAAGCTCTTTGTTTAAATAATCACATGAAAAGATTCCTCTTAAAGTTGTCTGTCAGCAAACAAATGCCACAAAGCAGAATGAATTTTACACCTTTTGGGAGTCCATTAATTTACTTTCAATGGCATCAAGTAATAAAAACTCTTATAGCAAGGTCACAGTTCCATTTTATGTCAAACAACTATCCTTTCTCATGTATGATACATGAAGCATATTTCTTGCTCAGGGCAAAATGTTTTATTAAAATTATTTCCTTTGTTCTTTTGTATAGATTGTCCTTTGTGACAAGAAAAATTATCTTCACAATATATCTCTTTAGGATTTCACTGTATGATTATAATTATGCCGATACAACTTCATCTAATGCTACATTTTAAAAAAAATTTTCCTTAAGAAGGATGCCATTATTTACACGAAAATTCAATTTTTCCCTCCCTACCTCCTTCCCTCCCTTCCTTTCTTCTTTCTTCTCATTCTTCCTTCCTTCATCTCTCCTTTCTTTTAACTGTGGATTATTTATAAAAAGAGAAGTAGAAAAAAAATGAGTATTTCAGATACAAGGAGGCCTTCCTTAATCCTCTGGGTACAAAGAATGAATGATAATTATAGATTTTACAGAGTAAACAAGCCAATCTTCATAATACCATCCTTACACCATCACAAGTATATTTTCTAGCCAAAATTGATGGAAAGAAAAAAAAAAGTATATAATAGAGTAGCAAAGAGGAGTGCATACCCAGGTTGTTTGACTTTAGAATCATCCCCTCTGTCATTCAGACTTAGATTTTTATAGCCTTTCACCCAGATTACTATAAAAGTCTCTCAATTGTTCTCCCTCTTATCTCTGCTTTCTCCAACCTATCTTTCCCTCTGTTGCCTGAGAGATGTTTCTAAAATTCCAATCTAATCATGTCATTTGTTCTCTACTTTTATTAAAATTTTAATCTTGACCCTCCTCCTCCATTTCTGGACATTTACAATTTACAGGGCTAGCTGCAGTGAGTTCCTGTGGGTCCCAGTGTACCACATGAAACTTTTCTGAATGAGGATGAGCATGCATTCCTGTCCTCCCCAACCATCAGGAGGTAAAAGTACTATGTAAACAGAAAAGTGTCAAGTCTAAGGACATTTAAAAGAACAGTAATCCTTGAACACCCCAACTTTTCTCTTCCCTCCCCTCTAGATGGTTAGAAGGACCAGTTTTTCTTCTGTGAAGTCTTGTATCTGTTTCATTGCCAGAACTCTTTCAAACTTGTGCCACAATCTCTGGATTAGTCTTCTTGCCACCAGTGTTTCACCTACAGTACTTCTTTCACATCAGTTTAACACCCTTAAAACACTCCTTTGCACCATGCTAAGATAGCTTCAGTAGCTTCCAGATGCCCATAGGGAAAGCCCAGGTGCATGAGTTTTATATTCATTTTGAAAGTTCTGTGCTAATAGTAAAGTGTTATACAAAATGAGGTAATAGTGTTGTCTTTTAATGCATTGGTATCACTTTGGTATCAGCTAGGTCCCTAGAGAGCAGCTATGTAAAGTTCAATCTTTCTAGTGATACAAATGACTTAAGGAATGAAAACATAATCTGTCTCCAACTTGTACTTTGCTAAGCCTACCATGAGATTCAAGGGATTTTCTAAGTCAGAAACAGATCATTTGGAGATGAGATTAGTAATATCTTTGCTGTTTCATAAGGTGGCAGTTTAAGAGTTAAAAGAGAAACTGATATCACATAGAAAACATTAGCGGAAATTTTCTTGGAGGCAAGTGTGATGTCATGGTTAAGAGCATGGGATATGAATTTGCAGCTCTTCAGTTCAAACTTGGAACACTTTTGTATTCTGGATAAGATACCTTATTACTACAGTGACTCTCAAAGAATCATGCCTATTGTATGCATACCCTTACTGAGCTCTCTCCATATTAACCCTAGGTTTGGGACATTGGTAATGTGACACAAGCAGAGGCTTAAAGGGTGCTTATTCATTGAGGCTTGCCCTTTCTTACTCCTCCCTGGGAACCCATTTGGCAACAACTGAAGAAACCTATATCAGCCTCCTTGAAGATGAGGGACCAACGGAGAGAGAGGCTCTGCTGTCCTAGCTCTCCCAGATAAGAAGTAAGCCTAGCCAACACCACATGGAGTAGAGATGAACCATCTCAGCTAAGCCCAGTCCAAATTGCTGACCCAAAGAACTGGGAACAAACAAATAATTATTCTTTTAAGCCACTGTGTTTCTGGGTGGTTTTGTATATAATAATAGCTAACTGATACATTGGATGACGAAATTACTGAACTTCTCTTAGGCCTGTTTTATCGTGTGTAAATTGGGATAATTTTAGTAATTTGGGGTTGCTGTGAAGATAGTGAGATAATCCATTTAGAGATCTTAGCATATGTGATGAATAAATATTAGTTATAATTATATTTTATATCAGGAATTATTATAATTAAAAATAAAATTTGCAGTGAAAAAATGTATTTTTTTCATATTTGTTATTTCATACTCACACTTTCTCTGTGAGATATTATTATCCACAATTTATATTTAAACAAGTGGAAATTAAATCATATCCTTGACAAGCAAATGTTTTCTAAGCCTGGGCTCTTTGCACCTTATAACAGATGATACAAGCTCTTGTACTTTTTATACCACAGAAAAGGTATAAGACCATAGTGGTGTGAATTTTGTATATAGTCTTCATCTTTGGTCATATTTTATAACCCTCAGTGATCTGTATCATTGTTTACATCATATTTATTTTGCATTTTATTTGTCTCTAAGCTACCTCAAATCCTTTTTCAAAACTTTTTGAGGCATTAGAAAAAGAATATAAAATTTATATAAATATTGCCCAAGTAATGACATGGTCCCTTGAATACTTTATGATGTTGGGTAAAGCTGAGTAAATGGCAACTTGTGAAGAGAAAATGCAAAGAAAACAGTTTAACAAACGCTTTCTACTTTTAGGATTACTTTTGAGAATAAAAATTTATTTCTGTGGCTATGCAATCATTTCAATACTTTAGGATATAAACACCTGTGCTCATAATCATGAAAACAATATTTATTCACATCTAGGGTTAGTACCTATGGAATATTCTGTGTGGCCTTAGTTATATCATTTCTGAGGTGAATTTCATGACAGATTGTTTAATTTCTAGTTAAATTTCAATGCCATCTGCTGTCTCTTTGATTTGTCTAATTTCTCTGAGCTTTTGTAAAATGGGATAATAACAGCCACCTTATCCTGTTGTGAGGACTATAGATCTAGTAGTGTGTATTGTGCCTGGAAGAATGCTTAGACTATAAGAGGCATTCAATGAATTAACGACATGTAGAGCAGAGCTTCTCACACTTCAATGTGTGTACGAATCATCTGGGGAATCTTGTTAAAAGTCTGATTCTGATTCAGTAGATTTGGGGCAGGATCCAAGATTCTGCATTTCCAGCAAGTTTCCAAGTGATTCTAATGCTGCTGGAACATGGACCACACTTTGAGTAGCAAGCATAAAGATCAGGGGTTGGTAAACTGTAGCCCATGGGTCAAATTCAGTCAACTGCCTGGTTTTGTAGAAGAGTTTTACTGCAACACAGCCAAGATCATTTCTTTGTCTACTGTCTATACCTGCTTATCTACTGTCTATATCTGTGCACTACAGTGGCAAAGTAGAGTGACTGCAAGAGAGACTGTGTAGCTCACAAAGCTGTTTAGTGTCTGTCTCTTTATAAAAAAAAAATGTTTATTACAGCACTATTCACAATAGCAAAGACCTAGAACCAACCCAGATGCCCATCAATGTAGGCTAGATAAAGAAAATGTGGCACATATACACCATGAAATACTATTCAGCTATAAAAAAGAATGAGTTCATGTCCTTTGCAGCAACATGGATGAAGCTGGAAACCATCATTCTCAGCAAACTAACACAGGAACAGAAAACCAAACGCCGCATGTTCTCACTCATAAGTGGGAGCTGAACAATGAGAACACATGAACACAGGGAGGGGAAAATCACACACCAGGGCCTGTCGGGGGTGGGGAGCTAGGGGAGGGATAGCATTAGGATAAATTCCTAATGTAGATGACAGGTTGATGGGTGCAGCAAACCACCATGGCATGTGTATACCTATGTAACAAATCTGCACGTTCTGCACATGTATCCCAGAACTTAAAATATAATAATATGTGTGTGTATATATAAAATATATACAAAATATATTATAATATATAATTATATATAATATAAATATATAATATATAATATATATATTTTATATATATATATATAAAACACTGAAGGTTTGTAACATCATGAAGGGGCAATATAATGCTGCTAGAGGGACATAGAAGGATCTGTCTGAGGAATCAGGTTATTTTATTGGATCCCGCTAGACCATCATGTAGAAAGAAGATGCTGGGAATAAGTGTCAGTGTCAGGCCCTGTGTATATGAAGCAATAGGACCTGATGACAAGTGTGCAGGATTTGAAGTCTTGACCTGCCCTTTAGCAGCTCTGTGACCCTGAGCAAGTCATTTTAACCTCTCTGAGTCTTAGTTTGTGCAACTGTAAAATAGCATTCACCAAACCAACTCTTGGATTCCCTTGGAAGATTAGTGATTATGTATGAAAGATATTTAACATATAACCTGCCACAGAGTAGACAATAAAATAACTGTTACCAGGGCATGGGCTAAGCAAAGAGGGTCTTGTCAGCTATGAGAGACATGGCTGGAATCTCTAAGTTATTGTGATGCTCAGGGTCAAGTGGGTGGTTTTTTCCTGGTTCCAGGTGGTCCTTCTTGGGAAGGGGCCCTGGTGAGAACTCAGTCCCAGCCAAGTGGGTTGGGGTTCATGACAGAGTTCTAGTCCTGATGGAAATATTTCAGAATCTGAGACAAAAGCCTTATCACACAGATAAAGAATATTCATAATAATAAAAATAATGACTATTTGCTGTTGAGTGCCTACCATTGTCTGGTGCTGTAATAGGTATTTTGCGTACATTTTCTTATTTACTATCCTCTGCAAACTCTGCAATGTAAATACTAAGAGATGAGACAACTGATGCTCAATAAAATTAAGTAGTTAATCAAAGGGCAATCAAGTAATAAGTAGCACAAATGGACTCAGATCCAGGACTGTGATTCAAAATTTATGCTCTTTTTGCTTGGCTATGAGGCGCTCATGCTGCAGGATAGAAGGAATGGCTGATCTTAGGCCTATTGGGAATACAGCCAATTGTGAAAACTCCAACTTCAACACCATTTTCCATTTGCTGAAAGTGGTCTCTTAAAAACAAAGCCAGGATGTCTGTGATTAGGTGGGAAACTGTGTGGAGCTTAAACTGCAGGTTGGATAATAATAATAATAATAATAGTAATGATAATGATCATAGCAAAATCTGCCATTTATAAAGAACTATAATGGGCCATGTGCTAAACACACTATCTCATTTAATGGGCCATGTGCTACACACACTATCTCATTTAATTAACACAACTTTCCTATGAAATAGGAGTTATTCATTTTATTTTAAGAGGCATTGAGTAACTTGCTCATGAAGCCCATGTGGCTTGCATTATATATCAGAGGGTGCACATAAGCCAAGCTGTACAGTGCAGAAATTGACCAAATCTGGGGCCATGTCTTGGCTTTGAGGTTAACTGAGTGAACTTGAGATAATCATGTACCCTTCTAAGTTTTTATTTCTTTACCTGTAAACAGAGGTAATTGTGCCAGAAAATATATCATGGATATTCTAACACCAACCTTTTAGGATTCTGTGAAATTGACATCAAAGTTGACTAATATCACTATCTGGAGAAAATCAAACTTTTAAAATTATGGTTTTAAAGAACATGTTGAGGGCTTTAACTCTCAAGCTTCACAATACTCATACAAACGTTTAAATGTGAGGGGCCTCTACGTCTAAGTGTGGGTTTGTTCTTCACAAATGTTTTGCCTGGCTGGAAACCTGAGGATGCAGAACATTCTGCCTTGAAATCAAATTGCATAATATAATGCTTCTGTGATTTTCACCTGGCAGTTGTCATATCGGATCTGGCCTCCATTCTGGAGACATGCACAGAATTCCATAGTGACTGCTTCATGCATGAGCTGACTTTGCTATTTGAAATGTTGAAAATATCCTTAGCCTATTGCTTTGGGAAAGCTCCTTTAGCCAGAGTAGAGGCCAGAAGGAAATGTGCATCTTCTGAGAGCCCCTTCACTTTACTGTTGGCTTTCTGTTGAGGCCCAAGCTCAGGCATTTGCCTGAAGAGATAACCTGGTGTTCTTAATAATTTGATGGAGGTGGGAGCTATCTCTCAAGTATGTCATTCATGTTCACTCAACACTGTGCATGCCAGACTTGATAAGATTATCCTAATTCAGGAAGATAACATTCTGAGCATTCTGTAGGCTTTTGATGTAATAATCTGAGCAGTCCTTCACGTGTATTATTACTTTGAGCATTATTTACTGAGTAATATATTATAGTCATGGTATGGTACTAGCTAGAGGAGTCTGGATGAAGTAAAGAAAGCAGAAGGCATGGCCCTCTGGGCTTTCTGTTCATTGGCTGGCATACATTCTATCTAGATTGGAAGGCAACCATCCACACATTAATTAATCAGAAAAAAATCATGTTTTATATCGATTCAGGAGAATGTGACACAGATATCTTAGTTCAGAGGAAAGAAAAAGTAAAGGAAGAGAGGGATCAGTGCAGGAGTGAGAAAAAGCTTCTTGGAGTAATTAGTACTATGAATTTTCCTGAGAGCATAAAATGTGCGTGCTAGAGAAAAGGGAGGAAGTACTACTAAGAAGAGGTAACTTTATCTTGATTAAATAATGAAGATTCATTTAACTTTCATGAACAGATGGTTTTGACTTCATTTCTCAATGATGAAAAAACTAGCAGCTTACTGGACTAAGCCCTTGTTACTATGAGGGAAACCTGTTTCTTAAAGTGCTTACTTTGGAAGTTTGACAACTGGTATGAAAAAAATGGCATTATTTTGACAAGATCTTAAGTTTCAGAGCCAATGATGGCTGTCTCTTCCTTCTTATTGTCTCTATCTTTATCCTCTCTTTCTTTCCTTACTTCTCTTTCCTGGACTTATCCCATGCATTTAAGCAGGATGGGATTCTAAAGTGCCAATACCAAGATAGAAGTAATGGCAAAATAGGACTGGATCAAAGTCAGATACTTGAGAGGGTAAGTGCTATGGTTAAAAGATGGTTTGTCCCCATGAAAACTTATGTTGACACTTGGTTCCCAGTGTAGCAGTGTTGGGAGGTGGTGTATTTAAGAAGCAATTAGGTCATTAGGATGCATTTTTGTCTTTGTGTGGGATTGGGTTAGGTCTTGTGGGACTGGATGAGTTACCATAAAAGTGGGTTATTATAAAGTGAGGCTGCCTCTTGTGTTTGTTCTCTTTTGTACGTGCCCCTGCCAGGTGACGCCGTCTGCCATGTTATGACACAGCATAAGGCCCTCACCAGATGCAGCCCCCAGGTCTTGAACTTCCCGCCTCTAGAACTGTAAGCCAAATAAACTTCTTTTCATTATAAATTATCCAGTTTCAGGTATTCTATTATAGCAACAGAAAACAGGCTAAGACAGTGTGGTACAAAACACTAATTATAGGGGAAAAACCATAACTGATGACAGGCCACAGACATCAGGATAGCTTTTATCCATTGATGGTAAACTTGCTGTGTACTGTTACCTCGTTTCGAAAAGGTCTCATCTGAGGTAAGTGTAACTATCCTTATTTTACAGGTGAAAACCCAAGATTTAGAGAGATGACATAGCTTGAACAAGGTCACTTAGGTTAAGAGGTGGAGTTTGTTCCCAGGTCAGTCCAGCTTCAAAGGCTAAACCCTATGTTGAGAGCAAGAGCCCTCAACTCCAGGCTGGAGTGACTAAAAATCAACAATGAAAAAGAACCTTGAGATATCTTTCAAAGAATTCAGAACAAGTAAGAGAGAACACTAGCTGCCTGAAGAAATGAACTCAGACCTATCCTGTGTGGTGCAGGACCTCTTTTGTGGGGATCATAGCAGCAGGGAAAGTATATGGATTCTGGAGTCAGACTGAGGTTTAATATTGCCTCTGCTGCTTACTAGCTGTGTAGACTTAAGACAACTTGTGAACCCTATTTCCCTCATTTTGCAGGAATGTAATAACAACTGAGGTACTGAGAGACAGAGAGCAACTAGCAGGCAAGTGGCAGAGGGCCAGCACATAGTAGATGCTCAGTCAACAAAAACCCTGAAAGGCACACCCTGCATTTGGGTTTGACTGAGTGAATTTTTTCTTTTTTTTAACTTCAGCGACACCTACTTATCTCCTTTACCACTCCCCCGTCCCGCCAACAAACACATGTTTTAATCATGGTAATACGTGCTGTTTAAACTTCACACGTAAGACGTAGAATATAGGCCAAAATGAGTACAGCATTCCTTTATTTATTTATTTTTTTGGACGGAGTCTCATTTTGTTGATAAAGCTGCAGTGCAGTGGCACGATCTCAGCTCACTGCAACCTCCACCTCCTGGTTCAAGTGATTCTCCTGCCTCAGCCTCCCAAGTAGCTGGGATTACAGGCGCCCACCACCACACCCGGCTAATTTTTGTATTTTTAGTAGAGATGGGGTTTCACCATGTTGTCCAGAATGGTCTCAAACTCATGACCTCAGGTGGTCTGCCCACCTCAGCCTCCCAAAGTGCTGGGATTATGAACATGAGCCACTGCACCCAGCCTGAGTATAGCATTTCTTTAGATGGTTGCAAGAACATCCTGTTACCTTTGCTATTACACTGATTAACACATTTCTGACATATGCTATAATATCATTATTCAAGAATTCTCAGGTGATAATTTCTACTTTGTAGGAATATCATTTGAATTCAGCGTTCATTAGCATGAATGCCTATTAGCTAATGAAAGAAAGCTTGCCTGTTCCTGGAGAATCATTTTTGGACTGCTGGAGTTCAGTTGTTAGAAATAATTCTATTTGCGTTTAATAGACTGTGAAGATATCTCAGAAGAAATTAAATATACATGTTCGTTTACATTAATGTAATATAATTGAGGTCCCACTCAGCTCTTCCTAGGTCATATTGATAGGCAAGCCTGTTTTCTATCATGTTTAGGTCTTATTTACGTGTCTGGATATAAGACAATTGTTGCCACTTTCAACAAGGAAAAATATTTCCTTTTACTAAAGGAGAAAAGGCCTTTTGTGGGCCTCCTTTATGGAGAATACATGAGTCCCACTTGGTTTCATTGCTGTTCCATCTCCAGTAAAAGAAGGCTGACAGTTATTGTGATTCAGATCTCTTGTTTTCCCTGTGATAAAAGTAAATTCTGATGAGAGGTTGTGAATTCAGGAAGTCCGGAAAGCTCCTACTTTTATATGAATAACTTCCACGCATCGGGCTTCGGGGAAATCCTCAGAAGACCAAGTTGTCTGCTTAGAAGTGTGGCAGGTAGGGTCTTGTTTGCTGGTGCTGCCCAGAGCCCAGGACCTGGGCGTTCCTGGCTTCTGGAAACCTCACTCTTCAGACCAGTAAACCACAGCATTGTTGCTCCTTCTACAGGGCTAACTCTCTCCTTGCATTTTCTCTCAGTTTTGTTTTGTCTTTTTTGGAGAATATTCTTTAGAAAAGATTGGGAAAGCTCAAAGGCAAATCAACCAAGGGGGAATCTTTACTATCCTTGCAGGTGCTTAATTCTTACCAGTTACTCTAAAAGCTTTCTCTTTTAATTTCTCAGTACTCCATCTGGGCTACAGCTGTGATGTTTAATTTCCAATTCCTTTATCTACTTCTTATAGAGAGAACCCAGAGATCATTCTATATCAGCTTTTTGTCACTAAAGTTTTCACCTGTGATTTGAGACTGCCTTACACTGCTTTAAGTCTGAATTTGGGTAAACTCTTACTAATACATCATACAATAATTATCGTACATTTCTGAGATAATTAAAATTAATACTGAACTTCTCATTCCTAGTTTGTGCAAGATTTTCTTTTCTTGGGCATGCAAAGTATATTTAAATATAATTCATTTCACTAAGTCCAGAGAGATTGAGAGAGAGAGAGAAAGAGAGAGAGAGAGCGCTAATATTTACTGAACTTCACACTAAGCATGTTATATACCTTATTTGATCTCATTTAATTCTCATGACTGCTCTCTGAGTTAGAAACCACTATAATCTCCATGTTACAAATGAGAAAACTGATGCTTAGCCTGAGATAACATGCAAATAAGCGGAGGAGCCAAAACTTGAACCTATTCAGGCTGACTGTAGCACTTACTCCCTTAAACAAGTATGCGATACCATTTTTCAATAAGAACAGTACAGGCCGGGCGCGGTGGCTCAAGCCTGTAATCCCAGCACTTTGGGAGGCCGAGGCGGGTGGATCACGAGGTCAGGAGATCGAGACCATCCTGGCTAACACGGTGAAACTCCGTCTCTACTAAGAAATACAAAAAACTAGCCGGGCGAGGTGGCGGGCGCCTGTAGTCCCAGCTACTCGGGAGGCTGAGGCCGGAGAATGGTGTGAACCCGGGAGGCGGAGCTTGCAGTGAGCTGAGATCTGGCCACTGCACTCCAGCCTGGGCGACAGAGCGAGACTCCGTCTCAAAAAAAAAAAAAAAAAAAAAAAAAAATAAGAACAGTACAGCTCCACTTTCCGTTTTGCTAGTCAAAATGCCTTCACCTCAAAATGTCTTTGCCTCTTATATTTTCCTCACCAAAAACTCTACACTTAAAAAACAAAAATCAAAAGCAAACATAAAAATCTCAGCTTTTAAAAAAACCTGTAAGTATAGGAATACAGTTCAAGGCTATGCCTCAAGAGATAACATGTATATAAAAGTTCTTTGAAAGGTATAAATTGTCAGTTTTGACCAATTTTTGTTGTGGTTTTCGATCTCATTCATTTTTGCCATTAATTTTATTATTTTCTTCCTCATTTCTTTGGGTTTGCTCTATTTCTCCTTTGAGCTGAATGTTCAGCTCAAATTTTTGGTCATCTTTGTTTTGTGATAAATATCTTCAACGTTGTAAATTTTCCTGTAAATACTATTTTATCTGTGTCCCTCACATGTTGACATGAGATGCTTTTACTATCTTTTAGTTTAAAGTATTTATAAATGTGCATGAATAAAACCAAAATCTTCTTTGTTGAAAAGACAAACAAGAAGAATCAACTTATGGCAAGGCTAATTTTTAAAGATAGATGAAAATACATAAAATCCAGAATGAAATAAGGGAAATAGTCACAAATATAAAATCAGTTTATAATATAATAAAATAATATTCTAAATCACTGCATGACAATAAGTTTGAATAAAATGAAGTGGACAAATTTCTGGAACTGTAAAAAGTGCTAAAATTGGCTCAAGAAGAGACTTGGCTAGATCTATAATTTAAAGCTTCTAGGTTCAGTCCATTTCACAGATTATCTCACTCAAACTTGCAAGAAATGGTAGATTTCATCTTATGAAAAAGTTTTCAGAAAATAGAAAAAAAAAAAAGATTATCTAACTCATTTCATGAGGCCAGTGTAATACTGAGATGAAGGACACATAAGTTCAGGACACATATGAAAATTGTAGGCCAATTTCAATGATGGCTATTGATGCAGATGTTGCAAACAAAATCTCAGCTAGCCAAATTTAACAGTATATTTTATAAAAATTATAATTAAGCATGATTTAATCTTAAAACATAGAAGATTTGATATTAACAATATATTAATGTAATTCAATTCATTAATAAATGGAGAAAAATTATTTAATTATATCCATTGCTACTTTAGTTAAAGAATATCAAGAACACTTGATGAAGATTTATGGTATCTAAAAATATCCTTGAGGGCCAGGCCTTCCTTAACTTTATAGAAGCTAAATATCAAAAGGCTAGAGCAAAACATCATACTTAATTGAGATACTTTAAGGTCAGGCATAAAACAAGGATGGCCACTATCTCTATTACTATTCAGTACAGTACATAGTGTCCTTGCTGTGCTATAAGACAATAAATAAAGAATAACAATTAGAAGGGAAGAGACAGAGCTGTTATTATTTGAAAATGATGTAATTATTGACATCTAACATAAAAAAGAATTCACAAATGATAAAAACTAATATGAGTGTTTAGCAAGTTTACTAGATAAAATATTAACTTAGTATTTTTTATATTAGCAAAAATCAGAAAGAAAATATGATGCTATCCAAGGGCTATGAATATAAACTACCTAAATAGAAATTACCTTAACAAAGAATCCATAGGATCATTATGGAGAAAGTGTAAGATCCTACTGAAGAATATAAAAGAAACCTGAATAAATGAAGTGGTAGTATTAGTTTATGGATAAGTTGCTGTTGTAAAGGTGTTAATAATTCTTAAATTAATATATCAATTAATATATGGATATAAATTTAATTAAAATGCTGCAACGTTTTTAGGGCAATCCTAATAAGTTGAATTTAAAAAAGTATATAGAGGGCCGGGCACGGTGACTTATGCCTGTAATCCCAGAACTTTGGGAGGCCGAGGCAGGTGGATTACCTGAGGTCAGTTTGATACCAGCCTGACCAATATGGTGAAACCTTGTCTCTACTAAATAAAAATAAATTGGCCAGGCATGGTGGCACATGCTTGTAATCCCAGCTACATGGGAGGCTGAGGCAGGAGAATCACTTGAACCCATGAGGCAGAGGTTGCAGTGAGCCGAGATTGCAGCATTGGACTCCAGCCTGGGTGACAAGAGCAAAACTCCATCTCAAAAAATAAATAAATAAATAAAAAAGTATATAGAAATACCTATTAAAAAAAGAAAAAGGAAGTCTAGAAATAGCTAAGAAAGAAAAAAACAAGGCGCTAAGAGGAGGAATTACCTTGCCAATATTAAATACATAACATTATTAAATTAAATTTAAACATTAAAACATATTACAATATCATAGATATGTGTCAATAGCTTCACAAATCAGTGGATGAAAAATATACATGATTTTTTGGTAATACTTTAAGTTCTGGGATATATGTGCAGAACATTCAGGTTTGTTACATAGGTATACACGTGCCATGGTGGTTTGCTGCACCTATCAACCCGTCATCTACATTAGCTATTTCTCCTAATGCTATCCGTCCCCTTGCCCCCCAACTCGAACAGGCCCCAGTGTGCAATGATCCCCTCCCTGTGTCCATGTGTTCTTATTGTTCAACTTCCACTTTTTGATGGGGTTGTTTGTTTTTTTCATGTAAATTTGTTTAAGTTCCTTGTAGATTCTGGGTATTAGCCCTTTGTCAGATAGATAGATTGCAAAATTTTTCTCCCATTCTGTAGGTTGCCTGTTCACTCTGATGATAGTTTCTTTTGCTGTGCAGAAGTTCTTCAGTTTAATTGGATCCCATTTGTCTATTTTGGCTTTTGTCTCCATTTCCTTTGGTGTTTTAGACATGAAGTCTTTGCCCATGTCTATGTCCTGAATGGTATTGTCTAGGTTTTCTTCTAGGATTGTTATGGTTTAAGGTCTTAACGTTTAAGTCTTTAATCCATCTTCAGTTAATTTTTGTATAAGGTGTAAGGAAGGGGTCCAGTTTCAGTTTTCTGCATATGACTAGCCAGTTTTCCCAACACCATTTATTAAATAGGAAATCCTTTCCCCATAGCTTGTTTTTGTCAGGTTTGTGAAAGACCAGATGGTTGTAGATGTGTGGTGTTATTTCTGAGGCCTCTGTTTTGTTCCATTGGTCTATCTCTCTGTTTTGGTACCAGTAACATGCTGTTTTGGTTACTGTAGCCTTATAGTATAGTTTGAAATCAGGTAGTGTGATGCTTCCAGCTTTGTTCTTTTTGCTTAGGATTGTTTTGGTTATATTGGCTTGTTTTTTTGGTTCCATATGAAATTTAAAGTAGTTTTTTCTAATTCTGCGAAGAAAGTCAATGGTAGCTTGATGGCGATAGCATTGAATCTATAAATTACTTTGGGCAGTATGGCCATTTTCACGATATTGATTCTTCCTGTCCATGACCATGGAATGTTTTTCCAATTTGTTTGTGTCCTCTCTTATTTCCTTGAGCCGTGGTTTGTAGCTCTCCTTGAAGAGGTCCTTCACATCCTTGTAAGTTGATTCCTAGGTATTTTATTCTCTTTGTAGCAATTGTGAATTGGAGTTCACTCATGATTTCACTCTCTGTCTATTGTTGGTGTATAGGAATGCTTGTGATTTTTGCACACTGATTTTGTCTCCTGAGACTTTGCTGAAGTTGCTTATCAGCTTAAGTAGATTTTGGGCTGAGATCATGGGGTTTTCTAAATATACAATCATGTCATCTTCAAACAGAGACAATTTGACTTCCTCTCTTCCTATTTGAATGCCCTTTATTTATTTCTCTTGCCTGATTGTCCTGGCCAGAACTTCCAATACTACATTGAATAGGAGTGGTGAGAGAGGGCATACTTGTCTCGTGCTGGTTTTCAAAGGGAGTGCTTCCAGCTTTTGCCCATTCAGTATGATGTTTGCTGTGGGTTTGTCATAAGTAGCTCTTATTATTTTGAGATACGTTCCATCAATACCTAGTTTACTGACAGTTTTTAGCATAAAGGGGTGTTGAATTTTATCAAAGGCCTTTTCTGCATCTATTGAGATAATCATGTGGTTTTTGTCATTGGTTCTGTTTATGTGATGGGTTACGTTTATTGATTTGCCTATGTTGAATCAGCCTTGCATCCCAGGGATGAAGCCAACTTGATCATGGTGGACATGCTTCTTGATGTGCTGCTGGCTTTGGTTTGGCAGTATTTTATTGAGGATTTTAGCACCGATGTTCATCAGGCCTGATATTGGCCTGAAATTTTCTTTTGTTGTTGTGTCTCCACCAGGTTTTGGTGTCAGGATGATGCTGGCCTCATAAAATGAGTTAGGGAGGAGTCCCTCTAGTTTCAGAAGGAGCACCCAGATTCATAAAGCAAGTTCTTAGAGATCTACAAAGAGACTTAGACTCTCACATAATAATAGTAGGAGACTTTAACACTGCACTGTCAATATTAGACAGATCAACGAGACAGAAAATTAACAAGGATATTCAAGACTTAAACTCAGCTCTGGACCAAGTGGACCTAATAGACATCTACAGAACTCTCCACCCCAAATCGACAGAATATACATTTTTCTCAGCACCACGTCACACTTATTCTAAAATTGACCACATAATTGCAAAATACTCCTCAGCAAATGCAAAAGAACGGAAATCATAAACAGTCAGACCACAGCACAATCAAATTAGACTCAGGATTAAGAAACTCACTCAAAGCTGCACAACTACATGGAAACTGAACAGCCTGCTCCTGAATGACTACTGGATAAATAATGAAATTAAGGCAGAAATAAGTAAGTTATTTGAAACCAATGAGAACAAAGACACAACGTACAAGAATCTCTGGGACACAGCTAAAGCAGCATTTAGAGGGAAATTTATAGCACTAAATGCCCACAGGAGAAAGTGGGAAAGATCTAAAATCAACACCCTAACATCACAATTAAAAGAACTAGAGAAACTAGAGCAAACAAATTTAAAAGCTAGTGGAAGACAAGATATAACTAAGATCAGAATAGAACTGAAGGAGATAAAAAATGCTTCAAAAAAATCAATGAATTCAGGAGCTGTTTTTTTTGAAAAGATTAGCAAAATAGACTGCTAGTCAGAATAATAAAGAATAAAAGAGAGAAGAATCAGAGAGATGCAAATAAATGATAAAGCTGGTATCATCACTGATCCCACAGAAATACAAACTACCATAGAGAATATTAAAAACATCTCCATGCAAATAAACTAGAAAATCTAAAAGAAATGGGTACATTCCTGCACACATACACCCTCCCAAGACGAAACCAGGAAGAAAGTGAATCCCTGAATAGACTAATAAGTAGTTCTGAAATTGAGGCAGTAATTAATAGGCTACCAACCCCAATAAAAAGCCCAGGACCAGACAGAGTCATAGCCGAATTCTGCCAGAGTACAAAGAAGAAAAATACATGATTCTATAGACGATGTTGGGAGAATTGTTGAAGCATATGGAAAGAAATAAAGCTGGATACCTACCTCAGAATATGCAAAAAGGTTCTAACTGAAATAACTTCTAAACAAGAATAGTGAAAATATAAAAAGAATAGAAGGTGATGTTTATGAGTATCTCTAATTTTTATGTGGAGAAGAATTGATTGAACAAGACTGAAAGAGCTTAGAACATAAAGGGCAAAGATGATGGATTGATCTACATAAAAAAGTAAATTATATTTAATGAAAGAGAATATAGGAAAGAGAATATAGAAAACTAAGACAAATTACTTACAAAGTGTAAAGCAGATAAAGGAAACTAGCATCTAAATCATATAGGGCATTACAAATCTGTAAAAAATGGCAGGAAACCTAGGAAAATGGGCAATACCATTAGGCAATTTAGAGAATGGGCTACCTATGTCTATGAACTGAGGGACATGATGAATAATAACATTAAGATATAAGCAACATCACACTTATTAGAGAAGTGCAAATTCAAAAAGCAATGAAATACCACTCTACATCCATCAGATAACATATATTAGCACACCAAACAATGCCATGCTTTGCCAAGGATATGGGGAATTGGAAAATTGGAAAAATACGCAGCAAACTATCAGTGACATCAAATATGCAAATCCTGATGCTTAGATATGTCTATAAACTAAAAAATCTTTAACAGACTTATATGAATTTGATGTCTATTTGTTATGGCAGCAAGGAAAGAAAGCAAATTGAATGTCCAGCTAGGCTAACAGATAAGTAAAATGCAATCTATGCATTCCATGGAATACTAAAGCAGACAAGTTAGGCTTATATGAAAACAGAATGGTTCACTCAAGGAGTGTTAAGAGAACAAAGAAATGACTAATTTTTCATGTTGTTTTTGTTTTGTTTTTAAGAAACAGACTCTGACTCTGTAGTTCAGGCTGGAGTAAAGTGACACGATCATAGCTCACAGCATGCTGCCTTGAACTCCTGGGCTCAAGTGATCTTCCCCCTCAGCCTCACAAGTACCTGGCACTACAAGTGCACGTGGACACATTTGGCTAATTTTTAAATCTTTTTATAGAGATGGGGTCTTGCTATGTCTCCCAGGATGGTCTTAAACTACTGGCCTCAGGCGAGCCCCTTGCCTCAGTTTCCCAAAGTGTTGGGATTACATGTGTGAGCCATTGTGCCTGGCAAAACAACTTATTTATAACATAATATTTTTGTGTATATCATATATGGGAATATATATTTTAAGAATACACAGAGCTCTGAATGAATGTGTGAAAGTAGAGTATTAAATTCATTAGTGTGGATACCTATGGTGCAAAGAATAAGCGTGTTGGTAAGGAACAAAGGGAAAAATAGGGCTTTGTATGAACTTGATGAGAGTGTGTCATGAGCTAAGAAATGTGATTAATTCAGTGTTGTGCACTTGAAGTCAGAAGAAAAAACAAAAGACAATATGTACTGTATAAATGAAATTAATTATTTGTATATAATTATATCAAAACATTACTGATATTCTCATGTTTGAAAGTAATAACTGTCTTTCATCATTTGACTTAAAATGAGACTTTTATTTTTCATGAATTGTTAGCAAATATTTGTTCTATGATTTTATGTCCTACTATATTTTAGTATGTTCAGAACTGTGTCCACATTGCTCATTTCTATATCCCAGCACCTAAAACGTTATTGCTGGACCATGATGGATTTTCAGTAAAGGTTTGATGAATAAATAAATAAAACTGCCTTGATTATCCAAAAACCATGAAGGGAAGCCTACTTAACTATTATTAAGTACTTAATGTTCTGTAGGTAAATAACATGTATTCTCATTTAATCACCAAAACACTATGGGTTAGTCTTTCTTGTTTGCATTTTATAGATGATAAAACTTGGCTTCAGATAATTTAAATAACTTTTCTAAGCTTATAAGTGATGGAATTAGGATTTTAACTCAGGTTATTATGATTTTAGTGCACTCTTGTAAGGCTCTGGAAGCAGGTGAGTAATCACAAGACATTGCTAAATTCTAGTAGAAAGCAGCTAAACTCTTTTTCTCATTTATTTTCATCTGCAATTTTTTCTGTAGTGCATTTCTAGAATTAAAAAGGGAAAGATGGAAAAAAGCACACAGGTAATGAACTTCATCTGCCTAATAGGAATTTTCTCCCTGTATTTCATTATTTATTATTTATTTGTTTTTATTTTTTTAATTTGGAAGGAGAACTTTCTGTCTTATAAAGTGTTGCAGCCTGTGGAGAGGTCTTTCTGACAGGCTGGTAAGCATATTTATCCTTACAACTGGCATTAGTAGACATGCAAACCAGACAGGTCCAGCAGCAGGCAAGCTGAGACTTAAGTTAGAACTGGATAGATTATAAATTGATGTAGCAGAATCAACATAGAAACATCCTTCATAGCTGTCTTCTTTATTGTGTCTATTTTCAATTACAGTATAGCTATAAGATCATACTTATTTTTCTTAAAGCTTCTTAGCATTTATCCAACAATAATATATATGGAGAAGTTGATTCAAGAGATTAATTATGTGGCTGTATAATGAATTTACTATTGAAAATGCTGTTTTAATAAAGATGATTTATCTGTAGAGCTGGCATAGTTTTTATTGAAGTCATTTTTCTCCTTATTGAGTGGAGGATAAATGTTCTTTAATGAATTCTGTCACCAGGACCAGACCAAGTTCATTAACAGCACAACACACTATTAACTTACTATCCAGAGCTGTGGCTTGGGAGATGGATGCCAGAGAATGCTTCCATCAGCCTGCCTTCTGTAGTCCTAACTAATTCTCAGACCTACTGGCCGAAAAGGATTGTTTCAGTCGTGCTTATAATAGCAGGTTCTTACGTCTTTACAGTGAGTGTCGTGCTTTCCCTGGACTACAACATCAACATCTCTGGCCCCATAACTCTTTCCCTTTTATCTTCCTGTAAGTCAGAGAAACAGATGCCCTTTGTCCCTGGGAGATTCAGTCGATTCTTTTCTGGCTGGCATAGCTAAATTACACTAAGTTTGGGCCAAAATGAAGCCGGTAATTAAACCAAACTTATAATGTAGAGGAAACAAATGAATGTGCTGATGATTCATCAAAACCTTCGTCACAGATGTTGAACCATTGTCAGATATTTGCCTGTTTTCAGAGTCCTTAAGAGTCCACTGCCCAGCACAGATGGAAATGAACCTTGGGCTCTCCCCTACAGCTGTTTGATTTCCCTGTGATCTTCAAACTCTCTCTCCAGGACTATCATCTAGGCAGGGACACAGATACCCTCAGGAAATAAATGTTCTCAAGCTCACTTCTCTGGACACTGTCACCTTTTTTGTTCCGAGCTGCATTTTCTTGTGTTCAGATGAGACGTTTCTCTTGATAACCGTGGATGCAGGTAACTGCATGCAGATGGATGCGAGACGCTAGGGCCTGCCTTACTTCTAAGTGGAAAAAAATATGTGCCCTCATTATGTGATTCCAGGAGGACCTCATAAAACTCCTGTCCCCCATCAAGCAGCACCAGACATTCTATCAGATTTGTTAAATGCCTAATGCTTTTTATTCCATTAAAAGGTAATAGGCACATGAGGACATTTGGACACATATATGTTTCATAGACCCTTTCATGCTTGTGCCTCACCCGTATGCCCTCCCTCCCCACCTCAGTCAGAGCACACCCTCCAACTGCCTGCTGTGGGCACTGGTCTGTCTTGCCTGAGGGCTTTCTCAGGCCCCCAGAGCCGGCTCTGTGGCCTGGTTGGCAGAACGGAAGTGCCACTAACACTGATCCAGGAACACCCTAACCAGTGAATGAATAGACACCTCCACTCTCTTTGAGCTATTCTCCTACACTGGCTCCCAGGGCTGCCCTGGTGGATTGCATATCAGTGGCCCATAGAGGTAGCTGACTTGATATTTTCCCCTTCATTGACTGCCTTTCCTTCCTGGACTTAATTTGCATCCCCCTTACAGATGTTTATTTCCCCTGCCAAAGAAATGAATGGCACTGGGATCATTGTCTCAGGAGTTTGCTTTCAGGGGATTCTAAGTATGAAAGGCAAGGAGAGAAAACAAATAATCTTGAATCTTATGCTGAGCGCGGTGGCTCATGCCTGTAATCCCAGCGCTTTGGGAGGCTGAGGCGGGCAGATCACTTGAGGTTGGGAGTTCGAGACCAATCTGACCAACATGGAGAAACCCCATCTCTACTAAAAATACAAAATTATCTGGGCATTGGGACGCATGCCTGTAATCCCAGCTACTCAGGAGGCTGAGGCAGGAGAATCACTTGAACCCAGGTGGCAGAAGTTGTGGTGAGCTGAGTTCACGCCATTGAACTCCAGCCTGGGCAAAAAGAACAAAACTCCATTTAAAAAAAAAAAAATCTTGGATCTTAAACAAGGAAGGGGAATTACCACTAGAAAAAGAAGGCAACATTTTAAAAAACAAGTACCTATGTCTTAGGTGCTAAGGACCTTGAAAGGCATTTTCATATACATGTCTTCTTTTAACTCAGTTTAATCTAATCTAGTTCTGTTTGGTACATTCTTATCCCTATTTTATAGGTGGGTAAACTCAGGCTCTACAAAATGAACTTGTCTAAATTCATGTAGCTTGTAAGGGATGTAGAACTTTGGTTCATACTGAGATTGTGTGGCTCCAAGTTCAGTACTTCTTCCATAACACAATGTTTGCCTGCTACTCTGCCTCACAATTTTGGGTAGGGCGAAAATGAAAGCATGGTCTATGGCAGAAACTGATGCAAAGCCAAGAGGAGAAGCTGACGATGGACACATACACATGTCTTTAGCTTAAGGACAATATGTAAGCACATTGGCGCAAAAGTGGCCCCATCTTAGCCTTCCTCAATCATCTCACAGATGCAGCACTGCTGCAGAGGGCCTGCTAAGCCAGGCAGGTGGAGTTCCAGGTGTCTCAGGGTGAGCGTAAGCCCTCCGCGTGACAGTGTGCAGTGGTTCTTGTATAGTTGTGTCTGGGGATGATACTTAGTCACATGGTGCCATGGAGGACATGGACTTTGAAAGTTAGCAGGGCTGTGGTCCAATTCATGTCTTCTCCCCGGCCCTCTCCAACAACACTCCAATAATGACCCACCTCTCTTCCTTGGCTAAATGTGCTCTCTCAGTGCCTTTACACATTGGTGCCCTTTGCCTGGAGTTCTTTCTTGCCTCCTGTCTACCTAGAGAGTTTCTCCTATATCTTGAAGTCCCAGTCAAGTACCACCTTCTTGGGAGCCTTCCCTGATTTAGACATTCTGGTGGAGTACTTTGTTTTTGCCTTGTTCGGAGGGTATTATCATTCCTTTCATATCCTAAAAGGACTCCTGAAAACCAGGTACAGTTAGTGATGTGGTGGAACTGGGGGAGTATTTAATGTGCTGGCTTGTCTCTGAGATATTGTCTGTGAGAAGGCTGTTGTTTGGATATCTAAAGGTGTGAAGTGTGAAAAGGGATAGAAAAGACAGTGGCATATGCCTCTATATCCTTCTGGTAGTTCCATGGGCAAGGTCTAAACTCTTGAGGGATGATTTTATTGAAGAAAGACTCAGCATTCTCAAACAGCTCTGAGAACTGGACAGTGGTATCATGACAGGCAATGTAGATTGAGAAAGAAGAAGGCAACGTGTCTGAGGAATCCTTGAAAGTACCTAGAAACAACAGGGCAAGTTCCTAAGAAGGTCAGGCTAAAGGGTTTGAAATTTGGGGCATTTCTATGACTGGAACCTACTGTTTCCTATAGGCTGAGAAGATCAAGGATGCCTGACTTTTAGCTCCTGGAGATCAGTGAACTTATCTTTTATGACAAGATTATCAATAACTTGAAATAAGTATAGATTCACAGTATATTGCAAAGAAATGCACAGGAAAGTCTCATGCACCCTTCACCCACTCTTTACCAACATTAGTGTCATGCACAACTGTAATACAATATAAAAACCAAGAAATGGACACTGCTACAATCCGTAGAGCTTATTCAGTTTTCATCAGTTATACATGCATGTATGTGTGTGTATATTTAGGGTTATACAACTTTATCACGTTTAGCCTTGTGTAAACACTACTACAATCAATTGTACTTAATTGTGCCATCATCACATGACTCTGTCATGTGACTGCCATCTTTATAGTCACCACTTCTATCCCTTCTACTCTGATCCCTAACCCCTGGCAACTCTGAACCCATTCTCCAGCTCCATAATTATGTTATTTCACGAATGTTCCACAAATAAAATCACAAAGAATGAATCCTTTGAGACTGGCTCTTTCATTTGGCATAATTTCCTTGAGGTTCATCCAGGTTATTCCCTGCAGTGGTTCATTCCTTTTTATTGTTGAGTTGTATTCTATGCTATTGTGTACCACAGGGACCTTGTTTCACCTGGCACATAGCTGGAGCTCAGTGTCAGCTACATAAGAGAATAACTGACTGTACAAATAACTTGCTGTGTCAAACATCTTCTGCAGGTGGGGAAAGTTGAAGCTGGTTATTTCCATATCATTAAAAACAGGTAATTGTTTTGACCTTCTGATTGAAATCCACTGCCATGAATCTACTTAAACCACCAGTCACCTCATTTGACTGATGAAGAAGTAGATCAAATAAGACCAAATGATACAACAACTGCATTTGCACGCTGCCATGATCGGGCCAAATTTTAAATTGGTGATACAGTTGAAAACTTCAGTTTTTAATGTCTTGATTGCACCACAAGATTTTTACCCCAGCAATGGAGTTTAACAAAAAATTTGAAATCCCAGGAAATGAAATTGCATTAATGATGGACTTCATGTATAAAAACCTGATCAGAGGATCTCAGAACATCTTCTCCCTAACTTACACTTCTAATAATATTAATACCTTTCAATTCTATTGCAGATGAAAATTATAAATGAGAGCTTCATACATAGCATTGTGCTTAGTATTGAATTAATACTGTGAGGAAGGTGGGTAGCACAGGGTGGTGCTGGTGGTGGGTGTTATTGTCATTTCTCTGGACACATAAAAGAACAGAACTACAGAGGTGTCTTATTTGTCCAAGATTGCACAACTACTTAATTAATAAACCTGGTAGAACTCTGATCTTCATTCTACATTCACCCTATTTCTCATGGATAAATAAACACTTTCTAGAAAAGGAGAAATCTGTGCTTTTTTATTTGGGGACTATTTCCATCATTTGACCTTTACAATCCCAATGTCAAAATATCCCATATATGTATTTCTGTAGCAATCACTTGCTGAAAGTCATGTGTGTAAAAAACAAAATCTCTATCTTGATTGTTTTTTCCCAAACAAATCTTAGAGATGCTTAGAATAAACTGCTGTATATGATTACATATGATTGCAGTAATTTATTTTACCTGGGGGCAAAATCCTAGCTATTTAGTGAGTTTTATAAAAATCTCCAGATGGCTTAATTATACCAGTTTAGAAACTAAGGGTATAAAAATAAAATGGATAAATAAGCATAATTTAGAAACATATTGAGATGAAATATGAAAGTTAAAAGGCAAGTTTTTAAAAATGCGATTTACCCATTCATGATAAAAACTCTCAAGAAACTAGAGAATAGAGAGGAACTTTCTCAGCTTGAAAGGAACATGTACAGAAGTCCTAGAATTAACATGATGTTGAAGAGAAAGAGAACATTTTCTCTAGGGAACAAGGGAAAAATTTATGTCTTACTACTTCTATTCAACATTGTACCAAAAGTCCTAACTACTGCAGTAAGATAAGAACAAGAAGTAAAATGCATACGAAGTGGGAAAAAAGAAAAAAAACCACTTTCTTTATTCACAGATATGATTGTGTGTGCAGAATATCTCGAAGGATCAACAAGAAACCCAACCTGGAATGAATCAGTGATTACAGCAAGGTCCCAGAACATAAGGTTAATATATAAAAACCAATTGCTTTCCTTTCACCAGCAATAAACAAATGGATTTGAATTTTTTTTAAAAAAAAATAGTACCACATAAAATTGCACCAGTGAAACTGAGGTATAAATCTGACCAAATATGTGTGGGTTCTATATGTGAAAAACTACAAAACTCTTTGAAAAGAAATCAAAATAAAGGAGAGATATCCACATTTATTGATTTAGAAGACTTAATATTAGGATGTTAATTCTTTCAAACTTAATCTATAAAGTTAACACAATATCAGTCAAAATTCCAGGAAGCTGTTTTGTAGATATTGACAAACTGATTCTAGAGCTCTTATAAAAAGGCAAAAATCTATAATCAGTCACACAATACTGAAGAAGAACAAAGTTCGAGAACTGAAACTATCTGATTTCAAAAATTAATATAAAGTTAAATAAATCATGACAGTGCGGTATTGGTAAATTAATAGACACAGAAATCATTAAAACTAAATTCAGAGTCCAGAAGCAGACCCAAAGAAACATGGTCAACTGATCTTTGACAAAGGAACACAGACAATTCAATGGAGGATAGGTAGTCTTTTCAACAAATGGTATTAGACAAATTGGATCTCCACCTGCAAAAAAGAAGAACCTGGACACAGACCCAGATACATTATTACTTTAAAAAATTAACTGAAAATGGATCATCGACCTTAATGCAAAACTACAAAACTGGAATAAGCATAGGAGGCAATCCAGGTGACCTTGGATTTAGTGCTGAGTTTTCAGTACAACCCCCAAAGCACAATCCATGAAAGAAAAGAAAAATCAAGTTGATCTTTACTAAAAAATGAGAATTTGGCTCCATGAGTTGAGAATTAATTTTTGGTTGTGAAATAATTAACTTTTAGTCCAGATGAGTTTTTAAATATATATAAACAAAAAAAAAGAGGAAAATTTTCAAGGCATAGAGACTTAGTGATATGGTTTGACTCCGTGTCCGCACCCAAATCTCATGTCGAGTTGTAATTCCCAGTGTTGGGGAGGGACGTGGTGGGAGGTGTTTGGATCATGGGGGTGGATTTCCCCCTTGCTGTTCTTGTGATAGTGGGTGAGTTCTCACAAGATCTGGTTGTTTAAAAGTGTGTAGCACTTCGCCCTTTGCTGTGTCTCTCCTGCTCTGCTATGGTAAGACGTGCTTGCTTCCCCTTTGCCTTCTGCCATGATTGTAAGTTTCCTGAGGCCCCCCAGTCATGCTTTCTGTACAGCCTGTGGAACTATAAGTCAGTTAAACCTCTTTTCTTCATAAATTGCCCAATGTCAGGTAGTTCTTTATAGCAGTGTGAAAACAGACTAATACAGTTACCAATAGAGATAGTAGCATCTTGTGCCCATTTCATTGTGTTGTAGTAAGTCATGATATATAAAGTCCACATATGAATGTGAAGTTTAAAATAAATTTTAATATTTAATGGCAATCTTTTTTTTTTTCTAGGACAAGGGAAAACACTTGATATTTATTGGCATGTGTTCTGTGTCAGGCATTATACTAGACACATACATAACAGTGTGAGGAAATCTTTTTCTTTCCCACTTTTAGCCATGAGGTTAATACATGCTCACACTGATTCCATCCCTCACTCCATACAGAAATAATAGAAGAATGTTATGCGAGACATGCAAATTAAGAATTTGATTTAAAAAATTGAAAAAAACGTTTAATTTTCAATGTCCTTCTGATGTTGTATAGAACCACATGGTACACATAGGTGTGGATGTGCTATAGCGAATCCCATTTTAAAAAAATTTCCAAGAGGCCTTAGAAGTGAGTGATAATTCACAGAGAATGGAAGAATGGAAAGGAACATGCAACAGGAGAATGGACAATTTAGGATCAGTTTGAGAAGAGCCTTTTTTCCCAAAGGGGAAAGTTACTCCTGAGGATGAAGAAGCCGGGGATTTGGGTTATATAGATATTATTTTATTTATTTTTGTTAATTTTGTCATATAAGTATTATTTAACCATCTTGTAGATAATGAAATGAGTCTCAGAGAGGTTAAATACTTTGCTCAGGATCACACAACTAGTAGTAAATAACAGAGGAAGGATTTACTCCTTGTCTAACTCTACAGCCAATGGATTGTACAGTATAGTGATCAAGTAGGTAGATTCCAATGACAAATTACTTTGATCTCTTTCTGTGAGTTTCATTTATTAGCTGTTTAAACTTGGATAATTTATTCAACCTATCTGTGCCTCAATGCTCACATCTTGAAAATGGTGATATGATCTCATCAGATTTCTGTGAGACTTAACTGAGATAATTAATGTTAAACTTTTAATATATTACAAGGTATATAAAATGTATCAATACATATCAGCTAGAATTATTTTAACATGGATTTGCTTCTGTCATAAACAGCAAACAATATTTGAAGATGTTACTTGGATTTACAGAAATTAAAAAAATCTATGCAAGGGTAACTCTAGTATAGCTAAAGTTGATAAAACAAACAAGAGTAGAAAGACATCTTACACATTAAATCTGTAGGCTCCACTGTATAATGTAGAAACCTACCTTAAGTCAATGGTCTATATTACTAGAATAAATATAAATTACATGGATGTTAAAAAATATATTTAACAATTTAAGCTTTTGAATATCCATAAGGAAATGATTGACTAATGATATTTTACAAGGCATGTATGAAAGAAGTCTACAAGCATTTGGTAGTCTGTACTTGAACAGCCCATCCAAACCACTCCTCTGATTGATATGTTCTTTCTACTATCTAAGAAAATACTTCTTGGTCAAAATGTAATTTCTTTCATATCTGTCTCCTCTGATGAGACTTCAACCTCAATTCATATGAATTGTGGCCAAAATATATACAAGGCACTACATGAGTTATTTAAGCTTACATTCTTGTCAAGAATGTCTTTTAAGTAAGTATTTTATCATAAAAAGTGAGAAGTGCCATAAGAGAATTGCAGATAAAACACTGGAGGTGTTTGGAGGCAGAAAAGATTCCTTCCAGCAAGAGGATGGGGAAAAGATTTAGAGAAGAGGTGGCAATCTATTAGTGCCTTGACACAAAAGTAGATTCAGACATGTAGAGATAATTGGGAAAGCAATCTAGAGGGGACCAAAAACAGGAAAATATAAAGGAAGGACCATGCAATTCAGTGAGTTAGAAGTGTATCTGAAAGAGATTAGAAGGAAATGAACCAAAAAAAGTTTGGTTGAAATGAGGTTGTGGGAATCTCAAAAAACAGTCTAGGGAGTTTGAATTTTATGCACAGGCTAAAGGGTACTATTAAATGTGTTTAAGAATAGTAGACTTTTCCCCATCCTTTGAAAAATAACGCTGGTAGCTATTTCCAGAATGGGTTGGAAGACAGAAAAGAAGTGAGGCCGTGGATTAGGTATTGTGGAAATTCACAGCAAGGTCTGAATCAAAGTGCTGATGGTGGAGAGGACATAACTGCGATGAATTGTGGCAGTTGAATCAGCAGGATTGAGCTCTGTTTAGATGAGTGTCCAGGAACAGAAAGGAGTTTAGTAAATCTGAAAGCTGTATAACTAAGAGGGTGCTGGGACTTCTTAATAGAAACAGAAGTATTAGAAGACTCAGGATTGACAGAAATACTGAAATCATTGTGGGACTTAATAAGTTTGAATTCATCTTATAGAACACCCAAGTAGAAACATGTCCAGTAAGATGTTGCAAAGGGAGAATGGTCTATTAGAGACAGAAAATAACTACCATATGCAGGGTTTGTTAGGAGCCTTGGGTTTCTTCTACCATGCTTGTGACTACCTAGTATCTTCAGGTTTGCCCCATGAGTTTGTTAGTGGTTTCTTCATAAACCACCTATCCCCGTATGACCTTCATTTCACTTGTGTTAGCCCATTTACATTCAGTTACTGAATTAGAACAACAGGTATGGTACCTCAGAAATTTTCTTGTTCTATAATTTCACCTTATAGATTGGGAAACTAAAGATCAATGTAATTGACTATCTTCTAAATGTTATTAGACACTAATGAAGAACCTGCTCACCACTTCCTTCCAGTGTCCAAGTTCTGCTGTGTCATGAGATAGTTCTGCCCATCCCTATGTCACAGGAACTCCTAACCTCAAGAAAAGAAAATAGCAAACAAAGATAATTTGATCATGCTTGTGAAGTCGCAGGGAAAAAGGAATGTTTTTACACTGTTGGTGGGAGTGTAAATTAATTCAACCATTGTGGAGGACAGTGTGGCTATTCCTCAAAGACCTAGAAGCAGAAATACAATTTGACCCAACAATCCCATTACTAGGTACATACTCAAAGGAACATAAATCATTATGTTATAAAGATACGTGCTTGCATATGTTCATTGCAGCACTATACACAATACAAAAGGCATGGAATCAGCCTAAATGCCCATCAATGATAGACTGGATAAACAAAATGTGATACATATACATCATGGAATACTATGCAGACACAAAAAAAGAATGAGAGCATGTCCTTTGCAGGGATATGGATGGAGCTGGAAGTCATTGTCCTTAACAAACTAACGCAAGAACCGAAAACCAAACACAATGTGTTCTCACTTATGAGTGGGCGCTGAATGCTGAGAACACGTGAACACATGTGGGGAACAACACACACTGGGGCCTGTTGTGGGAGTGGGCTTAATACTTGGGTGGTGGAATGGTCTTTGCAGTAAACCACCATGGCACGTGTTTACCTCTGTAACAAACCTGCACATCTGGCACATGTACCCCCGTACTTAAAAGTTGAAGAAAATAAAAGCAATGCTTAGAAGAGAATCCAATGATAGAGAAAGACAGCTCTTGGAAAGAGGTCCCAGAGAGCTTGATCAAGCAGTTTTGCATATTTGTCCCACATGAGGATGAAAAGAATGCTGGAAGCTTCAAGGTGCCCAGGAGCTAAGAGAGTGAGGGCAGTTTTTGTTTCTGATTATATATTAAGTCCCCAATGCACAGTGATATCACAAGGCAATGAATTAGGACATGGGTCCCTCTATTTGTGTTTTGTTTTTAAATGACATGCCTGAAAAACATAATTCACCTAAGTTGAAGGGATTTTTTTAAATGTTACTTGTGCCTCTTACTTTATTTTATTTTATTTTTTCCATAAGTTATTGGGGTACAGGTGGTATTTGGTTACATAAGTAAGTTCTTTAGTGGTGATTTGTGAGATTTTGGTGCCCCCATCACCTGAGCAGTATACACTGCATTATATTTGTATTCTTTCATCCCTCACTCCCCTCCCATTCTTCCACCCAAGTTCCTACAATCCATTGTATCATTTTTATGCTGAAGCGATCTTTTTTGAGAAGCAATTTTCTGTAACTCCCTGGGCTGGGGTTGGAAAATTTGGAAGAAACCAGACACTGACTTATTGTCATATCTGAGACACAGATTTCAGGGACATCAAGTACTCAAACAATAAATTATGTTATATCTAATTTAAAATCAAAGTTCAAAATTACTTTAACTTGGGAAAAATGCCCAAACCATATATAGCATGAAGTGCACAGGTGAAACAAGTCTTCTACATCTCCAATCACAGCGATATCAAAGAAATTATGAAACTCTGGCTTTTGGTTAATAATCATTGTGTTTGTGGTACTAATGACTATGAACTAGTAGGTAATGAACAAGAACTGAAATATTGAATTTTTGTAATTATTATAGTTTACCAGGCAATGATCTTTAAAATGATAATAAGCTAAAAGATAATTTCATGCCCAAATATAAATTCTTAAATGTCATCATATACACACAGGGGCGAATGACTGGTATGTGAAGAAAACACAGAATGCATACCTGAATATAAATTTAGCTCTTGACGGCACCACACAGCCTGAATGAAGAAGGACTATGACACAGAAAACTGGGCAGAGTTGCAGAGCAAGTGATGAGACTGCTGAGGAGAATGTGGCAAGACGCCAAATGACACTTCTATTCATTCATAGAAAACTGTGACACAGAGATTTCAGAGCTATTCCACTGCAGCTACATCTAAAGTTGTCTGTTGTTTTTCCCTCTGCCTGGTGTCAAAGCTGAGCTTATTGTGAGGAAGGGAGTGTGTGTGTGTGTGTGTGTGTGTGCGCGTGTGTACATAAGCACCTGTGTAAGGGATATTATAATGATTGCAAACCAGGATCCCGTAACTGCTGGGTACTTGTCTTAGTAACATGTATGTCCCCAGGCCTCACTAGCCTACTGGTAAGGAAGGCAATAAATCAGCAATTTGTATCCAAATGGTGCTGGCTCTTGGCTTTTCTTAGTTCAAGCAGGTTGGTAAAGTGTCCTCCTCTGGCTGGTATTTTGGCTCATCTCCAAGGCTGTTGAGTGCAGTAAAATCTTTGTGCACTGGGCATTGCTGTTTCCTCTCTAGCCTTTCCACTGCAGAGAAGCACTACCTTGTCTGGGGTGCTGCCTCCTGCTATGCCTCAAAGCTGAAAAGTCATACACCAAAACAGAATTCAATTCCCTTCCATCACTACAGTCCAGGAGCCTCAATATGGGCCAGGGAAAGTGGAAAATTTTCCTCCCCATTGAACTCAGACTTGTACCCTTGCACCCCATGTTGCCTCCATCTCTCCCATTTTACCCCAGGCCTGGCATGAGGAAGACCTTCTGCTCAAAGGCCCTTTTCCTCAGAGTTCAAGCAATTCAAACAAATATAGAGGTATAGAGGCTTTCAGGGTCATAGGTACTCATAAACTTAATCTTGGTTATTCCCCTCTGCCTTCTTAAACATTTCTCCCTGAGATCTCACATCAGAAAGATGGCAGCTGTTCACTTACACTTTTGAAGGAGTCTAGCCTTGGATTTTGCTCTGTTAAACCAAACCGTGTGATATGGTTTTGTTGTATCCCCACCCACATCTCATCTTGAATTGTCGTCCCCATAATCCCCACGTATTGTGGGAAGGACCTGGTGGGAGGTAATTGAATCAGGGGGTGGTTACCTCCATGCTGTTCTCATGATAGTGAGTCAGTTCTCATGAGATGTGATGGTTTTATAAGAAGCTTTTCCCATTTTGCTTGGCTCTTCTTCTTGCTGCCACCATGTGAAGAAGGACATGTTTGCTTCCCCTTCTGCCATGATTTTAAGTTTCCTGAGGCCTCCCTGGTCGTGCTGAACTGTGAGTCAATTAAACCTCTTTCCTTTATAAATTACCCAGTCTCAGGTATTTCCTTATTAACAGTGTGAGAACAGACTAATACAGTGAATTGGGACTGCAGAGAGTGGGGTGTTGCTGTAAAGATACCCAAAAATGTGAAAGTGACTTTGGAACTGGGTAACAGGCAGAGGTGGGAACCATTTGAAGGGCTCAGAATATAGGAAATGTGGGAAAGTTTGGAACTTTCTGGAGACTTGGAGGTCTCAGAAGACAGCAAGATGTGGGAAAGTTTGAAATTTCTTAGAGACTTGTTGAATGGCTTTGACCAGAATTGTGATAGTGATATGGACAGTAAAGTGCAGGCTGAGGTAGTCTCAGATGGAGATGAGGGACTTGTTAGGAACTGGAGTAAAGGCCAGTCTTGTATGCAAAGAGACTAGTGGCATAGAGATCCGTGTAACTTTGAACTTGAGAGATATGATTTAAGGTATCTGGCAGAAGAAATTTCTAAGCAGCAAAGTGTTCAAGAGGAAGAAGAGCATAAAAATTTGAAAAATTTGCAGTCTGATGATATGATAGGAAAGAAAAACTTATATTCTGGGAAGAAATTCAAGCCAGCAGTAGAAATTTGCATGAGTAACAAGGAGCCAAATGCTAATCACCAAGACAATGGGGAAAATGTCTCCAGGGCATGTCAGAGACCTTCATGGCAGCCCCTCCCATCATAGGCCCAGAGGTCTAGGAGGGAAAAATGGTTTCCTGGGTCAGGTCCAGGTGTGTCCCCCACCCCACTGCTGTGTGTAGACTCAGGCCTCGGTGCCTCACATCCCAGCCCCTCCAGCCTTGACTACAAGGGGCCAAGGTACAGTTTGGGCCATGGCTTCAGAGGGTATGAGCCCCAAGCCTTGGCAGCTGCCATGTGGTGTTCAGTCTGCAGGTGCACAGAAGTCAATAACTGAGGTTTGTTCAGAGGATTTATAGGAATACCGTATGTCCAGTCAGAAGTTTGCTGGAGGAGTTGGGACCCTCATGGAGAACATCTGCAAGGGCAGTGCAGAAGGGAAATGTGGGTTGAAGCCCCCATGCAGAGTCCCCATTGAGGCACTGCCTAGTGGGTCTGTGAGAATAGGGCCACAATTCTTCAGACCCCAGAATGGTAGAGCCACCAACAGCTTACACTGTACACCTGGAAAAGCTGCAGACACTCAATGCCAGCCTGTGAAAGCAACTGGGAAGGGGGCTGTACCCTGCAAAGCCACAGGGGTGGAGCTGCCCAAGGCCATGGGAGCCTACCTCTTGCATCAGTGTGACCGGGATGTGTGTGAGACATGGAGTCAAAGGAGATCATTTTGTAACTTCATGGTTTAATGATTGCCCTATTGGATTTTGGACTTGCATGGGGCCTGTAGCGCCTTTGTTTTGAACAATTTCTTCTATTTGGAAAGGGTGTATGGACTGCCAAGTTCTGTTTCTGCCAGTCACACACAGAACAATCTCTTCCAAACTCTTTGCTATACTTTGCCACCTGGTCCCTAACTAGACTTATATTGGGTCTGGAATATCACAAATTCTTTCTTGAAAATGATTGTGCCAGCTTCTGGTCTTTATAAGTATACTGTGGGCACCCAATACCTGCACTCCCATGGTATCTAGGAAGTAACTAACTTGCTTTTGATTTTACAGGCTCATAGGAAGAAGGGACTTGCCTTGTCTCAGATGAGACTTTGGACCTGGACTTTTGAGTTAATGCTGGAATGAGCTAAGTAAGACTTTGGGGGACTGTTGGGAAGGCATGATTATGTTTCAAAATGTGAGGACATGAGATTTGGGAGGGGCCACGGGTGAAATGATATTGTTTGGTTGTGTCCCCACTCAAATCTCATCTTGAATTGTAGTTCCTGTAATCCCAATGTGTCATGGGAGGGACTCAGTGGGAGGTAATTGAATCATAAGGGTGGTTACCTCCATGCTGGTCTCATGATAGTAAACTCTCATGAGATCTGATGGCTTTATAAGTGGCTTTCCCCCTTTTTCTCAGCACTTCTCCTTGCTGCTGCCATGTGAAGAAGGACATGTTTGCTTCCCCTCTACCATGATTGTAAGTTTCCTGAGTCCTCCCCAGTGATGCTGAAATATGAGTCAATTAAACCTCTTTGCTTTATAAATTACCCAGTCTCAGGTATGTCTTTATTAGCAGTGTGAGAATGGACTAATACACCATGGGTCTTAGTTTGATCTGAGGGATAAAGAGCATACTGTGTGTGCTATCTTTTTTCCTCGATCTAACCACTCTTTTCTGTAATGTTATTGTTTGTTGTGGAGATAAAGGCAGAGGGACATACCCAACAGTCAGATAAAGCCCTGTGTGTTTCAGCCTCTGTGTTGAGATGTATACATTTCCTGAGGCACTGTGCTATTCCTGTTTCCAAAGGAAACAAAAGCATCAGGTTAATATGGTCTTGCCTTCCAGATGACTCAGAATAATTTATAGTTTCAATTAAATTGCTTCCAAACCTGTTGCACTGTCAACCTGTTGCAGTGAATGCAAATTAAATAGCCCATATTTCTATTTTAACTGAAAGTATTTTCTAGTAAAGGTGGAAACCATGCATGATGTGAAGCTGTGGCTAGAATCACTGTTTTCTCCAGATGAGAATTAACATCTGGATCCATTATGCTGGATATGCTTCTGTGGCTTGAGAATTGTTAGTGCACTTAACTTTGAGTAAAATTTAAATTAATTAGCCAAACGAGTGGCAAAACAAGATGAAATCCATAATTTGAATTTTAGTTTGTAGTCCCATTTTCTCACAACAGCTTTTAATCTCTGAATTGCGACAAGTAGCACACCTGAGATTTGAATTTCCCTCTCTCATTCTTTGTCTACCCTGGCTATAGTCAAGGAGCAATTATTGATCTTTTCATCCATTAATCCATTCACCCATCCATCCACCCATCCATCCACCCCCCCATCAAGTGTTCACCATGTGTTTTTTGTGCCTAACCATGGGCAGCAAAAGGGAATCACGGAATGCCAGCTGAATAGGCAGAAGCTGGGTAGTTTTGTCATATCATGGATTGTGGGGTAAAAGGCATTCATGTCCTTTTATTAATAGCTATGTGGCTTGGGTCCCCTAGCCTTTTCAATCTCAGTGTAGCTGTTACTGACAGCACTTATAAGCTGTCAGTCTGTTTTTGCCATGTGTTAGGCAGCAAGCACCAATGCGAATGCCATCTTTACCAGGAATCTCAGAAAGTACTGAGCAGTTAATCAGTCACAGAGAGGAAGGAATATGAAGTGGAAAGATGACGTGGAGGTTTGGGTAGTGAGTAAGGAGTAATTTTTACCCCGATGAACCATATTAAGGAGGTAGGAATGGTCTCTGCCTTTCTTAAAGTTTAGCAATCTGAATCCTTTTACGAGAGAAGCTTCCATCCGGGAGAGCAGAAACATTTTCTTTGTATTAAAAATGTTATATAGTTTTATTAAGTTGTCTGACTTGTTTTTTTGCTTATAAATAATGCCTAACATATTCAGAATTACTGAAAAATAAGGTGCTTCACATAAATCACTTTTCTGGATAATTGAAAGTTGCTTTCTAAAATGCTAAAGCTGGTTAGGCTTGGATAACATTTTCCTAAAAACTATTCCAGTATTTCTGTTCTTAAGAGTAGAGTCCACCAGTGAATGAAACATTTTGCTTAGAAGACAGAAGTTCAGGTCTCCATTCCTCACATCAATTTGTATATACTATTGCATATAATAGCATCTTTGTATCTTGAAAAAAAGAGATGGGGAAAAGAAGAAAAGGGGGAGGGAGGAGGGAATGGAATGGTATCTGTAGCCCTATAACCTCCTTGAATTTACTATAAACTAGAAGCCAGACTGTGGTGCGCACAGTATGCTTATGAAGACCAGAAGCTGGCACAACCATTTTCAAGAAAGAATTTGTGATATTCCAGACCCAATATAAGTCTAGTTAGGGACCAGGTGGCAAAGTATAGCAAAGAGTTTGGAAGAGATTGTTCTGTGTGTGACTGGCAGAAACAGAACTTGAGACAGTCTACGACCTTGGCATTAATGGTGGTTCCAAAATTCTTATATGGAACAGCTTACTGGTGGCAGTCCTGTTGGTAGGAGATGCTGGAACACTTATTTTATTTTGAAGATGATTTTGTGTTCAACACACATTTTAATTTAGATTGTATGTTTATTTGTCAGTAGGTTCTAGGAGAGTATTGCTGAAAATTGTGGGAGAGGGAGGGGACTAAAGTCCAATCAAGCCATCCTTTGATACCATCCTTCTTGTCACAGTCTTTGTGTAAACAGAAATGGCTCAACTGTAGCAGAGAGTCTCTTAAAAGAAGCACCAGGGAAATGGACTTTGCCATCATTTATACATGGAAGTAAAAGCAGGAATGAAAGCAATATGGTGGACACTGGGTCAGGGTGAGATTCTCCCTTAGCACTGGAGATTCATAACTGTCATTTGGGCATAACTGTAACTGTTAGTCTGTTGGTGGTGTCAGGTAACATTGGCAGTACGTTAAACATTGTCTCATCTTTCCAAATCTAAGAACCATCACTAGCCTATACAGTTTACTGTAGTTTGTATTGCAGAAATGCCCTTTGAAAGTACAGAGGTATGTAGGGCATTTTGCCTTACCCTAAACGGACCCAAACTAATGAGGAGGTTCCATTTGGAAACTGCTGGTTGACTATTCATTTCCATGAGCACAAACGTACTACTCCTCCTTCTTGACATTTTATTTATTGAATTATTTGCGTTTGTTGTGTATTTATTTGAGGTCAAGGAGTTTGTTTTATTTATCTTTGTGTATCTTTGTGTCTGGCACAAAGCTTGTACTGTAAGAGGCGCTCTGTGACTATTACATAACAAAGTGTAATGATGATTGTGCTCTTGGACTATTGGTGACCTCATTTTCCAGACCAGGATTCTGTTTATATTGTTTTGAATCTTCTGATTATAACACCTCTTATGCCTTGCAACCACCCCATTCTCACTCCCACCAAGTAACACCCTACTGCTTTGATTGCTCTTGAACTTTACCCAGCCCCTCAGACTTCTAATAAGAAATTTGCCCTTCACCACTCTCCCTTTCAGGAGGAATCACCTCTTTTGCCCCTGTTAATTTTTCCTACAGGATTGCATTTAGTTTATCCTTGTTTGCTCTAAAATTAGAACACACTTTTTTTTTTTTTTAGGGGGTGTCTCGCTTTGTCGCCCAGGCTGGTGTGCGGTGGCACGATCTTGGCTCACTGCAAGCTCCGCCCCCCGGGTTCACGTCATTCTCCTGCCTCAACCTCCCGAGTAGCTGGGACTACAGGCACCCGTCACCACTCCCAGCTAATTTTTGTGTGTGTGTGTGTTTTTAGTAGAGACGGGGTTTCACCGTGTTAGCCAGGATGGTCTCAATCTCCTGACTTTGTGATCTGCCCGCCTCGGCCTCCCAAAGTGGTGGGATGACAGGTGTGAGCCACCGCGCCCGGCAGAACACACCATTTATAATAAACAAATCAAACAAATCCAGGTGAGTAGAATGAACAGATATATAAATGTAGAAAAATTTAAGACCATGTATAGAAGACAATGAGTAGCTTAATATGGCTGGAACTAAAATACAGGAAGGAGTAAAAGAATAGAAATTTGGAAAGCTAACTGGGAACTGAAATAGGGAATTGGGGGTTGTAACATAGATAATTAGGAACCATTTTAAATATTAAAGAAAAGGAGAGGTCTGAATGAAAATATTCATTCCATACATTAAATTTAGTAGTTAAATTTGCTTCAGTTAAACAAGCATTTTTATATTTTTGAGATGATATCAGGGGAAGATATTTAAGTAGACAGAGGTCTTATGATAAAAGTAGTCCATGTTCTTGGGCCATGAGCAATTTAAAACTAAGTGTGTGTTTTCCTAAATATAAATATAATAGCTATAATATACACACAGTTGGAAGTATTCTCTCCAGAGCAGCCCAACCAGAATTCTTTAAAAGACTTAGGCATTTGAACATCTCTACCATTTTTAAGAATGATTTTCTCTTTCCTAAATCCCAGGAAACTACACAGTAGTCCTTAATATAAATACCAGAAAATATCCTTCTGTGGTAAAGTTTATCACATGTACTCCTAGAGGGTCTTTTGCAGTGACATCTTCCCATAATGATTCTTCAGTTCGTTTAACTCAAACCCTGAGCTGGATACTTACAAAAGGCCCATCATTTTCTGTATAGTTTTAGACTGCAATTCCTTGAAAATATTGCCGGATCACAATCATCAAACCTCATTCTCTAATCTCAGAAATGATGGCTAGCCTACCCTCTCCAGCATTTTGATTACATTTATTCTCCAATTCATGTTCTGTGTTATAGGAAGTAAAACGTTGAGTTAAATGCACTTTAATTGGCGAAAACCAGGATCATTATTTTTCCTTTCATAGGATTTCTTTTCAAGAACTATTTACTTACAAAATCAAATGGAACTAGAGTCTGGTATTCACAAAGGAAAACCAAGTGCTCTTGTCTTCTTGCGTTCAGTCCTCCTTTTAGCATTAAACATTGAAGCAGAATCCTAGAAAGGAGTGTTTAGGAAGATGGATGTTGACAAGAAGGGAGAGGGGCTTGGGGAGAGTTACCCTATGAGACACAATAATCTACCTCTAAGATAATTCTAATAATTAGAAGTTTGTTTATGAGTATATTTTGAAACTGTTAAAAATATGAAACAAACTCTTATATAATTAATTTAGAGTGAAGTCATTTTCTTAATTAAAACTAGGCTAAGTGGTTAGTTTGCGCTCATTGTCATTAGCCAGGAAATTCACACTAGTCAATTGCACACAATTACAGCTGCCTCTTTTTAGCATTTTCTGGGTGTTCAAGTTTCACTTTTTCCTTCCATCAGAATTTATATTCTTTGCTCTTCTTTGGAAAATCAGTGACTGAAATACAAGAACAGAATATTTGATTGAACTGGTTGCTGTCCCCATAATACTATTCAAGTCTTTGAGAAGCAACAACTTATTTCAATACAATTTTATCAGATTAGCATAATCAAGGCTGAGATGGCTCATAAAATACAGGTGGAGATAGAGCAGCATGATTAGCAGCTTCAGGTCTTTTCTTTTCCCTGTGACCTTAAATCAAATGGTCACCATGATGAAAGAAAATTAAGAGAAGTTTTCCAGGGACAAAGTTGAGAAAGTGTCTGAACATTTTTTGAGGAAAGTTGTTTCATATAGAATGTTATTATGAAAGTGGAATGAGTCAAAATGGGATATCATTTCTTACATGCTTTTATAAGAACAAATGTAAAAGGTTTCTTTCAGAAAAGAACTGGGTGTTAGGTTTCAGCATCAGTCCTGAAAAGGCTCTGGACTATACATAAAACTGTTCTCCTAGGACATTCTACTATAGTCCTAAATGGATGTTCAAAGCCACAAAATCAGACTTCAAATTCTTATTTCAAAGGTAAAATTAATGGAATAACAGTATAAATTAGTCTTAGTATTTTCTTTGCAGTTGTACATTTAAGGAAAAATATTACCAGATAACAAAAATGTAAGGCCAATCATGAATGAAATTAAAGAATTTCAACTTTTCTTTCTGGTTACTTCAGAAGTTTAGGCTTTTAACACAGAAAGAATAAAATAAATCTCAATGTTTATAGATAACCTAGCCAACTCAAATCCTTAAACCTCTATGAGGCCATTACTAAGATGGCATTAATTGCACTTAATACTTTTACACAGGAGACAGGCATTTATCCTTGTAAATAACTTTTATAACCTTGGATTTTGCCATTGGCCAGTGTAAGTTAGCCTAGTTATAGTATGATATGGTTAGGCTTTGTGTCCCCACCCAAATTTCATCTTGAATTATAATCTCCATAATCCCCATGTGTCTAGGGAGAGACCTGGTGGGGAGTGATTGGACCCTGGGGGCAGTTTACCCCATGCTGTTCCCGTGATAGTGAGTGACTTCTCATGAGATATGATGATTTTATAAGGGGCTCGTCCCACTTCACTACATACCCTTTCTCTCCTGCTGCCTTATGAAGAAGGACATATTTGCTTCCCCTTCTGCCATTATTGTAAGTTTCCTGAGGCCTTCCCAGCCATGTGGAACTTGAGTCAATTAAATCTCTTTTCTTTATAAATTATGCAGCCTTGGGCAGTTCTTTATAGCAGTGTGAAAATGGACTAATACTTAGTAATACAGATCACTTGTTGAATACTTACCATGTGTCAGGTACTTTGCAAGCCGTTTTACTTAAATTATTTAATTTTTCCCACAAGCCTGTGAGGTACACTATTATAATTTTCACTTCATAAATGAGAAATTAATGCTCAGAAATGTTTAATAACTTGCATGGGTCTGACAGTTAATGACAGTACTAGTGTTCAAATTCAAGTCTCTCTGACTCCAGGTCCCCTTTGCCTTTTTGCAAGATGTCTTATACTGCGCAACAGAGCAATGCCAACAATAGAAATTTACAGAAGCATTTTGTCCCATCATTTTCCATTTTCCTCAGTGGTATGAGAGCGTGAACTCAGGCACCAGAGCATTCTGAAATTAACCTTCAGCTGGACACTCATTAAAATAGTTTCCCTGATCAATTTCTTCTTAAAAAATACTCTGTGTCCTTTAGGCCTATTTCACTGTATAATAAATGAGACAGGGGAATGTCTTTCACTAATACTTATGGCGAGATCAAGTCTTACTCTACAGGGTGAATCATGTCAAAGTTTTACTTTTTGCCATTGATGCATTTGGAAGAACATGAACACATGACTCCTGATTTATGAAAGAAGGGTAAGAAAAGTGAACAAATGGATATTGAGCATATACTACACTGATGATAGTCCATTTTGCAGAGTTAGAAACAGGTTCAGAAAAGTTTAATGACTTCACCAAATTTGCCTACCAAGTAGGTGAAGGGTTAGTATTTGAAACTAGGGCTGTCTAACTCCATGACTCATCTTCTCTTCCCTATTTTCCACTGTTCTACACTATGTAATAGTTCACTGCTTGACTTGTGGCAATTTCTGTTCTCTATCTTCCTGATAGACTTTGGTATGAGTTAGAAAATAGTCAGGACCTTAGTCGCCCCTCCTCTCCCCTGGCCTCCTGGCCTGCCTCCCCACCCCGGCATTGACCCCAAAGTGCAATGCCCTGGTCACTTGGCAAGCGACTGGGCCTGATGGAGGCCTAGGGGCGGGCTGGAGCTCCAGCCAGACCCCTGAAAAGAAGCGGGTGCTCCCCACCTTCCAGGCCTTAGTTGGGGTGGGGGTGCAGCTCCTGGGCCTGGGGTCTTCTCTGCCCCACCCCCTTGTCCTGGGTAGGCCCCTGCCTGCCCCTTTCTGCCTTTTGCTTGGGTGTCCCTCCTCAAACCCCTGTGTCACTGGTGTCGGTCTGGGGGGTGATGGGGGGAAGACGGGCCAGACAGGGGATGCAGGGGAGGAAACTCCTCACCAGGAGAGCCAAAGACAGGGTTGTGCCTTACCCCAGGAGCCACTCCTGTGCCCCCCTTGCCCTGCCGTTCACCCCCTATCCCTTCCCCTGAGCAAGTTGCTGACCTTATCTTCTTCCCCTGCCCTTCCCTAAGCTGCATGGTTTCCCCTACTCTGGGCAGCCAGGAAGGAATCTGAATGGAGAATCACCAACCACCAGAGAAAAGACTGTGGAGCCCTCCCCTGCCAACTCCCCTTCCCTGGCCGCCCACCTACACCTCTTTCATGCAGGACAGGATGCCCGTCCTGTCCACGAAGTGCCGACACCTTCCCAACCCTGGACCGAGCCCCCACCCCTCCCTGTGCCCCCAAGTGAGACTACACGTTTAACTACTGTAAAGAGAGGAGCGGCATTGGCAAATGTGAACCATGAAAATATAAGTGAAACTGATGAGGAGAACAAACTAAATGCCTTAAAAAAAAAAAAAAAAAAGGAAAACATAGAAAGCTGCTGAATCTTTCTAAAAGCCGCCAATTCAAGATATTATGAAATTACTAACAAATTAGAGGTCAAATGGATCACACTTGATAAATAATGTATTGTCTCAACGAGTATGTTGGAAAGAGAAAAATTTGACTTTATGCAACATTACACATTTTCCACAGTGGAAGTCAACTATTTAGTATAGACATCTTAGTACAGATATTTTGTATCTGCAAAACCCGAATTTGTGTATTTTCAAAAATCCCAGGCAATAATGAGAAACTTTTATTATTAAGTTGAGCTGTTCATGGGTTGGGTATCAATCCAGAAAAAGGCAAAAAAAAAAAAAAAAAAAAAAAATTCCTGTAAGCAAGTTTTGTGTTTGTTTTGTTCTTTTTTTTAATTCTCTGAGGTTTGCTTAAAAGAAAGCTGAAATCGGCCCTTACTTGAATGCTTGTGGCAATTTGCTCAGCTCAGCTCTCCTTTGGGTTAGGGGCCTTGGGTTAGTTAACAGCCTGGGAATTGGGCCCAGATGCACACAGCAAGTAGGTGCTAATCCACTGAAACTTGAGGCACTGAAGTGGGCAGCTGTGTCTGATGTAATTTCTCATCCCTGTGACACTATTGTCCTTAAGGTGTCCTGCGGCCTGGGACCTTCTCTCAGGAGAGCTCCTGGGCAAGTATTCTTCCAATGAGATTATGCCTGAGTCTTGCCCAGCACTCAAGGAGAAGGCTAGCTGAGGTTTACCCCTGACATCATAAATAGCTGTGACTCATCATTTTAAATTGAGGCCTTGAATACAGTCCACCCGTATGAATTTGTAGCTATCTACAGGGCATGTTTCCAAAACAGGAGGAGTTGATGCAGAAGGAAACAATAAACAAAAACCTGGGACAAATTATAAAAGTTTGCTGAACTTTAACTCAAATACTAAACATTATTATTTTATTTTCTGTGGAACTGAGAAATAAAACAAAGCTTATTTTATTTTATTTTCTTAGTTAAACTGCGGTGAACCAGTTTGAACCTGTCACTGATTCACTGAACTGGAACCAGACTAGAACATCAAAATATTTTCTAAATCACACATGAGTCAACTGAATATTATTTAGTTGAGACTTCCTGGCTTGTTCACTGTCAGAACTAAAATTCAAGTTGATGATTTCTCCCTGCCATATATCTGGGTGTGGGTAGAGACACTATAACAGTGGCTTTGGTAGTAGAATAGGGAGAGAGAATACCTACTAAATTAATGCTTCGAACATTTCTTTTAGCTAATTTTGTTAATCAAACTAACTCTGACACAGATTCAATATAAATCACATAAATGTGGCCCTATGTTGTTTGAAGCAGGATCTGAGAACCCAAGTCCAGGCAGCTGGACACTGCTGCCCCTCTAGGGAATGTCAGCACACCATCAAACACAGGAAAGCCCCACACTAAATAGCACTGTGCAGGATTTGAGTTCTGTGGCTTTAACCATTTTTGTGTGTGTAGATGATTTCTTGGGCTTTATTTCTCTCCTGAATGTTAATCCATTTCTATTTGCTATTCACTTAGACTCCTTACAGGTGTCCCAAACTTGACATGTCTAATGTTGAATAGTTCTATGTTCCTTCAAACAAACTACTCTTGTATTGACTATTTGTGTCAATGTCATTCTCCTGGTTAGCTGGGCTTGAAACTTAGTTAACTCATTTAATCTCTTTTCAAATTCAACCAAAAAAAAAAAAAAATCAGTGTCCCACCTTGTTATGGTCCAATTAAAGCACCCTACGTTTGTGTCAGGCTTGGTTTGTGATGCTGTACTCAGATTTCGGGTGGCCAGTGAAGTCAGCAGGGGTGCCTGGACAAGCAGGCACCACCAGATGCTATGGGAGAGGCTACTTAACAAAGCTGAAGCAGCAGGTAAAGAGGTTTTCAGGAATCATAGCAAGATCAAGGTTCGGAACTGGGGCAACTCAAGAGGGCATTGTGAATGGTGATTCAACCTTGTAAATGATTCCACATTGTGAATGGTTCAGCCTTGCCTGTGGTGACTCTCATCTGGGTTGTCTTTAAGATAACTCTGGCCTTGGGAGGTTTGAGAGTCAGGATCTTCCTTTGGCTTTACCGTTTATTGGCTAGATGACCTTGAGCAAACAACTTTCTGAGACTCAACATTATCAAAGGTAAAATACGGAAAATAGTTCTTTCCTTGCCTTCTTTGACTTTGTGGTTAAAATTAAATAAAATGGTCATGAAACAGGTACAATACATTTTAATGTGCTCTATGCATGTGGTGATGTTAGGCAGTAAGATCTGCACACTCAGCTTTTCATTTGTCCATTCATTCATTCAAATATTTATCAAACACCCACTGTGTCCAGGCACTGTGCTAGGCACTGTGATACATAGTGGTAAACACATTCTCGACCTCTTACAGATAGATTCTGCCCTCACAGAATAGATGAGAAGGCAGGTTTTAAACAACTTATTACATGACTAGTAATAGTTTTCAGATATACTTCACTTCCTATATACCAGTCTTGTTCTAAGCATTTATCTCATTTAGTATTCCTGACAATCCTATAAGAGAAGCAACAATATCCTATTTTGCAAATGAGGAAATTTAGCCTCAGAGAGCTTAAACAACTTGCTTGAGGGATTTCACAGCTAGTAAGTGGCAGAGGCAAGATCATAACCCAATTAGTCTGTCTCTAGATTCTATGCTTAACCTAATAATCACTACATCAAATTACCTCCCTTACTTGAGCCAGAACATCCACCTAGGTAGGTAAGAGCAGTCACTTCCAAATTCCATAGTTAACTAGCCTTTATGATCTTGAATTCCCGTCTCTGGAAAATAGGGGATAATACTAATGTCTACTTATGTGTTTTTTGTTTGTTTTTTTGTTTTGGATAAAGGGAGATAATCCTTGTAAAAAAACTTAACAGAGTAACTTATCTCACAAATGCACAGTAAATATTAGTTTTTAGTTATTGATGACAATAAGTGCAATGGAAAAAAACTGCAAGGTGCTGTGAGGGAGTAAAACAGGAAGACCTAGTCTAGACTGGCCTAGAGGGGCATGAAAACAGTCCTGGAAAAAATATTTAAGCAGAGACCCAAAGAAATAATGAACAAATATATCAGAGAGAGAAGGGTGGAGGAAGCAGATGTTTAAGCACAGACCCAAAGAAATAATGAACAAAGACGTCAGAGAGAGAAGGGTGGAGGAAGCAGAATGTGTAAGGACATTGGGTAACTAGATTAGTTCCTTCCAGAAAAGAGAAAAGGCCAGAATAGCTAAAACAGAGAGAATAAGAGGAGCAGGAATTAGGGGGTTGGTTGGAGAGGCAGAAGAGGAACTTCTCCATCTGTTCCTCCCTTGTTATCTGTTCCACTGCTATCATGTAAATTCAGGCTCTATTATTTCTGGTCTAAATTATTTCAATGACTTTGTAATTATTCTTCCTGTTTGTACTCTCTTGCGTCTTCTATTCATTGTGCACATTCCCGGCAAATTAAGGTCCTAAAGCATCCCTTTGACCATGGCATTGCCTTACTAAAAAACTTTCAAAAGTTTGCCATTGCCTATGAAAATAATTCCAAACTCTTTAGCCAAGCATACAGTGGTAATTTCAACCTGGCTTCAAGCCGCTTTGGGTCTTATATCTCACAACTTCCTTTACATACTCAAAACTCTTACTAATTTTGCTGTGCCCTTCTCTGCCTACAATGCATCCTTCTTTCCCCTTTCTATCCAGTCTTGGCACTGGTAAGTCCTGTTTATCTTTTGCAGTTGTATCAAATCTTATCATATTGCCAGGAGTTAGATCTTCATCCTTAAAATCCTACACCTTTTTGGTTGTTTTTTGCTATGGTCTGAATGTTCGTGTTTCCCCAAAATATATTATGTTGAAATCCTAACATGTAAAATGATGGTATTAAGAGGTGGGAACTTGGTAAGAGGTTAGGTCATGAGGGTTTAGTGTTCTTATTAAAGAGACCTCAGAGAATTAGCTCATTCTTTTCAACATGCAAGAGCACAATGAGAAGGCACCATCTATGAACCAGGAAGCAAGCCCTCACCAGACACTGAATCTGCCAGCACCTTGATCTTAGACTTCTCAGCCTCAAGAATTGTAATAGATTGTAATAGATAAATTTTTGCTGTGTATATCCCACTCATTCTATGGCATTTTCTTACAGCAGCTTAATGGACAAAAATATCTTTCCTGTATATACTTTTTTCTCTAAAAAAAATTTAAATTTTTTTCAATTTATAATCTGCATATAAAAACTATTCATAGTTTTATTAACTTATCCAGCTATTAGCATTTTGACATATTTTTCTAGTTATATTTATGAATATTGAGAACTTAATTTTTATATACTTTTTGTTATAATCTCATGTTCATAACAAGTCCTTAAAAATATTACTTTGAGGGCTGCCTAATATTCAAGTGTAGGAACATATCATAATATATATAAACATTCCCCTATGGGAGCCTCAGTTTCTTTATGCATAGAGTAAGTCAATAAGAATGCCTATCTTCCAGCATTATTGTGAAGGTTAATGAGAAACATATTAAAGAGCTTACAAAAGGAACTAAGACATAGTAGATGTTCGGTAAGTAACAATCATTGTTCTTTTTCTCTTGCTGAAAAATTTCCTTAGGATTCATCTGCTCTCAGATGAAAGATGGAGTATATAGGGGTAAGAATGAGGAAGCTCTTATATGAGGAACTTCTCTTTGCCTATTAAAAACAAAGACTATTCTGCCCACAAGAAACAAAAGGCTTCCATTTCTCTCACAAGACTCAGTAAAAATTATCCAAAACATGTAAATTTTTATTTCTAGCAATTATGTGGATCAAGGAAAAGGTTGGAAGCAAAATGTGGTTTAAAGATGATGGAAATGAAATTCATTTTGCTTTCTGTGGTCCTTATTTCCATATATAATCATGGATTGACTTTAGACTTTTTTGGTTTAACTGTCTCAAGCAGAAATATCTTTAGGCCTCAGTTTTTCATACTCTAATAAATCTTTATAATAAATTGAGTTAAAGGGAGTCTTATTTTATTTAAAGGGAGTAATTTTATCCAATTACTCCCAATCTGATTGCAAGTCCAAGAGCATTTTAATCCTCTTGGTATTTAGAGTCTGTAAATCCTTGATAATTTCATGTTGCAGCCATCTTTTACTCAAAGTTACGTGTTTAGTATTTTGAGTGTTTCTTTAGGTTTTTATTTCCTTGATCAAAACTGAGCAGGCTGCTTGAGACTGTTCTAGTCTCTATAGTTCAATTTCCATGTGACTTCTGACATTTATTCTTAGCGGAGATGAACAGTTTCTTATTTTAAATATGTCTGCCATACCTGCAGCTAAGGAAAGATAGTATGTAAGGCCCTCCAGTCTCACTCTCCTTCCCCTACTAGACTGCAAACTCTTCAAATCCAGAGGTCATATAATGCTCTACTCTGTACCCTCAGAACCTAAACTGTGTCTGATACATGACAGCTGCTCAGTAAGTATTGGCTGAAAGAATTAACGATGACTGCTGTTTCCTCACTCTATTAGAGAAACCTTTTTAAGACATTGGCTTTGGGATCAAACAGAGCTGAGTTTTAAACCATCACTGGCTGTGCATTCCTGGACAGGTGATTTGTATTCCCTAGTCCCAATTTTTTATCTTACAGTGAAAAAATAATTCTTACCTAAGGACTAAAGGAAATAATATGTGTAAGTGGGCTTGGCACATAGAACATGCACCATAAAAGGTATCTTTCCTTCCTTTTTGAGATATCCCAATTCACATTCCTTTTTAAATTCTCTTAGCCTCTCCTCTATCTGAGGCTAAATTCAGAAGAGAATAAACTACGTAAGTAAACGGCTATAAAAAGCAGTAGAAAGATGGGAAAATGGAAAGGGCATTGAGAATTTTTTAAACTTCTTTATGTCTTTCAGTAACTGTCATTTTACAAAAATAGGTTTCTGTTTGCCAATCAGATGGATTCCCCTCCCTTTACCTCCTCTCTTCTCACTTTTAAGTTGTAAGTGAAAGGAGGCATAAAGAGAGTAAAAGGAAGTGTCAAAACTCCTTATGCTTGACCCCTAAATGCAAGAATGAGGCTCTTGCTATGTATTTGGTCTTTCTGTTGAAGTAGGGTGAAGACAGAGAAGGATTAGGGCAGGATGATTCAGCACACAGTCTCTGTGGGCAGATGGGTTATGAGGATAAAATAAAAAATTCATGTAAAGAAAACATTGGCAAGGTATCTGGCACACTGTGAGCCGTAAATAATGCCAATAATTAGGACAGTAATAGATGATGATGATAATGATAATGTTAATGGTAATAACTAGAAGGAAATCCACACAAACACAAATAAAAAGTTGTATTATTTTTGCTTTTATTTATTTTTGTAATAATGTGGAAAAGTAAGAATTTGAGCTTGTGGAACCATAATTTGATATTGCTTGAAGGTTTTTTTTCCCTCATTTTTGCTTATATATTGCCTATAGGAAATAAGATAAAATGTATTATTTTTACTTAAAAATACTATCTATAAAATGATTCTAAGTTTATTAAAAATCTGTCTGCATATCATTTTTGTCTATAAGCATATCTACAATGAAATATGTCAGAAATATGTTTTCTTAATATGAAGGATGATTGCTTTTGGATGTTGGGTTTTCTTTTTTTTTTTTAGACAGAGTCTTGCTCTGTCACCAGGCTGGAGTGCAGTGGCATGATCTTGGCTCACTGCAATCTCCACCTCCTGGGTTCAAGCGATTCTCCTGCCTCAGCCTTCAGAGTAGCTGGGATTACAGGTGCGTGCTACCACATCCAGCTAATTTTTTTGTATTTTTAGTAGAGACAGGGTTTCATCATGTTGGCCAGGATGGTCTCGATCTCCTGACCTTGCGATTCGCCTGCCTTGGCCTCCCAAAGTGCTGGGATTACAGGCGTGAGCCACCGTGCCTGGCCAGGTGTTGGGTTTTCTTTTGTGTTATTTCAATACTTTCACCTTTGTGTTTTTATTTATTTATTTATTCTGAGATGGAGTCTCACTCTGTCTCCCAGTCTGGAGAGCAGTGGTGCGATCTCCACTCACTGCAAGCTCCACCTCCCAGGTTTAAGCGATTCTCCTGCCTCAGCCTCCCTAGTAGCTGGGACTACAGGCGCCAGCCACCACACCCAACTAATGTTTTATATTTTTAGTAGAGAAGGGGTTTCCCCGTGTTAGCTAGGATGGTCTTGATCTCCTGACCTCATGATCTGCCTGCCTTGGCCTCCCAAACTGCTGAGATTATAGGCATGAGCCACCGCACCTGTACTGTATTTTTTTAGATGGTAATATTTCTTTTGAACAATAATAATATTTTAAAACAAGCTAAGAATCATAATTAGAAGCAAATATTTCAACATTCTAATAATAATTAATTCTGAGTGGTAGGAATTTGAACAATTGTTACTTGTTACTGTGTTCTTTTAAAAATAAAACACACACACAACAAAAATCATCTTAAAGAGCACTACAATCTAGGCAAAAACAAAAACAAAACCAAAAATAAAACCTCTGTATCTCCTCTGCCCATACCACATTTCCCCAGGGAGACAGATGGATGTCTATGTAGCCCTAAAATCTCTACAGGGAAGTAAATGGAGTTATCCCTGTGGTCATTGATCCAGCCTGATCAAGTAGAAAAGGAATGGGTTGAAGATAAGACACCTAGCTTCCATTTTCCATTTTTAAAAATGATTTGGTATGAATCTGTAGGCATATCATGGAAGTTTACTTCCTTTTTGTTTTTGCATCTATGAAATGGGGATTATAAAACCAACCCCACAGGAGGCAGAGCAAGATGGTGGGATACAAGCTTCCACCGATTGTTTTTCCCACAAGGACACCAAGTTCACAACTATCCACACAGAAAAAAACAGCTTCATAAGAACCAAAAATCAGGTGAGCACTCATAGTACCTGGGTTTAACTTTGTGTCACTGACAGAGGCATTGCAGAAAAGAAAAACACAGTCCTGAATTGCAGACACCACCCCTCTTCCACCCCACGCAGCAGAGGCTGGGTGCAGTGTCTCTGGGTGCTGGGGGAGGGAGAACACAGCAATGTTGAGGCACTGAATACATTACTATCCTGTTAGAGCGGAAAAGAAAATCAAACAAAACTTTGCCAACACCCACCCAAGGAGGGAGCATTTAAACTAGCCCTAGCCAGAGCACCATTTCTGATTCCAGTGGTGTGAACTTCAGTGCCTGAACACCTTGCCACTGAGGGCTATAGCACTCTATATCTCCAAGTAAACTTGAAAGGCAGTCTAGGACATAAGGACTGCAACTCTTACGTGAGTCCTAATGCCAAAGTAGGTTCAGAGATGGTGGACTTTGGGGGCACCTGCTTACTAAGACATCAGCTGGGGCTGCCAAGGGATTGCTGCCATCATTCCTCCTCTCACCTCAGGATGCATAGCTCACAGATCCAGGAGAGAAACCTTCCTTCTGCTCGCGGAGAGGAAAGGGAAGAGTGGGGAAGACTTCATTTTGCATCTTGGATACCAAATCAGCCACAGCAAGATAAGGCACAAGTCAGAGTCGTGAGAGTTCCATTCCAGGCCCTAGCCCCCAGATGACATTTCTAGACACCTGGGTCAGAAGAGAACCCACTGCCTTGAAGGAAAGGAACCAGCGCTGGCAGCATTCATCCCCTGCCACCTGAAGAACTCTTGGGTCCTGAATAATGAGCAATGATACTCAGGTACTGTATCAAGGCCCTTGGGTAAGCCTCTGAGACTTGTTGCCTTCAGGCACCAGCACAGTCACAGTGAGGCAGAGCATCAGGTGGGCTTTTGGGTTCCCCAGCTCCAGGATTTGACTCTTGTATGGCATTTCTGGAGCTGCCCTAGGCCAGAGGGGAACCCACTGCTTTGACAGGTGAGTCCCAGGCCAGGCAGCACTCATCACAAGCTGACTTAAGAGCACTTGAGCCTAAAGGGAACATTGCTTGGTAGTCTGGCAGTTCTCCTTGTAGCCTGGGATGGTGATGGCTACAGGGTGAGGCTTCTTTGCCTTTGGAAAGGGGAGGGAAGAGTAGGAATGAGTGCATCTTGTGGTTTGATTGCCACCTCAGCCTCAATACAATAGAACATCGGGTAGACTTCTAATATTTTTGACTCTGGTCCCTGACTCCTGGACAGCATCTCTGGACCCACTTGGAGCCTGGGGGAATTCACCATTCTGAAGGGAAGGACAGAGGCCTAGCTGTCTTCGCCACCTATAGACTGTAGAGCCCCAGAACTTTGAGTGAACATAGGCAGTAGTCAGGGAATGATTACAGCAGGCCATGGGCGAGATGCAGCATTGTGCTGCTTCAGAACTGATCCAGGGCAGTCATTGTGGCACAAACACCACAGGGGTGTTTGTGTCACTCCACTTTCAGCTAAGGTGACTCAGAACAGAGAGAGAAAGAGACTCTGTTTGCTTGGGAGAAAGTAAGGGGGGAAATGAGTTTCTGTCAGGTAATCCAGATAATTCTCCTAAATCCTGTCCAAGACCCTCAAGGCGGCACTTCTATGAGTCTGGAAGAACCACAGCATTACTCGTCTTGTGGTACCCCCAAAAGTAGACATGGCTTAGATCACAACACCCAAGCCCTTTCAAATATCTGAAAAGCCTTTTCAAGGACAACTACAAATAAGCCCAGACAGTGAAGACTACAATAAATACCTAACACTTTATGCACAGACACCAAAGAACATCTATTATCATCAATACCATCCAGGAAAACGTGAACTCACCAAATGAACTAAATAAGTCACCAGGGACCAATGCTGGAGGAACAGAGTTATGTGACCTCTCAGACAGAGAATTCAAAATAGCTGTGTTGAGGAAACTCAAAGAAATGCAAGATAATACAGAGAAGGAATTCAGAATTTTATAAGTGATATCGTTTTGCTGTGTCCCCACCCAAATCTCACCTTGAATTGTAGCTCCCACAATTCCCACATGTTGTGGGAAGGACCTGGTGGGAGGTAATTGAATCATGGGGGCAGGTCTTTTCCGCGCTGTTCTCATGATAATGAATAAGTCTCATGAGATATGATGGTTTTACAAAGGGGAGTTTCCCTGCAGAAGTCCTCTTCTCTTGTCTGCCACCATGTGAGACATGACTTTCACCTTCTGCCATGATTGTGAGGCCTCCCCGGACATGTTGAACTGAGTCCATTAAACCTCATATATCTGTGTGTGTGTGTATATATATATATATAAATTAGCCCAGTCTCAGGTATGTCTTTATCAGCAGTGTGAAAACGGACTAATACTATAAGATAAATTTAACAAAGAGATAGAAATAATTAAAAGGAATCAAGCAGAAATTCTAGAGTTGAAAATGCTATTGGCATACTAATTAACGTACCAGATTCTTTTAATAGCAGGACAGATCAAGCAGAAGAAAGAATTAGTGAGCCTGAAGAAAGACTATTTGAAAATACAACAGTCAGAGAAGACAAAAGAAAAACATAAAAATGAAGCACACTTACAGGATCAAGAATATAGCCTCAAAAGGGCAAATCTAAGAGTTATTGTCCTCAAAGAGGGGCTAGAAAGCTTATTCAAAGGGATAGTAACAGAGAACATCCCAAACCTAGAGAAAGATATCAGTATCCAAGTATAAGATGGTTATAGAACCAAGCAGATTTAACCCAAAGAAGACTACCTCAAGGCATTTAATAATCAAACTTCAAAGGTCAAGGATCAAGAAAGGATTCTGAAAGCATCAAGAAGACAGAAACAAATAACACGTAACAGAGCTCTAATACCTCTGACAGCAGCCTTTTCCATGGAAACTTTACAGTCCAGGAGAGAGTGGCATGACATATTTAAACTGCTGAACTTTACCCTTGAAAATATCCTTCAAACATGAAGGAGAAGTAGAGACTTTCCCAAACAAGCAAAAGCAGAGGTATTTCATCAATACCAAACCTGTCCCACAAGAAATACTAAAGGGAATACTTCAATTAGAAAGAAAAGGATATTAATGAGCAATAAATACTCACCTGAAGGTACAAAACTTATTGGTAATAGTAAGTGCAAAGAAAAACACAGAATATTAATACACTGTAACCATGTGAAAACTACAGTGGCACAATCTTGGCTCGCAGCAACCTCTGCCTCCTGGGTCAAGAGGGTCAAGAGATTCTCCTGCCTTAGCCTCCCAAGTAGTGGGGATTAAAGATGCCCACCACCATGCCCAGCTAATTTTTGTATTTTTAGTAGAGATGGGGTTTTGCCATGTTGGCCAGGTGGGTCGCGAACTCTTTACCTCATGTAATCCTCCTACCTTGGCGATCCAGAGTGCTGGGATTACAGGCATGAGCCACTGCTGTCAGCCTGACAACTTTTTGTCATTACAGTAAGATATAAATAGAAATAATAAAATATTAAAAAGTGGAAGGACAAAGTCATGGTGAGTTTTTGTTAGTGTTCTTTTTGTTTGCTTGTTTTTTGTTTATGCAAACAGTATTAAGTTATTATCAGGTTAAAATAATGGGTTATAAGATAATATTTGCAAGCCTCATGGTAACCTCAAACCAAAAAACATAGAATAGATACACAAAAAATATAAAGTAAGAAACAAAATCATATTATCAGAGAAAAATCACCTTCACTAGAGGAAAACAGGAGGAAAAAAAAGAAGGAAAGAAGATCATAAAACAAGCAGAAAACAGATCACAAAATGACAGCATTAAGTCTTTACTTACCAATAATAACATTAAATGTAAAATGGACTAAATTCTCTAATCAAAAGACACAGAATGGCTGAACAGATGAAAAAACAAGACCCATTGATTCACTGCCTACAGGCAACACTACACCTATAAAGACAAACATAGACTGAAAATAAAGGGTTGGAAAAAAGATGTTTTATACCAATAAAAAACAAAAAAGAGCAGGAGTCACTATGCTTCTTTCAGACAAAATAGATTTCACGACAAAAATTATAGGAGACAAAAAAGGTCACTATATAATGATAAAGGGGTTAATTCAGCAAGAAGATACAACAATTTTTAATATATATGCACCCAACACTGCAGCTCAGATATATAAAGGAAATATTGTTAAAGAGAAATAGGCCCTAATATAACAATAGCTGGGGACTCCAATACCCCACTTTCAGCATTGGACAAATCTTCCTGACAGAAGAATCAACAACAAAAAAAATCAGACTAAATTTGCTCTGTAGACCAAATAGATCTAATAGATATTTACAGAACATTTCATCCAACATCTGCAGAACCCACAATCTTTTCCTCAGAGCATGGATCATTCTGAAGGATAGACTATGAATTAGGTCACCAAACAAGTCTTACAACATTACAAAAATTAAAATAAAATCAATAATCTTCTCTGACCACAATGAAATGAAACTAGAAATTAATAACAAGAAAAATTTTGGAAACATACAAATACGTGACAATGAAACACTATGTTCTTAAGTGATTAGTGGATTGATGAATAAATTAAGAAGGAAGTTGAAAATTTTGTTGAAACAAATAATAATGGAAACACAGCATGCCAAAACCTGTGGGATACGGCAAAGGCAATACTAAAAGGGAAGTTTATAGCTGTAAGTGCCTACATCAAAAAAGAGAAGAAACTTCAAATCCACAATCTAACAATGTAGCTTAAAGAACTAGTAAAGGGTGGGGCGCGGTGGCTCAGGACTGTAATACCGGCACTTTGGGAGGCCGAGGCGGGCGGAACACAAGGTCAGGAAATCGAGACTGTCCTGGCTAACATGGTGAAACTCCGTCTTTACTAAACGTACAAAAAATTAGCCGGGAGTGGTTGCAGGCGCCGGTAGTCCCAGCTACTCAGGAGGCGGAGGCAGGAGAATGGCGTGAACCCAGGAGGCGGAGCTTACAGTGAGTGGAGATCAGGCCACTGCACTCCAGCCTGGGTGACAGAGCGATACTCCGTCTCAAAAAAAAAAAAAAAAAAAAAAAAACAAACCAGTAAAGCAAGAGCAAGTCATACCCATAATTAGTACAAAAATAAATAAATAAATAAATAAAATGAAGAAAATATAATCAAGGCAACTATATATATATATATATATTTTTGTTGGTGTTGTTGTTTGTTTGTTTTTGTTTTGTTTTGTTTTTGTGAGACGGAGTCTCACTCTGTTCCCCAGGCTGGAGTGCAGTGGTGCAATTTCGGCTCACTGCAAGCTGTGCCTCCCGGGTTCACACCATTCTCCTGCCTCAGCCTCTGGAGTAGCTGGGACTATAGGCGCCCGCCACCACGCCCGGCTATTTTTTTTTTTTTTTTTTTGTATTTTTAGTAGAGACGGCGTTTCACTGTGTTAGCCAGGATGGTCTCGATGTCCTGACCTCGTGATCCGCCCACCTCAGCCTCCTAAAGTGCTGGGATTACAGGCGTGAGCCGCTGCGCCCAGCCTGGAGAGTTTTTGAAAAGTTAAACAAAATTGACAAACCTTTAGCCAAACTAACTAAGAAAAAAAGAGAAAGGTTCCAAATAAATAAAATGAGAAATAAAAAAGAAGGTATTACAACTGATACTGCAAAAATACGAGGGATTACTAGTAGCTACTATGAGCAGCTATATGCCAATAAACTGAAAAATCTAGAATAAATGGACAAATTCCTAGATACATACAACCTACCAAGATTGAACCAAAGTGTGAACGGACCAATAACAAGTAACAAGATCAAAGCTGTAATAAAAAGTCTCCCAGTAAAGAAAAGCCTGGGACCTGATGACTTCACTGCTGAATTCTACCAAATATTTAATGAAGAATAAATACCAGTGCTACTCAAACTATTCGAAAAATAGAGGAGGAGCGAATACTTCCAAATTTATTCTATGAGGCTAGTATTACCCTGATACCAAAACCAGAAAAAACACATCAACATAACTTCATGATAAAAACCCTCAGAAAGACTGGGTATAGAAGGAACATATCTCAACATAACAAAAGCCATATACAACAAACCCACAGCTAGTATCAGATTGAGTGGGGAAAAACTGAAAGCCTTTTCTCTAAGATCTGGAACACGACAAGGATACTATTCAAAGTAGTACTGGAAATCCTAGCTAGAGCAGTCAGACAAGAGAAAGATACAAAGGGCATACTGACTGGAAAAAGAAGTCAAATTATCCTTGTTTGTAGATGAGATGATCTTAGATTTGGAAAAACGTTGACACTCCACAAGAAAACTATTAGAATTGATAAACAAATTCAGTAAAGTTACAGGACACAAAATCAATGTACAGAAAGCAGTAGTATTTCTATATGTCAACAGTGAACAATGTGAAAAAGAAATAAAGCAATCCCATTTAAAATAGCCACACATAAAATTAAATACCTAGGAATTAACCAAAGAAGTGAATGATCTCTATAATAAAAACTGTAAAATGCTGATTAAGGAAGCTGAAGAGGACATCAAAAAAGGGAAACATATTTCATGTTCATATATTGAAAGAATCGATATTGCTAAAATGTCCATACTACCCAAAACAATCTACAGATTCAAAATACCAATATTTTTTCACAGAAATAATTAAAAAAAAACTATGCTAAGATTTATATGGAGTCACAAAAGATCCAGAATAGCCAAAGCTATCTTAAGCAAAAAACTGGAGAAATCACATTACCTGACCTCAAATTATACTACAGAGCTATAGTAAACAAAACAGCATGGTACTGTCATAAAAACAGACACATAGACCAATGGAACAATATAGAGAACCCAGAAACAAATCCACACACCTACAGTGAACTCATTTTTGACAAAGGTGCAAAGAATATACACTGGAAAAAAGGTATTCTCTTCAATAAATGGTGCTAGAAAACTGGATATTCATATGCAGAAAATTGAAACTAGACCTCTATCTCTTACCATACACAAAAATAAAACCAGGCTGGCCATGGTGACTCACACCTGTAATCCCAGCACTTTGGGAGGCCTAGGCATGTGGATTGTTTGATCCCAGGAGCTTGAAACCAGCCTGAGCAACATGGCAAAATTCAGTCTCTACCAAAAAATATGAAAATTAGCTGGACATGGTGGTGCATGCCTGTAGTCCCAGATACTCAATGGGGTGAGACAGGAGGATTGCTTGAGACAAGAGGATTGCTTGAGCCTGGGAGGCAGAGGTTGCAGTGAGCTAAAATGGCACCACTGCACTCCAGGCTGGGTGACAGAGGGACAATCTGCCACAGAAAAAAAAGTCAGAGTAGATTAAAGACTTATGTTTAAGATCTCACACTATGAAATGACTACAAGTAATCATTGGAGAACATTCCCAGGACATTGGTCTGGGCAAAGGTTTCTTGAACAATACCCTACAAGCACAGGCAACCAAACAAAAAAATGGACAAATTGGATCACATCAAGTTAAAAAGATTCTGCACAGCAAGGGATATAATCAACAAAGTGAAGAGACAACTGGCAGAATGGGAAAAAAATACCTCAGACAAGGGATTAATAATCAGAATACACAAGGAGCTCAAACAACTGTATAGGAAAAAATCTAACAATCTGATAAAAAATAGGCACAAGATTTGAAGAGACATTTCTCAAAAGAAGTCATAAAAATGGCAAACAGGCACATGTGAAGGTGCTCAACATCACTAGTCATCAGAGAAATGCCAAAATACAATGAGATATCGTGTCACCAGAAAAACAGGCAAATGGTTTATAGCCAAAAAAACAGGCAATAACAAATGCTGGCGAGGATGTGGAGAAAAGGGAACCCTTGCACATTGTTGGTGGGAATGCAAATTAGTACAACAACTATGGAGAACAATTTGGAGGTTCCTTTAAAAACTAAAAATTGAGCTGCCATATGATCCAGCAATCCCACTGCTGAGCATGTACCCAAAAGAAAGGAAATCAGTATATTGAAGAGATATCTGCACTCCTGTGTTTGTTGCAGCATGGTTTACAATAGCTAAGATTTGGAAGCAACGTAAGTGCCCATCAACAGATAAATAGGTAAAGAAAATGTGGTATTATGTATACAATGGAGTACTATTTAACCATAAGAAAGAATGAGATACAGTCATTTTCTGCAACGTAGAACTGGAGGTCATTATGTTAAGTGAAATAAGCCAGGCACAGAAAGACAAACTGCATATTCTCACTTATTTGTGGGATCTAAAAATTAGAACAATTGAACTCATGGACCCAGAGATTAGAAGGGTGGTTCCCAGAAGCTGGGAAGGGTAGTTTAGGGCTGAGGGGACAGTGGGAATAGTTACGAAAAATAGAAAAAATAAGACCTACTGTTTGGTAGCACAATAGGGTGATTATCATCAATAATTACTTAATTGTATATTTTAAAATAACTTAGAGTGTAATCGGATTGTTTGTAACTTAATGGATAAATACTTGAGGGATGGATATCCCATTCTCTATAATTGTGCTTATTTCACATTGCATGCCTCTATCAAAACATCTCATGTACTCAATAAATATATGCACCAAATATGTACCCACAAAAATGAAAAAAAAAAGATAAAAGTAAAACCAACCCTATGTATATTTTAAGACAGTTTTAATGAGAGAATTAAGAGCCAGTTTGAGCATTTCAGTTTTAACTCCACATCCTTCAGGAATATAATGATCATTTAATAATCCTAAAATTACATGGGTAAAATTATAAAATACTCTTGCATCCTTGTATACTTTCCTTCGTGGGTTAAAAATCCCACAAAGTCCAATTTTTCTCCCGAAGCATTCATAGTGTCTGTATCTTTACTTTAGAAATTTGAATTTAATTTTCTTATCTCATCTATTTTGCTCTTACCTCTTTCAAAGCCTCTCTATCCTGTGACTATGATTTTACTTCCTCTGATGTATATTTCCGTGCTTGTTTAGGATGATTCAAAATATAAAATATAAACCCACGTTTTTAAGCTCTCTTACTCCCTTTATGTGCTCTGTGTCTCCTAAACATTACAATTTTACTTAAGGAAGAATTTTAGAACTACTAGAGAAGTGGTATTCATTCTTGCTAGCTGAGTAGGAACATGGATCCCACAAAAATTGATCTGTTCTTTTTATTAAAACCTATAAAGAAAATCTATAAAAAAAAGAGGCTGGGAAGTCCTAGATCAAAGTGCTGGCAGATTCAATGTCTAGTGAGGGCCTGCTTCTTGGTTCATAGATGGCTGTCTTTTTGCTGTGTCTTCACATGGCGGAAGGGGAGAGACAGATTTCTGGTATCTCATCTTGTATTTCCTGAGATTGAAGCTTTCTCTATAGCTCAAATCCCATTCATAAGGGCTCTGCCTTTGTAACTTACTCTCCTACCAAAGGCCCTTACCTCTTAATACTATCACATTAGGGATGAGGATTTTAACATATGAATTTGATGGAGGGAGATGCAAACATTCAATCCATATTATTCAGTTTCTGCCCCCACCCCCAGATCACATCCTTCTTACATGAAAAATACATTAAAGTCATCATCATAGCTCCAGAGATGGGTGAGACTCAAAGTATGATTCATCCAGAGACAAATTGCTCTCCAGCTGTGAGCTTCTGAAACCAAACGAGTTAGGTACTTCCAAAATACAAAGATGGCTCAGACAAAGGATAGAAATTTCCACTAGAAAAAGAAATAAGGAAGAAGAAAGGCATAACAGGTTCCAAGGTCTTACAGCTCCAGAATAAACCTCTTTGGCTTGTGGCTCTGTCCTCCAGGTCCACTAGTTGGGGAGGTACCTCTCTATGGACCCACAGCTTTGGGCAGAACCTGTCTAACCAGTTGAAACCCAGGCAATGGCTCCTCTTTTTGAAACTGAAGAGGCATCTCTGATGATCTTTGAATTTATTTTGGAGTCCTTCTTCCCTTGTCTTCAACAGTGCACGTTTGCAGCTGAATAGGTCCCATTCTATAAAACGTATCTATAAGATAGGTCTTATCCTATAAGATGTAAGAAGTCTAACAATCTCCCTTCATTCCTTCCTATCTCCTTCCCCTTCAGTTCAAATGGGTGGTATTCCTTCTGGGGCGACTGATTAAGTCTACAGTTTATGCCCACACAAATCTTATCAAATGGTCGTTAGGCCATACCCTTCGTGTTCCAAACATTTTTTTCTCAATCTGGCTGCAAATTTTCCAAATATTTAAGTGAACGTTCCTTTTTGCCTAACAATTCTGTTGTTATGTCATTTTCTCCTCTTAGATTTTACTGTAAGAAGTCAGGGGGCACCAAGCTGTACTTTTTACACTTTGCTTGGGAATTATTTCAGCTAAATATCCAATTTTATTGCTTACAGGTTCTCTCTTCCACAAAACACTAGAACACAAACACTATTCAGCCAAATTCTTTGCCACTTTATGAAAAAGATCAATTTTCCTCGTTTCCAATAAAATATTCCTCATTTTTGTCTGACTTTTGCTGTTTATATGTCTGCCAATATTCTGTTCATGATACTTAGCTATTCCCTAGGAAGACTGAGGCTTTCTCTGCTGCTTTTCTATCTGAGCCTGTACCAGAATCACCTTTAAACATTTATTCATGGCAATGCAGACTTTTCCTAGCATGTACATACAAACTCTTTCAGCCTCCACCCTTTATCCAGTTTTAAGATATATTTTAAGGTATTTGTTACAACAGCACATTCACTTCTTGGGACCAATTTTCTGTCTTAGTAAGTTTGGGCTGCTGTAAGAGAATTCCATAGACTAAACAGCTTTTATAAACAACATAAATTTATTTTTCCACAGCTCTAGAGGCTGGGAAGTCCTAGATCAAAGCACCGACAGATTCAGTGTCTGGTCATCTTCTGGTTGTGTCCTCATATGGTGAAAGAGGGTGAGAGAGCTCTCCAGAGCTCTTTTATAAGGGCTGTAATCCCCTTCATGAGGTCTTGGTCCTCACAACTTAATCACCAACCGAAGGTCTTGCTTCCTAATACCATAATATTTTGAAACATGAATTTTAGGGGAACACAAATGCTCAGTCTGTAGCAGATCCTAAAAAAACTACTTGGCCTTAGGCAATGCATAAATCTTTGGGGACCTCTTTTTATAGATCAGTAAAACAAATAGGTCAAATTGAATATTGTCTAAGCTTTCATCAGTTTTATGATTCTGTTGGTTGCAAGCTATTGTATCACAATGATCAGTATAATGTGTCATGTTTTCAGAATTCTTAGGCTAGCCAGGAACTTACAGACTGTCTAATCAAATTGAATAATTTTACTTACAAGGAAACTGATTGATTTAAATGATTTACTTTGTGTCAGATAAGTTAGCCAGCAGCAGGACCAGATTCTATGCTTTCTCATACAAGGCAAGTAACTTCAGAATGAGTATCATTAATCACTAATGAATCAGATGAATGATTTAGCAAGGGACATGCTAGCAGGTATTGGTGAAAATGAGATTTTTCTGGATCTTCATAATTTTAAAAACCAAATCTTGTAATTCCAAACTTGTAAATTTCATTTACATTTCTTTAGTTCATTTAAAAATATTCATAAACTATTTAAAATCAGACTTGAATTTTTGCACTAAAACCATAGGGTAATTTTAGGTTTTGAGGAGAAAATGATGTGGATTTCAGACATTTTGAAATGCTACTGGCTGCATGCTATAAAATATTCATGGTTCTGGGTTACACTGTGTGCTTTTTTTTTTTTTCCTCTTCTAATTGCTTCTTTCAGCATGTTTTTTGTATTGAATTTTACTCAAACTTTGTTTGTAGCATTATTTTCCATATTTTGGAATTAATTTTGTAATTTATCTTGATCATATCTGACTTTGTCCATCTTGTCTTCATGCTACTCGTACTCCACTCCAGTTGCATGTCAGTTCTGTGGTTTAATTTTCTTTCTAACCTGCAAACAGTGCTTATTTGGCAAGGAACAGCATTCCCATTTGCTTTGTTCCAAAGGGGTGAGACTATTGCCGGGAGGTGGGCAGGGAATGAGGACATGCCGAGGATGAGGTGATGAAAGACTAAGACCAGAAACAAGAAGCCCTTTAGAGAAAGAGGTGAGCAGAGCCATGTTGGGGTAACCTGCTGAATCTCTCTGGAAAGCAACTGCCACAGTTGCCTTGGGATGGTGGTGTCTCCTCAGTGTGAGAATTCTTGCTCCAGCGCTTTGGACTGTGTCACTGATACTCTTCCTTTTAGACGAATATATGTGTAATGGCAGTTTCACTTACCAGCCTTCATGGTTGCTTTCCCCTAGACATGAAATTTTCAAATGTCCCTGAACACAGAATGAAGATGCTTAAACTTGAGAATAAGCAGTAGAATTTCCAATTCCCAACAGACCCTCCAGTGCCTAGAATATGGTATCATCATGTCAGTACTGGTTACCCTGCTTATCAGCATCTGGTTACCGTGCTTGTCATTCACCTAACCTACTCTCCCTATGGTCTCAACTCTCCCATGTTCCTAAAGACAATGGATGTCTGTGACCCTCTCTTGTTGGTCCACTCTGCAGTTGTAGAGCATCCCCCCCTCCTGGAAATGTTCTGTTCTATTCTGTTCGTTTCTTGAGCACTTCTGATTGCCTCTCCTGACCTTTTGGGTCTTCCTTTTTTCCTTTCTTTGCCCATTTCTTCCTTCTTTCCTTTGCCCCTTTCTCAAATGGCACATTTCTTTTTTCAAAATTTTGTTCTAGGGCTTCTGTTTTTATCTACATGTTCTCTCTGGGGCATTTCTACTGCTTTAATCTCTATCTCCATACCTTCCCAGATCCCTGACCTGTGTCTGTGTCTATTTTTTTCATTTCTTTTAGCTCCTTAATAACATATATTTAACTAACTGCTTTGTAGAAATCTGATATATACATTTGAAATAACTTACATTTGATTATTACTTTCTACTTATGAGACTTATAAGCACCACCCTCAGGACCCAAGTGTCATTTCCTGTCCCAAATCTCTTCCTCCTTTTTTCCCTGCCTCTGGGAATAACGTAATCCTTCTGACTGCACACTTCAAACACCTCATCACCTGCCATATCCAGTTAGTCACTGAGAACTCTCAGTTCTACACCTTGATCACAGTCCATCACCTCTCCCACGTCATTCGTCCAGGCTGTCACTATCTCTTACTATAATGGCCACCTGTTTTGGAAGATGTGCTTCCCATCCCCTCCAATCTCTAACTCCAATATATTCTCTACATTAGTGACATTAGTGGTTCTCAGTATGTGGTCCCCGGACCAGCTGCATCTGCATCATTTGGGAGCTTGTTCAAATTGCAAATTCACTAGCACTATGACATCAGAAACTCTGGGGGTGGACTCAGCTGTCTGTGCTTTAACAAACCCTCCCAATGGCTTTGGTGTTTGTAAAATATGAGATCCTCATCAACCTCAATCCAGTCACTTCATATTTGTCCTGCTGAGCTACAGTCCTTTACTCACCCTGCCTCCTCTCTCCAGCTGCAGGACCCTCTTCATCCCCCGCCCCGCCCCCCAACCCTGGAACCGCCCAGTACCCAGAGCTGTAGTAGGGCTTGTCCTAAGTGTCCCACAGGACTCTGTGGTAATGGTTATTTTTTATTGTCCCCTTTATTGTAATTGCTGATTCCTTGTCTGTCACATTCTCTAGGAACTTTCTGAGGATTTGGACCGTGTTTACTCCATTTCCTAAAGCTTGATTTCACTGAAGCTATTAACTAAACCAGAATTATTCAGGCATATAGTAGGTAAATCACCAAAAAAAATCGATATGTATTTTTTATGTGGGGGGAGGGGGATGAATGACTCTGGGTTCAGCCCTGTATCCCTCTGGGTTCATGCTGCTCTACAGCCATAGGAGATAGTTACTCTAGATTGGCAATCTCTTCTAATTCTCCAAAGTCATACTTTCCCCTATATTCCAGGTTTCCGCCATACCAGCTAAGTCATCTGAGCGGTGCTTAGGGTATTATCCTGGATCCGTCCTTCTTATAACTCTCTCCTCTATCATATCAAGGCTGTCAATAAGCCTGTTGAGGAAAAATCATGCAGCAGCCTGTTATTAGTTATAGAGAGATCTAATAATTCAGTCTGGCAGAAAACCCTTTAATTTACCTACTCTCCTCCAATTCTTTGCCAAGGCTCTTCAAAATGGTCAGACAATTACTGGCCAGATATTTGCATAATGGCTTTTCTTTTGTTGTCTTTGTTCCTTTGTGGCCCCAACTAATTGCTTGAGAGTGCCACTGTTAGTTTTCAACTCTTTCTGACAGAAACCCTATGTACTAATATGGAAATCTTAGGTAATCTGCTTTTTCACAGCACAATGCAGACTTTACTGGTGGTTCTCTAACTTTTAAAATATCAAAAAAGCCACCAAGGCTTCCAGGTAAAATAGAATGAGGAACTTTTCTGTACGCTTCCTTTACCCTGTGACTCAAAAGGAGGGCCCCTGCTGAGGAAAGGCCAGGAAAGTGATGCAATGTTTAATTTTTCTATACTTCTTGTAGAAGTGTTCTTTCTGAGTCAGCTGTGGACAGGGATATTCACTGACTTCAAGATTATGCTATCCAAAGAGGTTTGCGTTATTTTCATACAACTGAAAAACCCCTCACAAGGCCACATTCATTAAAAAGACCAGGGGTGGTTGCAGGGAGGTCTTAAAGATCTTAACAAAATCACCTTCGTTTTTAAAATTGTTATTTATTTATTTATTTTTATTATACTTAAGCTCTGGGATACATGTCCAGAGTGTGCAGGTTTGTTACACAGGTACACATGTGCCATGGTAGTTTGCTGCACCCATCAACCCATCATTTGCATTAGGTATTTGTCCTAATGCTATCCCTCCCCTTACCCCCGCCACCCCCTGACAGGCCCCGTGTATAATGTTTCCCTCCCTGTGTCCATATGCTTCTCATTGTTCAACTCCCATGTATGAGTGAGAACATGCAGTGTCTGGTTTTCTGTTTCTGTGTTAGTTTGCTGAGAATGATGGTTTCTAGCTTCATCCATGTCCCTGCAAAGGACATGAACTCATCCTTTTTTATGGCTGCATAGTATTCCATGGTGTATATGTTCCACATTTTCTTTATCTAGTCTATCTTTGATACTGGGGAGGATATGGAGAAATAGGAACACTTTTACACTGTTGGTGGGAGTGTAAATTAGTTCAACCATTGTGGAAGACAGTGTGGTGATTTCTCAAGGATCTAGAATTAGAAATACCATTTGACCCAGCAATCTCATTACTGAGTATCTACCCAAAGGGTTATAAATCATTCTACTATAAAAATACACACACACATATGTTTATTGCAGCACTATTCACACTAGCAAAGACTTGGAACCAGCAAAATCACCTCATTAACCTCTCTGAGCAATGTCTGCCCTTGTCCTTCATTCCTACCAGCTCTGTCCTGAAGTCCCCATCTTCCCTTTCCTTTCTCTCCAAAGCAGCAGATCCCTTCCTACCCTTTATGAAACAAATGCTTATGTAGAATTCTGTTTTATAAAATAGATAAGGCTGCTTTTTATATGGATATATTTATTTTCCAATATGTAGCTTTTACTTATTAAAAGTCAATGTATTTCTTAAAAAATTAAAAATAGAGTTACTGTATGATCTAGCAATTCTACTTCTGGTTATCTATTCAAGGTAATTGAAGGGTCTTGAAGAGATATTTGCACACCCACGTTCATAGCAGCACTATTCACAATAGCCAGGACATGAAAGCTACCCAAATGCCTGTTGATGGACAAATGAATAAACAAAATGTGGCATATATGTACAATGGAATATTCAGCCTTAAAAAGGAAGAAAATTCTGACATGTGATACAACATGAATAAATCTTAAGGACATTATGCTAAATAAAATAGGCTAGTCACAACTGGGCCCATTGGCTCATACCTGTAATCCTAGCACTTTGGGAGGCCGAGGTAGGTGGATCACCTGAGGTCAGGAGTTCAAGACCAACCTGGCCAACATGATGAAACTCCATCTCTCCTAAAAATACACAAATTAGCTGGGCATGATGGCATACACCTGTAATCCCAGCTACTTGGGAGGCTGAGGAAGGAGAATCATTTGAACCCAGGAAGCGGAGATCTCAGTGAGCCAAGATCATGCCACTTGACTCCAGCCTGGCTGGGTGACAGCGTGAGACTCCAACTCAATAAAAAGGCTAGTCACCAAAAGAGAAATACTGCAGAATACCTCTTGTATGAAGTATCTAGATTAGTCAAATTCATAGAAACAGAAAAGTAGAATGGTGGTTCCCAGGGCTGGCAGGGGAGAGGGAAATGAGATGTGTGTTTAATGGGTATAAAGTTTCAGTTTTGTAAGATCAAAAGGTTTTGGAAATTAGTTGCACAACAAAGTGAACGTGCTTAATACTATTAAGCATAATACTATTATGCATGCATAAAATGAATAATGAATACACACAAAAATAAAATTTTATGTGTATATTGCCACTTTCTTAAAGAAATGCACAAGATAAAAAAAGTCATGTGTAAGGACAATGAGTGTGAGGAACACAAAATACTTGAAATCTGGAATTATGTGTTGTGATTTGTCGTCAACATTTGATGTGTATTGTTTTGATAGCACATATTTTTTTAAAAATCCCATAGCCTGATGACTTTTTCTCTTTCCTGCTTTTTTAGTAGCTTGCCATATAATTCCAAGCTATTCATCAATTAAGATTTCAGGAGCATCTTTATTGAATTAAATTGGAAAAATAAATTCAACCATTCCTGATGTATTAAAATTTGATCCATATCACATTGAATTTTTGTCAATTATTCTTTTTAATAGTAATTAAGCAAATATTTTAAAAATAAAATTGAAAGCAAGTGTTTTACAACCTTTGCAGAAACTCCATAAAACTTTAGAGCTTTGGTGAGCCACAGTTTGAAAATTACTGCTATAATACACTATGTTAATCTCCTACTTGGTTTTCACCCTCTCTCGATCCACTCTCCACACATCTGCTGGACTTGTCCTTGTAAAACACAAAACTGACCTTGACGTGTCTTTGCTTAAAAATCCTCGGCATAACTCCATCTGTGTAGCATAGTGGTGATCCCTAGCTGTCTGTGAGTAGCGCTGAAAATTCCAATCTTGAGTTTATCCCCAAACCAAATAATCAAATATTTTGGGATGGGTTCTGAATGTATTTCTAAAACTCCTGCAGTGTAATGTGCAGCGAGAATGAAGACTGACTGATTTAGAGGAGACTGCACACACTCCTTAATATGACACACAAGAGCTTCAAGATTTGATCTTTCCCCAGTTATGCTTAACTTCAACATGGCCCCATATATGGATCAAATGAGGTCCCTGGTCACGTGTGCACTCTAACCGCTTCCTCCTTGCTCAGGTTGCTCCCCCTGGGCCTGGCCTTTTCTGTTCTGACCCCTGAGAGTCCATCTTGACAACACAGCTCAAACATCACCAGTTCCATACGGGTTCCTTCTTTCCTTTGTCCCTCCTTCCCCCTTTCTTCTAACCAATGAATAAACTCTACTGTAATCATAGCTTTCTTTCTAAAAAACAAATCTCTCTCTCTGTTTAGTTCATTACTGATGTGAATTACTGGGAAAAGTTTCCTTACCAGAATGAGTACATAAATGAATGAGTGAATGGGTGAATAAATAAATAAATAATCATAATACCTATTAGCTTGCTAAGAAATCTGGTCACTCTATCTCTATATAACAATTCATGTTCTCAGTGCTTTACAGACCTTTAGTGTCTATAATTTGCATCACAGAAAAGTGCTGCTGTGTGGCTATGTCCAGGATTCAAACCTGGAGTTCTCTACAAATCCCAAGCTCATCCCAACAAATGCTTTTATATACGGAACTACTCTCCAGGTTAGAGAGTTTAGAGGTTAAGATGGAGGGGTTATAGCAAATGGTCAGGTACCTGAGCTCATGTAGCAAGTTTTGAGGCTGGTTTTAAACTCTAATTAGAAGCTTGAAGTCTATATTTCTTGTTTTTTCGTCCGGCATTTTCCTGAATTCCTGATCATCAAACTGTTTCCTAACAGTTTAAAAATCTGAGTTCTTATTAAGGCTCCATGTTTCACTTTTCTGGGCATTTCTTCCTCCCACCCCAATTTTTTAACATTTGAGATATTTCAGAGCCAACACAAAAGAAGAAGTTGTAGCCAAGGAGATTACCAACAGGACCACTCTTTACTAGCATAACTTGCTCAGAGAGGGAAAGATGAAAATCACCATCTAAACATCTTGCCTATAACCTTGTCAAACATAACCCACGATAGTTAGGAAAATGAATGGTGAAGAGCACATCATTTGAGTATATTTGTGTGAAATTACTGACACTGTGATACTGGAGCACCTCTAGTATTTCTGCTTCAGGAGTCTTAATGCAATTCATGGTGAATAATGTGTTTGTTGTATCACTGTGTCAGTAAGTGGAAATGACAATGTGACTTTGTTCCCACTCATGCTTTGCATGCCAATTTTATCCAAGTGAAACCTTCTCTTTCATTATTCAATGGGCCTAACTGTGCAAGCTCAATATTGTGCACATTTCATGAGGAATGAAGCTAGGGAGAGGCAAATGGCTTTTAGATGCCTGCCTGCTTATAAGTGAGCTTTACTTTTCCCAGTGGCTGTCCTGTGGGTCACTTTCTCCTTCATAATGATGATATCCGAAATAAACTTTAAACTAGACATTAATGGAATGGTTATTGAGCTGTACATTGTATATCTTTGTACCTATTAACATCACAATCAACATAGCATTCCAGAGTGCCCGCAATCATAATTCATTAGCAAGGCAATGATTTTCAACTGGCTGAGGGGCTCCTTTATGATGTGATCAAAACCCATTATAGAAAAGAGGCATAAGAATGCCAGTGTGTGAATTAAATTTCTCCCCATGATGCCTGTTTAAGTCAGGTAGCCTTAGACTGTGCATTACTAACCCTGTTCTTTTATGAGTCTCCTCAGCATGCATGCATGGCATCTGTGTGGAGAAGAGCAGCAGGCACACCTGTGAAGGCTGAACCTCAGGATGGAAACTCCAGCCACCCTCTTCTCTCATCTCCAGCCATATGCCACATAGAAACCTTAAATGTGAAGCAGACAATGGATTGATGTATTAACTGAAAAAGGTTCTCCAATAAATTATATCTTTTAGTTTTGGTAGAGATTTGTGGGTCCTGTTTGAGATTTAGTGTCTAGTACAAAATTGAATCTCTTGCCTTTTAGAAGCATAGAAGTTTCTTTCAATCAGGCTGTTGTAAAGATATCTCATTCATTCCTGGACTTCACTAATTGTATCAGGGTTTGGCAGTCCCTGGCAGGGTAGTGGGGTGGTGTTGGGAATGTAGGGCTAGAAGATGGGAGAGGACCACAGAAAAACTTGTTGACTCTTTTAAGGCAGAAAGAAGCAGCAAATTAATCTCATCCAGAGGATGAGATAGACTACAATTTGGCTCATGTTTGATATTGTCTTCTGGAAAGTAGCATAGGGTCATGATGAGGGGAGGTGGTAGTGTAGTTAGGGAAAGCTTGGAATTTGGATTTATATGTTCATTGAGTTTGTATCCCAACTCTTCCAATTATTAGTAGCTTTGTGATCAAAGGAAAGAATGTTTTAGTCCTTCTGAGTTTGTTCTCTCATTTTTAAAATACAAAAAGAATGCCTTTCTAATATGATTGTTGTGCAGCTTAAATAACATCAGCAAAGGCCAAGTGTATATAAAAGTATAAAATCGATGATATATGTTCTTATTCTGAACCATCATTATTGAGGAGAGGCTATTAAAATTGAAAATAGATAATATGCAACTGGATGCATCGGAAATTGTGAGTAGGACTTAGAAACTTAGTTAATAGAAGGAAAGCATTCAAGTGATTAAGATTGAAGAGCAAGATAAAATGTTAATGTGTTGGCATCTGTGGGAACAAATCTCAGCTCAAAGGTGCAAGAGCTAAGTGGGTGAGGTGGTTGAGTGTAAGGTGCGTCTCAAGCTGAATCCAAACACATTCTTGGGGTCATAATTCTCCTTCCCTTTAGTACTTCTTCAGACAGCTCAAGATCCCCTGGCTGAGGGTTTCTGGTGATTAAACCCAGATCCACACACAGAGCATCTGACCTACTGAATGGTGCCCAGTAAAGACCATTCATTTCCTTAGACTTCAATTTGAAATGTGAAAAAGACCTATGCTACTTGCCATCCTGTGCCATTTATTGGTTTGGCAGCTGTATTAGTCTGTTCTCACGCTGCTAAGAAAGACATACCAGAGATTGGGTAATTTCTAAAGGAAAGAGGTTTAACTGACTCACAGCTCAGCATGGCTGGGAAGGCCTCAGGAAACTTACAATTATGGTGGAAGGGGAAGCAAACACATCCTTTTTCACATGGCAGCAGGAAGGAGAATGAATGCCCATCTAGTGGGGAAGCCCCTTATAAAAACCACCAGATATCGTTAGCACTAACTCACTACCATGAGAACAAGATGGGGAAACTGCCCCCTATGATTCAATTATCACCACCTGGTCCCTCCCACAACATATGGGGATTATGGGAACTACAATTCAAGATGAGATTTGGGTGGGGACACAGCCAAACCATATCAGCAGCTAAGGATGAGCAGGACCTCAGGCTTTTCAGGTGACAAATTGAAGAGGAGCAGGCACTTGGATTACCAGGATTCAAACCATGATGACCCATTCATCAGCTCAAGTAAATCACTTCACCTCCTGAGCCTTAGTTTCTCAAAATTTAAATCAGGGATAATAACACTGACCTACCTAGTATTTGGATGTCATGAGGTTCAAAGTCAAACAGAGATAATGGATGATAAAGCACACTGGAAACTGTTAGGCATCATGTGAGGATATGACAAATTTTTAATATTCCAAAATATCTCTTTTAGCAGTGATAGCCATCTAACAGTTGACAGCCTCATCATATTGATGCATTGATTTTTCTTTTTTTTTTTTTGCAAATACTGTATATGACCACTAAGGCATGGGATAATAAAACATTAGTAATTCAATATTCAAACAGATAATTGTATGTCCATGTCTATATTAGCCTAATAAATAACTTCATTAGTAGTGTGTCATTGGAAACGAGAATTGCAAACGGATTTTTCATAAGAGAGTATGGTGAAGAATGAAATCTCTCTAATGATACTGATATGAGACTTTAGTATTGTTCTGCAAGTTGGGATCTTGTTTATTCATTTCACATTTTTAGTGCTTTTTCTGTGTTAACATTCCTCTTTTTTTTTATCTATGCTCACTTATAAATAATGCTTATATGTTGACAACTTCTGAGTTAATTTATCTAGATTAAGCCTCCCCCTTGAATTCCAGACTAAAACATCCAATTGTCTACAAGGCATCCTCACTTCAGCGTCTAATAAGCATCTCAATTCACCATTTCCAAGATTGAACTTCTAATGTGCTCCTATCCTCTGCAAATATGCTCTTTCTATTCTATATCAGTAAATGGCTACTTCAATTTTCCAATTCCTTTGATCCCAAACATGGGGGTCATCTTTGATTTCTTCAATCTATCGTACTCTACATCAATTCACCAGCAAATCCTATTGCTTCTAGTTTCAAAACTCGTCCAGAATCTGGCAACTTCCCACCATCTTCACTGCTTCCACACTAATTTCTTGCTCAGGTCAGTGTAATTTCTTCATAATTGGTCTCTCTGCTTTTGCTCTTCTCACACTTCTCACTCTCACAGACATTCTCACCATGGAAGCCAGAGTGAGTCTTTAAAATACAAAACAGATCACACCAATTATTTGCTAGAATCCTTCCAGTGACATTCCATATTACTCAAAGTATAAGGTCCTACATGATCTGCCCCATTTTCTGCCTCCCACCTAATCTCCTAATAGTCTTCCCTTCACTCACTTTACTCTTGCCTCAGTGGTCTTCCTGATATTCCTCAAATACACCAGGCACTCTTGGGTAGGTAAGGAGGGAGATAGAGAAGAGGGCATACCAGAAGACAAAATAGCATTTTCAAAGTTATGGCTCTCAAAGAACTTGCCTGCTTGGAATTTCAGTGTCTCTGGAGTCATGCAGACATGATTAGAGATAAAGGCTTAGTCAGGTAATGAATGGTCTGGTATGCCATGACCAAGAGGTTGGACTTTATCCAATAGGTAAAGAGTAGCCAATAAAGAGTTTCAAGCAGAAGACCGACATAATCAGACTTGCATTTTAAGAATCTAGGGTGGAGATGTATCGAAAGGAAAAGGATGACCTCTTGGAAGGACATTGCAATAACATGGGAAAGAGACACAAAAGCCCAATCTGAGGCCGGGGAATTGGTAGTAGATAGAGACGGGAGGTGATTAAGTCATTCCAGGAAGTGGAGCATGCCATATTATGGACATTAAATAACTATTGGTCAACAAAATAAGCATTGATCAAAATCAATAGAATAAAACTTTGTCACCAGTTAGTTTTCAGAGTAGACTGCAGTGGGGAGAATTCAGCTTAAGACTCCAAAACCACTTTGAAATCAGTTTACAAAATTTAACTTATCCAATGAAAAAGTGGACTCATAAAAGTCAAATCACGTCTTTCAATGCAGTCTTCCCTGGCTAGACTCTGTGGCATGTTTAATTGTGGATTTCAAGATGCATTTCATTTGATTAGTCCGTGTAGAAGGAACTGAGTCAGGTGATATATGACTACTTACTGGTTTGCTTATTTTATTAGACACTTATTTCATTTTTGGTACTTGTTCCCAGATGTATCATTTTCCATTTTACACATCATAAATACGTACATAAATACTTTAAAAGTTTCTGTTTCTCCAGGTTGAGTAGGTGCCATATAATGGATAATAACTCCAAAAATACCTACGTAACAAACAGCTCTGGCCTCCAAGCTTAAGTTAACTTAAAACTCAGGAATGGCATGTTAGTTGGCAGGACCCATAGAGACCATCTACAACACCCCACTCCTAACACTAGAGCCGCCTTCCCTCTGCTCCTACTTCATTTCTTAAACAAATAAATTGAAGGGTAAAAGGACTTGTCAAACTTTATACCTTTAGTGACCAAAACATTTGGAATATTAAATGGTATTTTCTGAGGCCATATTAAAGCAAAAGAGTCACACGAAAAAAGAAAATAACTTCAGTGTGCATTAGAAGCTCCAGAGAGTATGGTAACAAACCGGGCCCTTCTCACAGAGATTCTGATTCCATAGAAAGCTTCACTTTAAAAAAATACCTCACTGCAGTGATGCTAATGTAGATGGTCTATGTGTCATATTTTAAGAATGACTCCCATAAAACAAAATAAGCAGGCACAAACCAGGAGTTTACCAAAACATATAGACCTACCAGAACTTTAAAGAGACTATAGTATAACCCAGATTTCAGGTTGATAGATATTACTTCTCTATGAACATCTCTTTTTATGGAAAGCACACATAGCACACATAGGCCATCAAAGAGCCCTTTGTGGCTGATGCCAACATAGCATAATAATTGCAAATACAGTTATCCCTTTTCAACCATTTGTGTATCAAGTCCTCCTGATTTCGATGCATTTCACATAGGCATCATTCCTTAACAGAGTGTGAGATAAACATAAGTATTAAATGATGTCTTTGTCCTCAATGGACCTCTGGCTTAGGAAAACAGATGTGGTTGCTCTCTTGTGGGAGGCAGAAGCTCATCTGTATTACCTTTGTGTTCCACCTGCACTCTTACATTCCCATAGTCTGAAATAATGCAGACAAACTATGCCTTTCAGGAATGCTTTGTTTGAGGGCTAAGGGTGAGAGATCACACATTATGTAACGTGAACATGATTTACAACTGCTGGTGTCATTAAGATAATTCAGACCATTCATAAATACTGCCAGTTATAGCAAAGAAGAAAATCCTATGGAAAGCAATATATGCCACAGATACGAAGGGAATGTACTTTTGCCCTCACATGGAAAGATACAAAGTTGAACTGGGTTATTATGAAAATTCACATAGGACTAAAACCAACACTAGGAATCATCTTATTCAGTAATTTTTACCAAAAAGAAAAAAAAGTTTGAAAATCCTGTTTTCAAACAAAGTTTTATATAGAACTCTAAAAAAAATAAAGTAGAGCTGCTCTCAATGAAGCCAGGGGAGTAGGGAAAAGCTGAGCCTGATCTGTTCAACCTGCTGACTGACCACCTTGATATTCTACATCAGAGTCCCAGGGTTTCACAGGAAAGCACTGTGACCAAAGACATTGAGGTATTTGCCTATAGCAAGAAGGGCTGGAGTCTTCAAGTTAAACTTAGGATTCCAGGGACCAACCCTTATTCTCTGAAGGCCAAGCTGCCTCTCACTCCTTGATACGGATGCCAGATTATAAAAACACACCATCAGCAATGGAGGTCCCACTGGCATCTATAGCCTCTTTATAGTCATGTGACAGTCTGGCTGAGTGCCTCCTTCTTCAATGTGGGTTTCTTTGGGGAAGACTGATCTAAAACAATGAGAGATGGGGAGTGCTACCTCCTCCTGAGAAAGCTGGGGGATGAGCATGAGAAAAGTTTTTAAGAAAATGGAAATGATGAGTTCCTCATGTTTTGAATCTTACTGGTAGAGCACTTGGTTCTAGAAAAAGACAGAATGAGCCCCGAAGAAGGGAATAGCAATGAAAACCTAGTGATCTGTGCAATGAAAGAATGTGAAACAGCTCTTTCTTTTGGTGGACTCATGTATATGCTGATTCCTCAAATGAGTATTTATTAGTCTTAACCATTGAGTATTGATTATATACAGGGATGTTTGGGATTTTTTTCTACTGGAGTCCTCCGATCTATGAACTAACTGTGAGAGGATGAGAACTAAAGACCTATCAAAATGTGACTTATGAAATATTAGCTTCCTCTCCATTGCAGATTACACCATTTTGTTTTACAAGTTTCCTGAGCCAAATTCTGAAGTAACTGGCTTTCGGTCACTAATCTGTGCTTTGTTTTTCAGTGGCCCATGGATGATGCAACATAATAAAAAAAATCAAAATGAAGTTAGTAGACTTGCTTTCTTTTTCATTCAAATAGGAGGAAATTTTGGGGGTAAAAGAATTTACTAGTGCTGTTCCAAAATTGTAAGTGCAGTAGGATCCTAACTCTACCTTAAAAAGTGATTAAAGTATTATATAAAAGTAGAGTCGTGGAGGGGCTGGGCACTGGCATGATATACTCAATCATGATCAGTCACGATGTACTCTTAGTTTGAGTAGTGTTTTCACCAACTACAAACTGTATGGCTCAAGGCAAGTTACTTAATTGTTCTGTGCATTAATTTCAACCATAGATCAGAGATACTAGTAGTGCCTACTTCATAGCGTTGATGAGGATTAAACAAGATAATGCATACAGCTCTTGGAGAAGTACCTGGAATATACAAAGTGCTCAATAAATGTCAGCTATTATTATTTCCAAGTGGTAGGACAATGAGTGCTTTTTTCCCTTAATTTTTTAAAAAAAGTTAATGAAATTATATTATATGATACATCATGACAGAAACTAAATTCATAAATACAAAACAAAAAGTAAAAATTTTTGAAATTTGAAAATGTTGAAAAGCTCTTTTTTTTTTCCCTTAAATTCAATAATAACTAAGATGAGGTTCAATTTTTTTAGTGGAATAGTGTATATATGAAGGGGAGAAAAAAGTATAAAAAATGTACAGTTAAAATTGTTCTACCCATTGTTTTTGCAAATACCCATTCTCCTGCTTTTCTTCTCAATGAATACTTGTCACTATGACCTTCCAGCACTAAACAAGAGAGAGAAGGGAGGAGGATAAGAGGAAGAAGATAAATAAAAATGGTTAGATGCAATTTTTCTGGTTAAACCTTCCCCAATCTCAATGGAATAACATTTTAGTCTCATACCAAACCTTACCTCTCACTGTCATACATTTGGGCCAGTAATTTTATGTGTATTGTTATGGATACAGATCTGACTTGATCTCGTCTTACATGGTAGGCCATTAAAAAAAAATTCCCAGCTCCGGGTGAACAATTTAAAATGTTATGACTTTCTTTAGGGGATTGCAGAACAGAGTTTTGAGATCTCACTTTTACCTGGTCTTGCCACTTCAGTGAATTAAACTGCAAGAATTTATTGAATGGTTAATTACTCTGGGTCCAGGTTTTAAAACTTCATCTAGGACAGGTCAGTACCCTTCCAAATGGCCTCACACAATCTCTTTTCAAATGTGAGGGAACCCTGGATGGGATCATCAGGCTGAAATAAATCGATTGTCAAGGAGTTTGAGACCAGCGTAGGCAATACAGCAAGGGACTGGTTTCTACAAAAATATTTAAAAATTTGTCAGGTATGGTGGCACACACTTGTTGTCCTAACTACTTGGGAGGCTGAGGCTGGAGGATTACTTGAGCCCAGGAGTTCGAGGCTACACTGGGCTATGATTGCACTACTGCATTATAGCTTGGGTGAAAGATCAAGACCTTATCTCAAAAACAAACAAACAACAACAAAAAAACACAACCCCCGCCCCCTCCCCCCACAAAAAAAAAACCATGGTGTGAGACCCTATGATCTGCTGGTTGTTTCTGAGACACTATAATTGGGAATTAGGAAGTGGGGTGTGGAGACAGATCTCATTGAATTAACACTGGCTGTGGTGTTTGCATGTGAGCTCAGGCAGAACCAAACGTGCTAACAAAATTCAGTGATTTTTACAATGCACCTAGTGTTTCTGTCAGAAATTTGGGCTCCGCAAACCTGCTATTTTCTAATTGGAGGGCTTGGAAGTGGGGAAGCTGAGCTGTTAAAATGTTGGAGTAGAAACCCATTACATTTATTTGATAATGATTCTATGTTTTAAGTAATTTTCTACTTAGATAAACTTGCCCTTCTTTTTAGTGAGGAGTCTTTTTTAGGGCCATAGAAGATGGTTTTAAAAAGCAACCCTACTAAGTATTTAGTGTTTGATTTAAGCCTGAGGGGAATCACTTCATTCACACAGGCTCTGTTAAACCACTTAATAGCCGCGTGACCTGAACAGTCATTAGCTGTCGAGCACTTTCTTTGCGCCAGGTCCTTGCTCCATGTTTGATATCCATTATCTCATAAATTACTCACAATAGTTCTTTGAATGGCCCCTCTTATTTTCTCCATGAGAAGCCCGAGCCTTAGAGTACTGTGGTAATTGCCCAAGGTTTTATAAGTGGTGTAATGATGCTGGGTAGCTGGGTTCAGTGTCTTCAAACAGAAGTCATAATAGCTACCTCCTAGAGTGGTTGTCAGGAATATGTGTATATGTATACATGTTTATATACAATATGTGATATCCACACATATATACATATGATACTTATGAATATAGATAAAAATCAAATTAAAAACTATATCTATACCCACACACATATATGCATGTATGTATGTGTCTGGTATATGAAAAACATTTGATAAATAGCATTATATTAACAGAGATCACCTTTCTACAATGAGAAACTTGCTTCTGTAGAGGAATATATGACATGACACTGGCGACAAGTAAATGAAGAAGCTTTCATTTGAGGCTTGCTAACGCTCTCTTAAGGCAGAATTTTAATTAATTTCTACCATCGCCCCGCTTAAAGTTCCATGAAAATTGTAAATCTCCCACTAGTTAAATAAATTATACACTGATAGGACTCTTTTGCTTCCACCTCGGGTAATGGTGACAGAGCATTTAACCTCTCATTGGAATGAGGCCTTTTTTTCACAGGGGACCTCTCTCTGATAGGCTATGAACTTCTTTTTTTTTTTTTTTTTTTTTTTTTTTGAGACGGAGTCTCGCTGTGCTCCCAGGCTGGAGTGCAGTGGCGCGATCTCGGCTCACTGCAAGCTCCGCCTCCCAGGTTTACGCCATTCTCCCGCCTCAGTCTCCCAAGTAGCTGGGACTACAGGCGCCCGCTACCGCGCCCGGCTAGTTTTTTGTATTTTTTTAGTAGAGACGGGGTTTCACCATGTTAGCCAGGATAGTCTCGATCTCCTGACCTTGTGATCCACCCGCCTCGGCCTCCCAAAGTGCTGGGATTACAGGTGTGAGCCACCGCGCCCGGCAGGCTATGAACTTCTTAAAGGCAGGATTGATCTGGTCAATGAAGTCCTTGACACAGTGCCTGATGTTATACAGGTGCTCTGTTACCTGCCATCTCTTAGCAGGTCAGACAGAGCCCTTGATAAAATGATTACTGGCTCATACCTGTAATCCCAGCACTTTGGGAGGCCGAGGTGGGCGGATCACCTGAGGTTGTGAGTTTGAGAACAGCCTGACCAACATGGTGAAACCCCATCTCTACTAAACACACACACACACACACACACACACACACACACACACAAACACACACACACAAAGTAGCTGGGCGTGGTGGCACATGCCTGTAATCCCAGTTACTCTGGAGGCGGAGGCAGGAGAATTGCTTGAACCCAGGAGGCAGAAGTTGCAGTCAGCCGAGATGGTGCCATTGCACTCCAGCCTGAGCAACAAGAGGGAAATCTCATCTCAAAAAAAAAAAAAAAAAAATTCTGGCAAAGGTAATCAATCCCCTGAGTTCTGTTCATTGCAGGAGAAAGGTCCTTGGACTCCAGGGGTCCTTCTTCCACTCTCTGTTTCCCAACACTTCCCAGGCCTTAAGTTAGCCTGGGATAATCCATTTCTGTTGGAAAATTTATTAGGGATTATCTAGTAAAAATGAATAAATGAAGATACCTTAGAAAGATTTTCCCTAGGAAATTGGAAAATATAGTATAAAAACTGAAGAAGTTAAGAGCCATTTAATAACAAAAGAGAAATAGATCAATAGACCCACAGAGCAAAATAGAGTTCGTATCCCGTCCTCTTCCCCAATTACTATGTTCACACAGTAAATGTGGCATTTTGAATCAGTAAAGGAAGAAGAGACTATTTTATTACATATATTTAGAGAAAAATAAAAGTATACTCCTCCTTGGTATCCAAAAGGTGGTTTTAATCCACATTTTAGTCCAGGTGGATTAAAAAATCTAAACATAAAAAACAATATTGTACTAGAAAAAGTATAGGAGAATAGTTTTATAATCTTGACATCAAACCCAGAAACCACAAGAGAAAAGATTGGCATTTTGGGCCGGGCCCAGTGGTTCATGCCTATAATCCCAGCACTTTGGGAGGCTGAGGTCGGTGGATCATGAGGTCAGGAGTTTGAGACAGCCTGACCAACACGGTGAAACCCTGTCTCTACTAAAAATACAAAAATTAGCCAGGCGTGGTGGCGTGTTCCCATAAGCCCAGCTACTCAGGAAGCTGAGGCAGGAGAATCGCTTGAACCCTGGAGGCAGAGGTTGCAGTGAGTCAAGATCGTGCCACTGCACTCCAGCCTGGCAACAGAGTGAGATTCTGTCTCAAAAAAAAAAAAAGTGCCCTCTCCTCCCCTCCTTCTATTCTTCTGGAAAAAAAAAATATATATATATATATATGAGAGACTGTCTTCAAAAAGTAAATTTTAAAGACACAAGATTTATTTTATGCTAAAATATAATGCTGACTGAAAGAGCTCATCTTTAGACTTCCTGACATGCTGGATTTGTTACCACAATTACGTTTCTTTTTTTTTTTTTTGCCTGTCCAGAGGCATATCACAAAATTTCGTTTTAATTTGGCTCTCTGCTGGTGTTTGCAGCTGGAAATTATTTCCACCTCCTGCTTAGGCCAAGGGAAAGTCAAAGATGGAAGGAATCTTAGAATTCGTCTAGTCAAATCCTCCATCCTGAACTTGAATTTCCTCCACAAAATCCCCTCTTGACACATCCATGTGCTTCTCGCAGTTGCCGCAGCCTGTGTAAACGAGGCAAAGAGCAAGGGACAGGGTAGAGAAACAGCAAAAGGGGAGCAGTGGCTGTTTCTGCACCTTACAATCTTACTAAGTTTTCTATACCACTCTACTATACAGAAAAAATCCTCAATTAAAGATTGTTTTATCAAAGGCCTTACCTTCTGTTCTACCACACACACTAACTAATAAACTTACATGGCAGTGTGCGAACATTAATGAGAATGAATCATTCCCAAATTATCAGCTCACATTATCATATAAATGATCACTTTTATTTTCTCTCCCAATAGTGCTATAATCTCTAATAAAGCAGTTTATACATGTTTTAAGTGAGACTACTGTGCCCTAGAAAACCAGCATTATATTGCTTTATTAATAAAAATGCAAAACTACTGAGGCAGCTTCTGTCAGATGCCTAAGTCTCTGGATCAAGCCCAAGTCAGCCCTCCTTACATCTGGAAGAAAGCAAGTCAGACTGAACCCTGAACACAGTGTTACAGGAAGTATCCCAGGCTTGGTATGTTCAAATACCCAGATAAGATCGCTGATGATGGAATCTGTTTCTGGCCCCTGTCTCTCTCCCCTTCCCAACCCTAAAAATTTCTTTTATTAGAAGTTGGGGTTCTAGTAGCAAAAATAAGTGGAAAACAATGATCCTACCTTTGATGCATTGTGGCCATGATATGGACCATGAAAAAGAAGTTCTCTAGTCTAGTGAAAGGGATGATTAATATAATAACTTGGTTACATGAAGCCGATTGGCTCTGTAGGAACACAAAAGAAATGACCCTGAGGGGGTAAAACAGACCTTCATAAATGTCATCATGCATCATGTGGGACAAAAGAGCCACTGAAATTCGCGTTTGTACAAATGTATTATGATGATGCTGTTTTCAACAAGTTTTGCCAAAGTCTGAAAACCACAAGCGTTTCTAGAGTTGCTATTTGCCGGGAGAATAATCTGCTTTCTGTTTGCAGAAATCTAGGTGAAGGAAAGAGGATCCTGTCCAGAGAGTTTTAATTTGACCCAAAACCTGAATCAGATGACTTTTCTGTAGATCCTTCTCTTAGTCTGTCAAGAAGAGCGCTGCTACTAAAGCCAAAAATACTGGCAGATAAACTCCTTCTTAGAAGAAAGAACATTGTAGATAGCTGCACACAAATACAATATGTAAACAATGGCTATGCCTCAGATGCTTTCTGTTTGTTTTTTGAGGGTGATGGAGGGAGCTTATTGCAATCTTTTGGCAGTGAAAAAAAATAGCAGGTGTGATAATCAACTCACCTTTCTATCAAGAGAGTGAATTTAAATGGCTGCCACTTACATGATATTAATATAGTAGAAATTTGACTACTTAATCCAAAACAAAAATAATAAGGATGACTTTTCGTACAAACTTTTTCTTTTGGAGAGGGAGGGAAGGAGAGAAAGAGCACCTGTGGGAGACTGGGCAGGATCTCTCCTATAAAGTCAGAAGAACTATTGCCTGTGGCAAAGTACCCAGCACTGTCTCTCACTAAGCCTCCCTAATTTGTCTTAGTCTGTACATGTAAGAATCCTCTAATATACCAACCTTGGATCAGTTTCTCATTCTCATTCAGGGTTTTTTAAGGTGAGCAGCAAGCTGCTTTGAGCCACTAAACTTGTGTGTGGGCTGGGATGTAAAAGCCATTCCCAGATACATAAGCCATCCCTTTCATCATCTTTTTAAAGCAGACATGTTAGCTCTGCCAGTTAGGACAACCCCTTGGCTAGCTGCCTTTTGTCTTCTGTACATCTCCTTTGCCAGCACCCTTGGAGAAGTTAGACATTACAAAACATGACAAAAATAACACAATTTCTGGTTAAATAAATGATTTAACCCAAGTTTTCCTAACAGGGAAGATAGCTTAGTGTGGAGCTTCACAGACCTCCGGTTAATTCTTCCACCTGCTACTGCATCACTTTCAGGCCATGAGAACAGGTAATTATTATACTGTGGAGTGCAGTGAACAGCCTGCTATTGGAACTCAAAGAAAGGAACCATTAACTCTGGTCAGTTCCTTCCTTTCTGACCTAGTGTTTCTGAGTACATTTATGTGCATTGTCTCATTTGTTCTTCAAAACATCTCTGTGAAGAGAATAAGGTATTATTCCCACTTTTAGGAATAAAAATTTCTGTTCCTCAGAAAAGTTAAGTAACTTGCCAGGATTACACAGCTAGTAGATTTTAGCTGTGAAAAGGAAATTTTTATGCTGCTTTTATATTCTGTCTTCTTGAGGACATCATGGTAAAAGATCCAATCAGTGAGAAACAGTTATTGTTTTTATATTTTGTAACTCAGTCATATTTGAAATAAATAGCTTAAAGTTCTTAACTATTTACAACTATAGAATATCACCTCCAATTACTGAATTAAAGGTTTCTGATGAATTCCCAGCCAAAAAGAGACAGAAACTTGCCATTATTAAGTTCCCTTTTTATATTTGTATAGCTTAATTTTGATTTAAATAAGAAAATAAGATTTAACCAATGATTAGTATAATCTAATGTAATTGCTCATGTTACTTTGTGGAATGCAAATGACAAATGGATCATACTTTAAACAGCCAATTACCCTATAAGTATATTAGCAATTTTTATAGTAACTTTTTTATTTCTGAAACATGCATTTTAATATGCATTAACAACTCTAGGTTGCCATTTCATCCCTCAAGTGAACAATGTATACTTTACGATTGTTCACTTGAAGTCCTAAGACATAGATTATTTCTCTTTCCTCTTATAACCAAGTGAACTTCTAGAAGATTATTCCATTTTTAAAGAGAACCAATATCATTAGATTCTTATTTTATACCAGAAGTTTTACATATACCATGTCTTTCCTTCTTCAATTTTACCATTGAGGAACTGATTCTCAGAAAAGTTAAATAATTTGCTCGTGGTCATGCAATAGTTTAGCAGTAAAAATAATATTCAATCCAAGGTCTTTTTTTCTGCATTGTGCTGATTCATAGTGACATTATTATTTTTTTCTTATAAATGGGCATATAAACAAAATAATATGCAAAGTCTTCCTATTTATGGAAGGCCTAAGAAAGATATAGACAATGGATATAGAAAAATAATTATTCTGGAGGGAAAGCTCAATGTAAATTAACTTTTAAAGAAAATCAGTGATAGATGTGGGAAGAGGTCAATCAAAAAAGTGACCTATTGAATGATTTGCCCTGTATTTGTAAAACTGGACAACCCATTATCTTGTAGTTACATGACATGTCTTAAGGAAATAAATTAAAATATTTGTTATGCTCCCTATCTGATTTTTTTTTTCTTTTTTTTATACTTTAAGTTCTGGGATACATGTGCAGAAGGTGCAGGCTTGTTACATAGGTATACAGGTGCCATGGTGGTTTGCTGTACCTATCAACCCGTCACCTATATTAGGTATTTCTCCTAAGGCTATCCCTCCCCTAGTCCCCCACCCACAACAAGTCCCGGTGTGTAATGTTCCCCTCCCTGTGTCCATGTGTTCTCATTGTTCAACTCCCACTTATGAGAGAGAACACGTGGTGTTTGGTTTTCTGTTCCTGTGTTAGTTTGCCAAGAATGATGCTAACACGGTGAAACCCCGTCTCTACTAAAAAATACAAAAAACTAGCCGGGCGAGGTGGCGGGCGCCTGTAGTCCCAGCTACTCGGGAGGCTGAGGCAGGAGAATGGCGGGAACCCGGGAGGCGGAGCTTGCAGTGAGCTGAGATCCGGCCACAGCACTCCAGCCTGGGCGACAGAGCAAGACTCCGTCTCAAAAAAAAAAAAAAAAAAAAAAAGAATGATGATTTCCAGCTTCATCCATGTCCCTGCAAAGGACATGAACACATCGTTTTTTTATGGCTACATGGTATTCACTGGTGTATATATGTCACCTTTTCTTTATCCAGTCTATCGTTGATGGGCATTTGGGTTGCTAGCAAGTCTTTGCTATTGTGACAGTGCTGCAATAAACATATATGAGCATGTGTCTTAATATTGGAATGATTTATAATCCTTTGGGTATATACTCAGTAATGGAGTTGCTGAGTCAAATGGTATTTCTGGTTCTAGATCCTTGAGGAACTGCCACACTGTCTTTCACAATGGTTGAACTAATATACACTCCCACCAACAGTGTAAAAACATTCCTATTTCTCCACATCCTCTCCAGCATCTGTTTCCTGACTTTTTAATGTTTGCCAGTCTAACTGGCTTGAGATGGTATCTCATTGAGGTTTTGATTTGCATTTCTCTAATGATCAGTGATGATGAGCTTTTTTGTCATATGTTTGTTGGCTGCATAAATGTCTTATTTTGAGAAGTGTCTGTTCATATTCTTTGCCCACTTTTTGATGGGGTTGTTCTTTTTTCTTGCAAATTTGTTTAAGCTCCTTGTAGATTCTTGACATTACCCTTTGTCAGATGGATAGATTGCAAAAATTTTCTCCCATTCTGTAGGTTGCCTGTTCACTCTGATGATAGTTTCTTTTGCTGGGCAGAAGCTCTTTAGCTTAATTAGATCCCATTTGTCAATTTTGGCTTTTGTTGCCATTGCTTTTGGTGTTTTAGTCACGAAGTTTGCCTACACTTACATCCTGAATGATATTGCCTAGATTTTCTTCTAGGGTTTTTATGGTTTTAAGTCTTATGTTTAAGTCTTTAATCCATCTTGAGTTAATTTTTGTATAAGGTGTAAGGAAGGGGTCCAGTTTCAGTTATCTGCATATGGCTAGCCAGTTTTCCCAATAACATTTATTAAATAGGGAATCTTTTCCCCATTGCTTGCTTTTATCAGGTTTATCAAAGACCAGATGGTTGTAGATGTACAGTGTTATTTCTGAGGCCTGTGTTCTGTTCCAATGTTCTATATCTCTGTTTTGGTACCAGTACCATGCTGTTTTGGTTACTGTAGCCTTGTGGTATAGTTTGAAGTCAGGTAGTATGATGCCTCCAGCTTTGTTCTTTTTGCTTAGGATTGTCTTGGCTATGCGGGCTCTTTTTAGGTTCCATATGAACTTTAAAGTAGTTTTTTCTAATTCTGCAAAGAAAGTCAATGGTAGCTTTATGGGGATAGCCTTGAATCTATAAATTCCTTTGGACAGTATGGCCATTTTAACTATATTGATTCTTCCTATCCATGAGCATGGAATGTTTTTCTACTTGTTTGTATCCTGTCTTATTTCCTTAAACAGTGGTTTGTAGTTCTCCTTGAAGAGGTCCTCCATATCCCTTGTAAGTTGGATTCCTAAATATTTTATTCTCTTTGTAGCAATTGTGAATGGGAGTTCACTCATGATTTGTCTCCTTGTTTCTCTATTATTGGTGTATAGAAATGCTTGTGATTTTTGCACATTGATTTTGTCTCCTGAGACTTTGCTGAAGTTGCTTATCAGCTTAAGCAGATTTTGGGCTGAGGTGATGGCGTTTTCTAAATATATAATCATATCACCTTCAAACAGAGACAATTTGACTTCCTCTCTTCATATTTGAATACCTTTTATTTATTTCTCTTGCCTGATTGTCCTGGCCAGAACTTCCAATACTATGTTGAATAGGAGTGGTGGGAGAGGGCATCCTTGTCTTGTGCCAGTTTTCAAAGGTAATGCTTCCAGCTTTTGCCCATTCAATATGATATTGGCTGTGGGTTTTTCATAAATAGCTCCTATTATTTTGATACATTCTATCAGTACCTAGTTTATCGAGTTTTTAGCATGAAGAAGTGTTGAATTTTATTGAAGGCCTTTTCTGCATCCATTGAGATAATCATGTGGTTTCTGTCGTTGGTTCTGGTGATGTAATGGATTATGTTTATTGATTTGCATATGTTGAACCAGCCTTGCATCCCAGGGATGAAGCCAACTTGATTGTGGTGGATAAGCTTTCTGATGTGCTTCTGGATTCAGTTTGCCAGCATTTTAGTGAGGATTTTCGCATCATTGTTCATCAGGCCTGATACTGGCCTGAAATTTTCATATTTTTTTGTTGTGTCTCTGCCAGGTTTTGGTATCAGGATGATGCTGGTCTCCTAAAATGAGTTAGGGAGGAGTCCCTCTTTTTCTATTTTTTTGAATAGTTTCAGAACAAACGGTACCAGATTCTCTTTTACCTCTGATGGAATTTGGCTGTGAATTCATCTGGTCCTGGGTTTTTTTTTGGTTGGTAGGCTATTAATTATGGCCTCAATTTCAGAACTTGTTATTGGTATAATCAGAGATTCGACTTCTTCCTGGTTTAGTCTTGGGAGGGTGTATGTGTCCAGTTTATCCATTTGTTCTAGATTTTCTAGTTTATTTGCATAGAGGTATTTGTAGTACTCTCTGATGGTAGTTTGTATTTCTGTGGTATAGGTGGTGATATCCCCTTTATCATTTTTTATTGTGTCCATTTGATTCTTCTCTCTTTTCTTCTTCATTAGCCTGGAGAGTGGTCTATCTATTTTGTTAAATGTTTTCAGAAAACCAACTCTTGGATTCTTTGATTTTTTGAAGGGTTTTTCATGTCTCTATCTCCTTCAGTTCTGCTCTGATCTTAGTTATTTCTTGTCTTGTCTTCTACTAGCTTTTGAATTTGTTTGCTCTTGCTTTTCTAGTTCTTTTAATTGTGATCTTAGGATCTTGATTTGAGATCTTTCCTGCTTTCTCCTGTGGGCATTTAGTGCTATAAATTTCCCTCTAAACACTGCTTTAGCTGTGTTCCAGAGATTCTTGTACACTGTGTCTTTGTTCTCATCAGTTTCAAAGAACTTACTTATTTTTGACAGAATTTCGTTATTTACCCAGTAGTCATTCAGGAGCAGGTTGTTCAGTTTCCATGCAGTTCTGTGGTTTTCAGTGAGTTTCTTAATCCAGAGTTCTAATTTTATTGCACTGTGGTCTTAGAGACTGTTTGTTATGATTTCTGTTCTTTTGCATTTGCTGAGGAGTGTTTTACTTCCAATTAAGAATAAGTGCGATGCGGTGCTTAGAAGAACATATATTCTGTTGATTTGGGGTGGAGAGTTCTGTTGATGTCTATTAGGTCTGCTTGGTCCATAGCTGAGTTCAAGTCCTGAATATCCTTGTTAATTTTCTGTCTCGTTGATCTGTCTAATATTGACAATGGGGTGTTAAAGTCTCCCATTATTATTGTGTGGGAGTCTAAGTCTCTTTGCAGGTCTCTAAGAACTTGGTTTATGTATCTATTTGCTCCTGTATTGGGTGCATATATATTTAGGATAGTTAGCTCTTCTTGTTACATTGATGTTTTTACCTTTATGTAATGCCCTTCTTTGTCTTTTTTGATCTTTGTTAGTTTAAAGTTTGTTTTATGAGAGACTAGGATTGCAAATCCTGCTTCCTTTTGCTTTCCATTTGCTTAGTAAATATTCCACCATCTCTTTATTTTGAGCCTTTGTGTGTCTTTGCACGTTAGATTGGTCTCCTGAATACAGCAAACTGATGGGTCTTGACTCTTTATCCTATTTGCCAGTCTGTGTCTTTTAATTGGGGCATTTAGCCTGTTTACATTTGAGGTTAATATTGTCATGTGTGAATTTGATCCTGTCATTATGATGCTAGCTGGTTATTTTGCCTATTAGTTGATGCAGTTTCTTCATAGTGTTGATGGTCTTTATACTTTGGTAGGTTTTTGCAGTGGCTGGTACCAGTTTTTCCTTTCCATATTTAGGGCTTCCTTCAGGAACTTTTGTAAGGCAGGCCTGGTGGTGACAAAATCTCTCAGCATTTGCTTGTCTGTAAACTACTTTATTTCTCCTTCATGTATGAAGCTTAGTTTGGCTGGATATGAAATTCTGGGTTGAAAATTCTTTTCTTTAAGAGTGTTGAATATTGGCTCCCACTCTCTTCTGGCTTGTAGGGTTTCTGCAGAGAGATCTGCTGTTAGTGTGATGGGCTTCCCTTTGTGGGTAACCCAACTTTTCTCTCTGTCTGTCCTTAACATTTTCTCCTTCATTTCAACCTTGATGAATTTGACAATTACATGTCTTGGGGTTGCTCTTCTCAAGGAGTATCTTTGTGGTGTTCTCTGTATTTCCTGAATTTGAATGTTGGCCTGTCTTGCTAGGTTGGGGAAGTTCTCTTGGATTATACCCTGAAAAATGTTTTCCAACTTGGTTCCATTCTCCCCATCATTTTCACGTACACCAATCAAATGGAGGTTTGGTCTTTTCACATAGTGCCATATTTCTTGGAGGCTTTGTTCGTTCCTTTTCATTCTTTTTTCTCTAGTCTTGTCTTCATGCTTTACTTCATCAAGTTGATCTTCAATCTCTTATATCCTTTCTTCCACTTGACCGATTTGGCTATTGATACTTGTGTATGCTTCATGAAGTTCTTGTGCTGTGTTTTTCAGCTCCATCAGGTCATTTATGTTCTTCTCTAAACTGGTTATTCTAGTTAGCAATTCATCTAACCTTTTTTCAAGGTTCTTAGCTTCCTTGCATTGGGTTAGAACATGCTTCTTTAGCTTAGAGGAGTTTGTTATTACCCACCTTCTGAAGCCTACTTCTGTCAATTCATTAAACTCATTCTCTGTCCAGTTTTGTTCCCTTGCTGGTGAGGAGTTGTGGTCCTTTGGAGGAGAAGAGATGTTCTGGTTTTTGGAATTTTCAGAATTGTTGAGCTGGTTTTTCCTCATCTTCATGGATTTATCTACCTTTGGTCTTTGATGTTGGTGACCTTCAGATGGGGTTTTGGTGTGGACATCTTTTGTGTTAATGTTGATGCTATTCCTTTCTGTTTGTTAGTTTTCCTTCTAACAGTCAGGCCCCTCTTCTGCAGGTCTGCTGGAATCTGCTGAAGGTCCACTCCAGACCCTGTTTGCCTGGAGTGGAGGCAAGTGGAGGTTGCAGAAGAGCAAATATTGCTGCCTGTTCCTTCCTTTGGAAGTTTTGTCCCAGAGGGGCACTCACCAGATACCAGCTGGAGCTCTCCAGTATGAGGTGTCTGTCAACACCTCGTTAGTGGGAGGTGTCGACCTGCTGCGAGGTGTCTCCCAGTCAGGAGGCACCAAGGTCAGGGACCCACTTGAGGAAGCAGTCTGTCCCTTAGCAGAACTCAAGCACTGGGCTGGGAGATCCACTGCTCTCTTCAGAGCCAGCAGGCAGGAATGTTTAAGTCTGCTGAAGCTGCACCCACAGCCACCCCTTCCCCAGGTGCTCTGTCCCAGGGAAATGGGAGTTTTACATATAAGCCCCTGTCTGGGGCTCATATGTAAAGCCTTTCTTTCAGAGATGCCCTGTCCAGGGAGGAGGAATCTAGAGAGGCAGTCTGGCTACAGTGGCTTTGCCAAGGTGTGGTGGGCTCCGCCCTGTTTGAACTTCCTGGTGGCTTTGTTTACACTGTGAAGGGAAAATTGCCTACTCAAGCCTCAGTAATGGTAGATGCCCTTCCCCTTACCAAGCTGGAGCCTTCCAGGTTGACTTCAGACTGCTGTGCTGGCAGTGAGAATTTCAAGCCAGTGGATCTTAGCTTGCTGGGCTCCATGAGGGTGGGAGCCTCTGAGCTAGACCACTTGGCTCCCTGACTTCAGTCCCCTTTCTAGGGGAGTGAATGGTTCTGTCTCGCCAGAATTCCAGGCACCACTAGGATATGAAAAACCTCCTCCACCTAACTTGGTGTCTGCGCAAATGACTGCCCAGCTTTGTCCTTGAAACCCAGGGCCCTGGTGGTGTAGGCACCCAAGGGAATCTCCTCGTCTGTGGGTTGCAAAGACCATGGGAAAAGCACAGTATCTGGGCCAAGTGCGTGGTTCCTCATAGCACAGTCCCTCATGGCTTCCCTTGGCTAGGGGAGGGAGTTCCCCAATCCCTTGTGCTTCCTGGGTGAGGCAATGCCCCACCTTGCTTCTGCTTGCCCTCCATGGGCTACACCCACTATCTAACCAGTCTCAATGAGATGAGCTAAGTACCTCAGTTGCAAACGCAGAAATCACCCACTTTCTGCACTGATTTCACTAGAAGTTGCAGACCAGAGCTGTTCCTATTCAGCCATGTTACCAGCCATCCCCTTATCTGATTTTGTATAAGCTTAGAGTGATATAGGAAAGGTAGCAGGACTGAAAATATAACCTCTAAAACTGGGACAAATTTCTGACTTAAAAATCACATTTTTGTGAGATCCAGCTATGGAAATTGCAATGTACTTAGGCTAAATAAATGGTGAAGTGAAGAGATTTTTATTTTAAACAGTGTTCACAGTGTTAGCAACAGGATGACATAAATATATATACCTAAAAATTTTTCCCTACCAAGTTCAAGCTTGGTGATATTCTCTCCCTCACACATCATAAGTATGTATTGCAAGCACTTTTTTATTACTCACAATTTTTAAGAAGTGAGATTGGTGGATGCCTACCTGGCATGGGACTCACTGTTCTTCCCTTTACTGTAGTTTATACAGGTAATGATCATGATCCTGTGTATCTATATAAAGTCCTTTGGTTCACAAATGCTTTTCTATCTTTTATTTCATATTAGTTGTATCCTGTCAATAACCCTGTGGAGTAGAAATCACAGCAAAATTACCATCAGTTCTGACTATCACTAGATTAGTATCTTTATTTTCTTGGATTTGTGCTTCTACACATTTGGAAGTTGATTAGTCGCAGTTCACAGTTGCTAGTGTACATATTTTAAACTTGGCAAGTTAATATTAACCCTGGTTGGGAGGAGGATTGGAATGACAACTTAGCAGTCTTGGTGTGCTTTACTTGTGGTGATGTGACATAACCCCCTAACCCAGAACCCAACTCACCCTCCTCCTCTACTCACTGAGTCCCCTTCCTTCTGTAACTACCAGGCCCAAACCAGCATCTCATCTCTTTCCTCACTCCCATTCTTCTTAGGTATTTTAATATTTCCATAGTATTTATCACGGTTGAATTTATCTTGTTTATTTTCTTACTTTTATTATTGCCTCTTACAACTGGAATGGAAGCATCACAAAGATACAGATTTTATTTATTTATTTATTTATAGACAGAGTCTTGCTCTGTCGCCTAGGCTTGAGTGCAGTGGCGTGATCTTGGCTCACTGCAACCTCCGTCTCCTGGGTTCAAGTGATTCTCCTGCCATAGCCCCCCGAGTAACTGAGATTACAGGTATGCACCACCACATCTGGCTAGTTTTTGCATTTTTAGTAGAGATGGGGTTTCACCATGTTGGCCAGGCTGCTCTCGAACTCCTGACCTCAGGTGATCCACCCGCCTTGGCCTCCCAAAGTGCTGGGATTACAGGCATGAGCCACCACGCCTGGCCCAGATTTATTTATTTATTTAAATTGTGTATATTGTATCATCCAGCACGTACAGCAACAGGTGTGTGAATGAAGGATAAAATCTAAATGGTCAGGCCTTGAACCACACAACACTTCCACCCTGATTAAAGCTGATTGAGCAACAGTTGGGTACTTGACTCAGGGGCAGTCAATCCTTAAGTTCGACAGGGATGTCTGACACTGACTGGATTAGACAAAGTAAGCCAAACAGACAGATTCCCTCCCTTAGGAATTTGCAGCAAGACCCATAAAGAGAATCAACGTTACATCGTGGCTGTGGAAGTGAAAACATGGATAGAAAGCAGTTCTAAGCTGCAATGAGTCCATCACGGATAGAGACAAGTTGAATATGAAGAAATACTTAAACGGCAGAGATAAGATATGTCCAGAAGGAAAAAGGCTCACTTAGTTCTGTAGGGGGAGGAGGAGGATAAGCCCCATGAGGAGCCAGGTTAAAATGGTAGAGTCAGAGAGGCACAGCCCTGCTGCCTGGGTGCTCAGTGCAGCCTGATCTCCAAACAAGCTTCTGCTTCCCTTGTTTCCTCCATGGGAACCTGCACTACCTAACATCTCCTTGTTTGGGGCAAGAGGTGTGTTTTCTTGGTTTCTGTGTTCTTAGAGGACCTCTGTTCTCATATCCAAAAGACTGCCGTTCTGTCACATGTTTGGCTCTATTCTTGGAAAAAGTAATCTAACATTAGAACACAATTTTATAATTTACAGAGTGCTTTAATGTATATTATGCCACTTGCTTCTCACAGCAACCTCTCTGTGAAATGTCTTTATTTCCTCTAGGTGGGAAATTTGTCTCTTACACACTTCTTGATCATTTTGATCTCTCCTTTCACAAGCACCACAGCTTTATTTGAGTGAATGCCTTACATTTTTCTGTTAAACACTAAGCATCTAGAAAGCAGTTTCTCTCTCATACTGCTTAGTGTCATATCTCATACAACAATGTTGCTAAATAAAAGCTTTTTCTTTTTTTTTTCTTTTTTTTTTTTTGAGACAGAGCCTCACTTTGTTACCCAGGCTGGAATACAGTGGTATAATCATGGTTCACTTCAGCTTTGACCTCCTGGGCTCAAGCAATCCTCCCACCTCAGCCTCCCGAGTTGCTGAGTTGAGGCTTGCACCACCATGCCTGGCTAGTTTTTTTTTTTTTATGTTTTGTAGAGACGAGGTCTCCCCACAATGTCCAATGACTTGAACTCCTGAGCTCAAGTTATCCTCCTGCCTTGGTTTCTCAAATTGCTGGGATTATAGGCATGAACCACCACTGCACACAGCCAAATCAAATCTTTGGTCAAATATGGAACTGGCTTTAAGACTGAATGTAAAACAATTCCAGAGACTCTGGTTGCACTTATTAATATCTATACTACTTAATTTATAAACCTTTGGAGTTGTTACTTAGAATATTTCTGACCAGGTATGGTGTCTCATGCCAGTAATCCTAGCACTTTGGGATGCCAAATCAGTCGGATCACCTGAGGTCAGGAATTCGAGACTAGCCTGGTCAACATGGTGAAACACCATGTCTACTAAAAATACAAAAATTAGCTAGGTGTTGTGGTGGGCACCTGTAATCCCAGCTACTCGGGAGGCTGAGGCAAGAGAATCTTGGAACCTGGGAGGTGAAAGTTGCAGTGAGCCGAGATTGTGCCCCTGTCCTCCAACTTGGGTGACAGAGCAAGACTCTCAAAAAAAAAAAAAATTCTTCCTCAAATGTATTTACAGTTTTACATTTTGTTCATAATAGTTTAGGGAGAACCTACTACAACATTTACTGTATGAATTTGTAAATAAATGAAAAATCTTACTTAAAGCATGTGTCCCGTTATAAAATTAGTAAATAGTTTTAGATTCATTTATTTCAGTTTTTCCAAGCATTTGCTTAGGGTTTTTATTCTTTCAAGTCATAACTTCCTAGACTATGACTTGATTAGGTTATTTATATTTGCTTATTGCTTTTCTTCCTATGTAAGTGGTGTTCTGAGGACTGAGTCTGGATGAATAAGGTCATTATCCATAGGATCCACATTTCCCTCAAAGATGTGAGGATTTCCCTTTGTTTTATCTTGCTGTTTTATTTTTAAAGATGCAGAAATAACATGGGGAAAAGTAAATCAACAACCAAAATGCACAAAATTCCAAGTCTTTCTCAAAGGTAGTAGAGATAGCACTGGAATTTTGCAGAAAATTAACACATTTCCCTTGTTATTACTACTGGGTATCAGGTTCTATGCAACTATATTGTTATATACTAAGGTAATATGTTTGAGATTCTTGATAATCTTTCATCATCAGTATTAGTTGAGAGTAACATATAGATAAAAACAGACAAGATAGCATTTGTTCTTTGGATGATTCTTCCCTTGAGAAAATCAGTGATTTTCTGTTTCCTCAACTACTTTGTTAAATAGGTAATCATGCATTCTATGTATGGATATAATTTTATAGCTTTGTTGAGCCAGTTAAATAAGCAAGTGGCATGATTCTGCCAGAAAGTCTCTTCTCTCTGTACTAAACTGTTATACTCACTCACACAAAAAATAGGCATTGAACAACCACCCTTCCTTTGTATGTGCTGTGCAGCTACCCCTGAAAATGTTTCCATTTGCTTGGAGAAGTGGTTATGTAACATTCATTTGAAATATTCAGAATGGCAGAATTTAAAATTCAAAAAATAAATTCTTACACTTGTACAGTAATTTACAGAGTGGGAAACAAATAAAGACACATGCACATGTATATTTATTGTGGCGCTGTTTACAATAGCAAAGACTTGGAACCAACCCAAAGGCCCATCAATGATAGGCTGGATAAAGAAAATGTGGCATATATATACCATGGAATACTATGCAGCCATAAAAAGGAATGACTTCATGTCCTTTGCAGGGACATGGATGGGCTGGAAACCATCATTCTCAGCAAACTAACACAGGAAGAGAAAACCAAACACTGCATGTGCTCACTTATTATTGGGAGTTGAACAATGAGGACACATGGACACAGGGAGGGGAACATCACACACCAGGGCCTGTCGGGGGGTTGGGGGGAAGGGGAGGGAGAGCATTAGATCAAATACCTAATGAATGTGGGGCTTAAAACCTCGATGACAGGTTGATAGGTGCAGCAAACCACCATGGCACATGTGTACCTATGTAACAAACCTGCATGTTCTGCACATGTATCCCAAAACTTTAAATAAATAAATGAATAAATAAATAAATAAAACAGAAAAAAATATATATCCATAAGGAAAAGGCAGATCCACAGAATTTGCCTTACTTACAAATATTCCTTCTATTTTATTTATTTATTTACCATGTATTTATGTAACGCATTATTAGATTTTGATCAAAAGGGGAAATGTGAAAGCTGTCAGTTTCAAAACAGTCATTTGTGTTAAAACAGCAACAACAACAACAACAACAAAACACTCTTGACCAATAGAGCCAGGGAAAGCCATGACGCCTGATAAATAAAAAAAAAAAAATCACAAAAGGTTCTGCTACACGTACATATACATACATAGAGCAACTAAAAAGTAGAAAGAATAAAATTGTAATAAATTAGAGATTGTATAAATACAGATAGTAATTCAGTGTTTTAAAAGTCTACAGTTAATTTGTGGAAGAAAATAGAAACCTCTGTGACATTGTAGAAACAGTACAAAATGTTTACATCAGAATATGGCTAACCTTGCTTTCTTGGGAAAAACCACTTTAAGTCTGAAACACAGTTTCCCAATCCCAAAGTGATGAACATATAATAGCTATTTCAAAGCATTGTTGAATGGTTACATCCTATGAGGCAAAACAGATAAAACTTTGGTGTAAATTGTAAAGTAAGATAGCATATATTTGTGGTCAAAGCTCCTTTTCTTCTTACCAGAGTTCATTAATGATATTACCTTTTACCCCCATTTTTGTGAGAATAAAAGTTGCTGCATTTCGTATTTCTCTTGGCAGTCATTTCTTTGCCAGGTTTTTGATCTTTTAGCTAGTGCCTTCTGCTCCTTTTTCACTTGTTCTTTGTTCCAGAATCAAGAGTTTATGTTTTTTCCTCTCCACAATAGCTAGTGACAATTATGTGAAAAGAACTGAGGACTAAAAGTCTTTGTTATACTGAGTTATTAACAAAGGAAACATTTACCAAGAGCAAAAAAAAAAAAAAAAAAAAAAAAGCATCATTACTATTGGTCACTGTCCAGAAGGGACTGGAAATATTTTAATTATAATGACCTTCTATTGCAGTTGGGTTCATTTTAATGAGATAAGTTTCTAGTCTTTCTTTAAATATTTTCACATTTTGTCTAATGACTTCCTAATTTCTCAGACTAAATTTAAAAAATTGTGGGGGACTTGTTTGATTGCAGGGCATTGTGAGTGATTTTAAAAATGTATAAAACATAGTCCTCCTTAAGACGGTTATGATTTGTCTCCCAGCATAATTAAAAATACATGAAAACTAGGAAACCATTTTCAATGGGTGAGAGACGGAAGTTTCAAGATAGTGATGATTTGTAAGACACTACAAATAAATTGGGGAGTATTGAAAACAAACTACTTCATTCTGAAGATTAAAATAAATAACATGCACAGGAGAAAGGGCCAATGCATACCAGATTAGATGTCATTACTAACAAAAGAAAAGAAAAACAGACATGGCTACATTCCAAATAATCTTGCTCCGTGCCAGGAGTAGAGAAATAATATTACAATGAATATTACAGGAGTTATGTTTCAAGATAATAACACAGTTTTAAAATTTCATCTTCAGCCCCTTCATGATATAAATCAGGGGAAAAAAAGGCATGCAATAAACAGATATAAGGTAAAGGAGGCATAGATGCAGAAGCTATTGCTGGAAGCAGTTCTGCGTTATCCCTTGAAAATCACTGAATTTTGAGATAGAAGGGCTGACTTTTTAACTCTTTCAGAAGGGTAAAGACAATTAAGTTAGTTCTCCTAAATATTTACATTTATATAATTCTTTACAGTTTACAAAGGGGTTTTGCGTAAGTTACCCCTTGAAATTAAAGAGTGCAGATGGTGTTCAACACATCAGGTTGTGAGGAAAACATGTTTTTCTGCTCAGAATGTTTAAATCCTGGGGCAGTCTGGCAGTTGTAAACAACTGACTGCAGTACTGTGGAGGCTCCAGGAGGGAACCAACCAAGGATGTAAAAGTAATTTATGGAGGAAGCTGTAGGTGACATCTATTATTTTGTTTCTTCTACATCCTTTCTTTTGGAAATTGCCTATTTCTCTTACCATGATTTGGATGAGGCTATCCATCAAAGGGTAGTGCGCCCCTCTACACCATAGATGTGGTTACATGAGCCAAAGTGGTAAATTAGAATGTGCTATGTTTCTAACCATTGTGATTAGCCACCATGATCGTGTGGGGCCAATCAGATTCAAGCAGGGTCATGCCACTTGAAGTCCTCTTTTAAGGTAATTATTTGGATGTTTGAAGAGAGAGCCTCTCTGTCCTACTGAGGGCAAAGTCTATGTAGCTCTGAAGCTTCTGGTGGCTACCTATTCCTAATACATGGGGGAAAACTTCTGGAAAATGTAGCCAACCCAAAAGAAAAAGAGCCGAGAAATAAAGAGAGAACACTTTTGAGCAGCTATGCTAAGCCAGTCAATGCCTGATATTTTTACTTATGTAAGCCAGTATAATTAATATTTGGTGGGATGTATTTGAAATGTGTTTCTGTCAGTTATATCCAAAACAGTTCTGAATAATACAGAGATTCAGTTCTTTTGAACCAAGGTCCTAGTTCAGTCTATCCATCCATCTATCTATCTATCTATCTATCTATCTATCTATCTATCTATCTATCATCTTAAAAATTTCTCTACGCATTCCAGGTAGGATAAATGCATTTATTAGTTCAATAAGTATTCATTGAGTGTCTTCTAAGCACTGGAAAAGTGCTGGTTATGATGTATTTCTCTCCCTTTTCTTTTACCATTCCTCTCAAGAGCTATGAAGTACTGTGACTGTTAAACTGATTGACTCTCCCCATGATTATAGCATGAATGTCATCAGAAGGTTTTGTGCTCTTTCCAAGTGGAATTCCTTCCTCTGACATTGTGAGTGTTCAAGATATCACTGGCATTTATGAATGTGTTTTCTGGAGGGATCCAGATTTTGCCTGTTGTTTCAAAAAGGGAAACAGGAAGGTATCATGAAAGAAACATAGCAGGAACATACATCCAAGCTGGTGTAGTTACACTCACAGTGGTGTAGTGGCTGGCCCTGTTTCAACAATTAGTCAACAGCCTTTAGAATCTGAGACATTTATGAACTTGCTTTGACTCAGATAAAAAGGAGAAAGGGAAACTACTTTTTCTTTCTGTCTTTGATTACATATCTTCTTATCTGTGTCTGAGTATATATTATAAACCAAGTCTAACAGCAGTGTCATGTGGAAATTAGACTTTCCATATGTTAATTTTCTAGATAACTAAAAACTACCTCTTTAAGTGAAAACATTGTTTTATAACATTAAAATATTTGAAAGGGATCTTAAATCACACATTTTTGTGTTTTCTTAAGCAAAATATGGTAATAATAATGTAGTTACCTAAATGGAATCCATGTGGTAGACCCTGTGTTAGTCAATTACATTCAACATTTCATTTAGACCTAGTACTGTGAGGAAGAGATGGACTCTTTATTTAAGGGAATAGTAAATTGAGAATCATGGTTAAGTAACTTAGCCAAGATAACAAAACCACAGGGTGGTAGAGCTGGGATTTGAACTCAGATAGGTCTGACTCCACAGCTTCTATTTTTAACAGTGTCATCATTAAGAACATAAAGTGTGTGTTTTGCAAATATTAAATGATGCTCTCTCTGGCTACAAATAGTCTAAACTATTTGTCCTGGTGCGAATGTCCTGGCACATGCTGCTCTTTAAGTTATGTCTGTCTTTGATACTTTTCTCTATATTTTTTCTTTATTGTTAGAATGCTAGCTGTAACTCTTTGCTATTATAAGCAGGCCTGACTATAGCAAAATGTGTCCTCCATTTCAGCTGATTGCTTCTTATCTGCTTTAAGGCTAAATAAGTTTGCTAGTGATTTCAGGTTCTCTGTGTAGCCATGCAGAGGGAATAATGATGATAATAATATAGTGATCATTTATTGAATACCTTCTCTAAGCCACTAGTTGTATTACATACGTGTCTACTTAATCTCCACTTTTAGACATTTCTATTTGTTACTCAGGACTTCCCCCTCAACTATTTTCTACATTGCAGGTAATTTTCAAACAGATATTGGCTGATAAATGATACCATGCTTAAGTGAGCTATTTGGACACACACACTCCCACACACTCTCACAGATGTGTACTCTCATCTACATGTACACTAAGAAACTTACATTACTTTCATTGATCTTTCTACTTCTGGTCAGATACTGGCAAGGATAAAGATCAGAATGAGAAAACCTAGAATAGTGATATGCAAAGTACACCTTCAATAGAGTCTCAATATGCTTGTTTGGAGATAATCTAACTACTTCCATTAAGTACCAGAAGGTTTGAAGACATCTTATTAATCTGTGTAATTATTCATCATAATGCATCCTCAGTACCTAGAACTACAAAAGATAGGAAGTTTTTCTTTAAATGAATGCTTCTCAATTATACCAACATCAATGTGTTTTGTGGTAATATTTCCTGGGGAACCATTAGGTGGTTAATTCATACAATATGAATGCACATTGTTAAGCATAGTAATATTTGGTAACTTTTGCAAAGCGCGCATTGTGAATGTATCCTTAGTAAAATGAATTTTTACTGAAATGCCCCCACTTGAGTAACATTCATATGGAGTTTTCTGTATTTGTACACATTTATCTAAATTTAAAGTAAGGGATAGATTTTTTTATGTTTGCTTGATTTAAAAAATTAAATTAATATGCTATTCCTCTCTGACATTGGGTTCAAAACAAAAAAGAAACAGTGGTTTTCTTGAAGAAGACAGGATGTAATGTCTAGATAGACTGATATTTCTTTTGATTTGGTTTTGGAGAAAGTTTTTGAATGGCTTGTGTGTCATAGTATTTATGAGTTTTCTCTGAGCTAACATTGCCTAGTAGGAGTGTGTATGTGTGTGTGCACACACATGCATGTGCACATGTGCAAGTGTGCGTGTGTGTTTGTGTGATACAGCCAGATACTGCCACTCAAGTGCTGAGACCATTGAACTTTACAGATGTGATTCAATTTGTATTTAGACCTACCTCTAAAAGTATCTAATAGAAAATTAATACCTTTAGTAAACTGCACATTCTAAACGTGGTTTTATCCTGTTTTTTAATAGGCCAGAAAAAAGTTGGACTAAAATTATACCTTGAGAAAGTTATAGACTACCATAGACCTTAGCAGATCAGCCTTGATCATTTTCATCTGAAAGACTTCATGTATTATTACCTAGATGTTTTAGAAGAAATGCATATAAGAGAAGAAAAGACCTTAGAGGACATCTGGTTCAACCATCTTTGGGTGCTTCAGTTTATTCTCATGATATTCCCCTTGCCAGTAAGAACCTGCCAGTAAGATTCGAAGAGATAAGTTACTGTCATTTAGTTTGTCTACCTTCAATATTCATGGAACTTCGGACATATTTCTGAATTTTTTATATTTAGGTTTTACTCTTTGTTACCTTGTTTCTGGGTTCTAGATTTCATTAAAAATTATAATCAGTGTTATTAAATATTGTAGTGTTTCTAAAAATCCAGCTCTTCTTCCTGGTATGAGATTTATATTGTGAGGATGTGATTGATCAGCATCCTGATTTTCAGCAGGATACTATATGAGAAAAGCCAGAGGAGATGCTGAAGATTTAAGTTTGAAGCTGTAAATGCACTGGTAGAGAATTTGAAAGTGGTTTTATCAATGATAGCTATGTGTACTTGACCATGTCTTCTGGGGGTAATTTAATCACATAGTTAGACCTGCTCTAAAGAATGACACTCTTAGAAAAACAAACTCATGTGACACAACACTTTCTTTGTATCAATCTTCATGTCTAGAGGTATATATTAATTCTTGGCAAAAGGATGAGTTTGTGGCTGTTGCCATGGCCTTCATCCATGCTTTAATTGATTTTCCTTGGACACTTTTTTCTATTCTCTCACATAATTCTGCTGTGAGTCATCATTTTCCACTCTAGACAGTGTAATGTCATTTCAGAAGAAGAGGAATCCCAAAATGTAAACTTAGAAGTCAATACTGAAGCAAGAACTGTAAGTCCCAAATGCTGGTGGCTGCTCGTGTGACTTTGGGTTCATTATGCCTTTCCACCTTTTTTAATGGAATGGTACTTTTCTGTTTGAGATAGTTTAAATGATACAGAACAGCAGAAAGTAGGATGTGGTCTCTTCTGTTCTAGCTCTTCATCTCATTCTATAGCTGTAACTACTGTTAATCACTTGGCATGTAGTGTTCCAGATCGTTCACTATATCCATACAGATGGATATATACTTTATTAATAAAAAGTTAATTTTGCTACTTATTATATTTTTGTATTTTGATCTTTATACTAAGAAATATTACTAAAATATTCTTCCAAATGAATTTAATTTCTTATACTTTAATATTTGTATTTCCTTTAAAGTATTCTAGAATATAGATGTATCATAAGTTGTTTTACCAAATAGCTGTTAGGTTGCCTCCAAAATTTTAAATATGACAAATAATGCAGCAATGAGGAAAATTGCACATAATATCTTTGCACACATGAAAAAGTATTTCTGAGGAATAAATGGCTAAAACTCTCATTGCTGAGGTAATCATTTTGCTTCTTCAATTTTTTGATAGATTTGGATGAATTACCCTCCAAAACATTTGTATTGACTTATAATCCATCAAGTTTATGAGAGGTGGGCAAGTTTTTAAAACTGAGCTCTAATTTTCTTGTGCAGAAATGGGAATAAATTACCTTTTTTCTCAAGATTAATATGAGGATTAAATAAGGCAATGCATGCACATCACCTAGCACTGTGCCTCACCAGAAGTGGGTGTTTGATAAATCTCTAATCCCATCCGTTTACTTTCTAACTACTCTACTTTATACAAAGCAACAGCATGCAATTGTTAGGTAGGTCTGATTTTTCCTCTCAATTTTTCCAGTCGGATTAAATGTCCCGTTCTCAGTACTATGATATTCAGACCTACATCGGTACTGTATTTCTTGTCTCAGTCACAGTTTGTTTTAGTCACTATTGTTATATATTAATCATTGTCCTTCTATGACATATGGTACCCACCGTAATCAGAATCTCAATTTTTTTTGAGATGGAGTCTTGCTCTGTCACCCAGGCTGGAGTGCAGTGGCACGACCTCAGCTCACTGCAACCTCTGCCTCCCGGGTTCAAGCGATTCTCCTGCCTCAGCCTCTTGAGTAGCTGGGATGACAGCACATGCCACCACACCTGGCTAATTTTTGTATTTTTAGTAGAGACAGGGTTTCACCATGTTGGTCAAACTGGTCTTGAACTCCTGACCTCGTGATCCGCCTGCCTTGGCCTCCCAAAGTGCTGGGATTACAGGCGTGAGCCACCACACCCGGCCAGAATCTCAATGTTTTAAAAGTACTTTGCAGATGTCTTCTCAGTTTTCTTGTTGTGGCTTTTCATTTCTATGTTTTGGGGATTTTAAGACACGGATTTCTATTTTGAATGATTCAACATTAAAGAGTCTACTTTGATTCCCTTCCCAGAATCCTCTCTCTGGGGCTTCTCAATCTCTTTCCCTTTATTATGCAGTCTTGGAACAGCTGTGCCAAACATAGTGGTCACATTTGTCATCCCCTCAGCTAACAACAGACCCTCCACTTACCAGAACCTACTTCATAGAAGTCAGTGAGTGATTGCAATAACCAAAACATATTTTTTTTATCAGTATAAGATCAGTTGTGTTAGAGCTAAGCAACGTATCTGTCAGAAAGGTCACATTCATTAATCAAGATAACACAGCTAATTATAGAAAGGTAGGCACAGAACCCGGCACTGAGGGTTCCAGGTCTATATATATAGCATTGCTTTATATACAATGTTACTAGAAACTGTATTTGTACAGGAACTGTCACTAATTGTAAGTACAGTAAGTCCTGATTATAATATTTTAGATTTTATTTTATGTACACCAAAATGGATAACTGAATTTTAAGTAAACCCAATTAATATTGTGTTATGAGAAAGTTCTAGAAAATGGCTCAGATTGCTCTAATTCCCTGTGTGAATCTTGCCATGTCTTTCATCATGTCTTGGCTGGTCTGGTGTCCTGTAATGGTGACAGTTTTGTTTTTCCTTTTGTTAGTCTCACTTTGTCACTCTTCCTTCACCTTGCACATACACTATAGTTGCTACATACCAGATTATAGCTAAAAGGCTGCTGTATTTCTTTCCCTTCTGAGTTTTGTCATAAAGTATGTTTTGAATCTCCTGATACAGGGAATTTTGCGAAAGGTAAAAAATTGTGAAGTGAGCATTTCCAACTATGCTAACATTGGAATCTAATGTAGCACTATTACAGAATGATGGGATTTTAGAGTTGGAAAGACCTTATAAATTATCTCATCTGATCCTTCCCTACCTTTAACCATGAGGAGATTTAGGCCTGAAAAGGTCAGTCTTTTGCTGAGAGTCATAGAGCCATTTAGTTTCAGAACCAAGACCAGAACTCGGCTGTCCTAACCGTAGTCTAGTTGCACAACTCCATACAGGTTTCATGTAAAAGCAAGTACACAAAATGGCCTATTTCTCAGCATCGTTTTGTTTTCATTAATAGCAAAGGGGATCATGTGCTACTTACAGTAATCTCTAAAAATTTTATAATAATCCTTGCATTATCCTGTTAAACTGTTGCTGTAGCTCTGTGCTTAATAGATTGAAATCTATTATTCATAATGCCATCTTGTTCCTGTTCGAATAACATTATCTTTATGACTAAAATTTTATGAAACCATACTTGATTTCTTAGCAGAGTGAGATGATACATCATTAGAGAAAAGAGTTTTCATTTGTGAATACAATTCAATAGATATTTTTCAAACAACACTCTGAGTGTGGCATTATCATTGGCACTTTTTTGGATGCAGAGGCAACATATGGCATGCCTTTTAGCCTCAGATAACTGATACTCTGCTCTGTGCTTCTGAGTGTCCAGAAACATCTGAAGCAAAACAGTGCTGTGCCTAAGGAGATGGTATAGTGTGGTAATCAGGTCGCCCTGGGTTTGCATCTTGGTTCTGTCGTTTAGCAGCTGTGTTATCTTGGGCAAGCAACTGTAGTCAAGCCTTCGTGTCCACATTTGGGGACAAAAATGCACTAACTTCATATAGTTAATTCAAAAATTCTGATAAAAAACGAGACAGAAATCATTTAGCACATCCCTGACACGTAGTGCTCAAAAGTATTAGCTAATGTTTAAATTCTTTATTACCTTATGTCAGTGAACTCTCTATCTTCAAAGCACAGTGTAGAGCAAAGTCAATTATCTCGCTACATTTAGGAGAAGAAAACTTTGGCTTTAGATAGATTTCATTGATTGACTGACTACTGGTTGATTGATTTAGTTGTGCTTGTGTGGTTCAGTGGAGAATATTTGCCCATACAACAATCTCAAGCTTGGAAAAAGAATTCTAAGGATAAAGTTGGGAATAGCAATTGCTTCAGTGGGGTGATATATTTAATTTAATTGTGCATTATTTGTTTTCATGAGAAATACTCTCCAAATAGAAGTCTCCCTCCCTTTGATTGTCAGTTTTTATTAGTCACCTCAGGTTCTCAGACAAAGGCCTCCTGATTGGATGTCAATTACTTGGGTTCTCACCCTTTCTTATCTCTAACTCACTCTGTTGTTGCTAATAAATTAGCCTCTCAGAGGAAACATTTGAACCAAACGGTACAAAGTATCTTGGAAAACTTGAAGTATCCTGTTTGGTGATCTAAAATAATCAAATGAAATGACTAATTACTTGCCAATTTTTTTCTTGTAGTTCTTAATTTTTTTATATATATATATATATAAAGTAATTTATATATATTAGTAATTTATATACTCATTTTCCCTGTTTAATAAAAGGGATATGTATAATATATATAATAAATATATTGCATACACATAAAGGAATATATAAATATACATATATTGTTTTAATATATATTTTATATATATTATATATAATTTTTATTAAACAGGAAAAACTAAATATGGGCAAGGAAAATGAACTTCATGCATCTGTACAGTCTGAAAAAATTAATTATGGCTAATTTAAAATGAAATGTTTCTTAAACAATTTTGCAGTCAGGCTATTAATAATCATTTTTGCAAAGTGGACAACATATACCAGAGCATATTGGAATATTAGAGATTCATGAATTGCTGTCAGTTTGAATTTGTATACATTTTCTCATCACTAAAAATACTGTGATCTAGTATGCAGAGGAAAAAACGAGTCTTGGAAAATAATAGTGTTGTTAAATGTTTTTGTAAGACAATTTATACGTGTGAAAAGTTAATTAGTGATATAAAATACATATTTGGATAATTAACACCAGGGAAGACTAGACACTTGTTGCCTAAAACAATTAAGATTTTTTTTCTAGAGTCATCTAGATGCTTATATCCATTTTCCAACTCAGTTTGCATGTCTAGACAGAGCTTCTTCTAAAAAATTGTTCAAATACAAGAAAATTCTGATAGTAAAATAATTGAGAATTTGAAAGGCTGAGAAAAGTCATGATTCCGATGTATTATATTAGAGTTGAAATCTGAGACTTGTGAATTAACATCATGCAATCTTTGAAAATATGAGAAAATATGCATTAGAATCAAGAATAACCATAAATCCAACTAAGAAAAGAAAAATCACTTTCCTGTGAAAGAAACCATTCCCACAAGTCCTTATGTGCCTCCACTCCTGACTTTATAGTCATACAGATAGTTCCAAAGCCAGGAAATATCACATTTTCTACACTTTTCCATAACGTAATCATTTTACAAAACATCTAAACCAATACAGCTCTTTTAAATCGTAGCCTCTCCTCTCTTTGTGTGTCACCAGTTCTTTTTATTAATTCATGGAGATGAATGCAAAATAAACACAGTTCTTTGGTGAGTCCAGCTTACCCACAGTGCATGCTGCCCTGTCACACCACTCGCCGCTTTGTTGCTCTTTCTCTCAGTTCCTTCCAACGTGCCCCCAGGGCTCATGAAACAACCCAAGAGTGTACTGCATACTTGTATAGGATGAAGCAAAGAAGGAAAACAGAAAGGTGCCCAGCAGTGTTTGTACCAAGGTGCAGTGCCCTTCCTGGCACACAATGTGGGAAGAGAGCAGTCAACCATGCAAAGTAAATAGCAACCAGCCTAGTGCAACTAACTAAAGGTAGTGAAAAGCCCACTGAAGCACAGAGCTGAGTTTAGAATATTTACACCAACGCTCCTCTATTTTACAGATAAGGAACCTGAAATTGAGCCATAAATTTATTTGTAATTTAAAAAACCTGCAACTATGATCCTTGAAATATTCTTTATAGTTTGATTTTAACTATTTTAGAAATGTTGGTGGAGGGATGACAAAAATTAAAATACAGACAAAAATGAGAGAGTCTTAATTCTGGAAGAAGTGTTCTAGCTTATTCATCTTGTTTTACAGATTTAAAAAACCCTAAGCCCAGAGGATTGCAGTTCCTACCCTTGTATTGTAGCCACACAGAGGAGACCCACTGATCTTGTTACTACACACCTAGCTCCTTTTTAATTAATTCAAATAAGTCCTGTTACAGCTTGCAGGATCTATCCTGCTGATTCTGTAGGATTGCAAGTTTTCCTTTTGCCTTTCATTGGATTTCAAACAATGTATTGAGTGTGGCAACTGAATTATTTCAGTCAGTTATCTGTGTATTCTATGGGTAATTTAAAATTGACGTGGGTTAAAATGGGACACTTCACACTAGTCATAAGAAACTCTTCAGAGATGCAGCAATTCAATCTGGTTCACGTAATAACAGCAATAAAGAAGAAATCAAACATATTTTTTTCTCTCTCTTGTGAAGGGCTAAAAGCAACATACAGATTTTCTTATTAATCCTCCCAAAAGAACGACAGCCATTTCTAACCAGGAACCTCATGACAGAGGTCAGGAGACCAAGTGTGTGCAGGAGCTGAAGGCACTGGTGTGGGGCTCCAAGGCTTCATTTCAGCGTCTCTTGGTGTTGCTAACTTGCTGTTTGATGGTGGTCAAATCACAGAATCTCCCTGAATCCTAGTTTACTCATAATTTAAATGGGAGGAGATAGGTGAGATAAATCCAAGATCCCATCAAGGATGAATTCTCAGTGATTTCACAGAGATCTCAATGCACTGCTTAGATTTCCTTATTGTTGATCCCCTTACTTAAAGTCTTCACTAAGGCTCTATTAACATTACTATTGTTCTAGCTCTTCCCCAATTATAATATTTCTTTTTCACTTTTTCATAAGAGTAACAGGAAACACAGTAATGCCCTTTCTTTGTAAAGGCATGGCCAACTAATAAGGGTAGAGAGAATAAAGCAGTAATTGGACAGTTTGTTTATCTCTGTGGAAATCTTAATAGTTATTTGAAATGTTTTAAATTTCTTTCATGGCCCAATCTTACTTTTGCACCCTTAATGTAAGCATCTCACCTTGTACTTTCTCGGTTTGAAGCCATTCATCAAGAGTTCTTTCAAAGTCTTTCTAAATGTTTCTGCTCTGAATTCATCCTTTTCTTACTCCTCCACCCCAGTACTATACTACCCTCATCTCAGAGGAAAAAGAGAGCCTTTGTCATTGCAAAATAACCATCTATAGTGGTCTTAATCCAATGTCCAGTTCTTCTTTTTTTTTTTTTGAGACGGAGTCTCGCTCTGTCGCCCAGGCTGGAGTGCAGTGGCCAGATCTCAGCTCACTGCAAGCTCCGTCTCCTGGGTTCACGCCATTCTCCTGCCTCAGCCTCCCGAGTAGCTGGGACTACAGGCGCCTGCCACCTCGCCCGGCTAGTTTTTTTGTATTTTTAGTAGAGACGGGGTTTCACCGTGTTAGCCAGGATGGTCTCGATCTCCTGACCTCGTGATCCGCCCGTCTCGGCCTCCTAAAGTGCTGGGATTACAGGCTTGAGCCACCGCGCCCGGCCATCAATGTCCAGTTCTAAGTCAGTGACTCTCATACCTAGATACAGATTTGAATCACCTGGGAAAACTAGTAAATAATCCTGATCAGAATCAGGAGCAGGTGTTAGTATTATAATAAGGGTCCTAGGTGAGTTTTATGTTAAGAAAGGGTTGACAACCAGTGCTCTGGAGGTCTTGATTGATTAATTAATCCTTGTTTATTCTTCAGTTTTAATCCATTTTACTGGCTCCTTGCCTCCAACCTGCAAACGTATTTGGGCTTCTATTATCCTAATAAAGCACCTTCCCTTGTCCCTCAAGCTATGATTCTATGCATCTCTCTCCTACTTTACCTTCTCAATGGTTCTGCTCCTTGGTAGCCCTGAAACAGCTTTCTATGCAGTCACCATGTGGCATACACAGTCCCTCATGCTTCATGCTACTCAGGTTCTCTTTAGGGCCTGACATTCCCAATCACCCTTGCCACTATAGAATTCGCTCTTCCTTTGGCATCTGTGATTCTACATTCGCCTGGTTTCCTTCTCAGTTGCACAAAGTTTCCTATAAAACTATATGTCAGCCGGGCGCGGTGGCTCACGCCTGCAATCCCAGCACTTTGGGAGGCCAAGGCAGGTAGATCACGGGGTCAGCAGTTTGAGACCAGCCTGACTAAGATGGTGAAACCCTGTCTCTACTAAAAATACAAAAAAATTAGCTAGGCGTGATGGCGGGCACCTGTAATCCCAGCTACTTGGGAGGCTGAGGCAGGAGGATCGCTTGAAACTGGAAGGCAGAGGTTGCAGTGAGCCGAGATTGCACCACTGCACTCTAGCCTGGGCAATAAGAGCAAAACTCTGTCTCAAAAAAACAAAAAACATAAAACAAAAAACAAACAAACAAAACTGTGTGTCTATGAGTCCCCAAAGCATAGCTGCTTCTTACTGTTCTATACTAGTTGCCATTAAATTACTGATTTATTCTCTCCCTAAAATGATTGCTTAAGTTTAAATGATCATATCCATGAAAATGACTCTGGAATCTGCATCTCTTCCTTGAGTTGTAAGTTATACTTCACCGGGATATATCCTCATCTGGATGTTCTTCCTCCACCTCAAACTCAACCTGAGTTTATCATCTTCTACTGATTTCACCCCTTCTCTGTGACATCCTGCTGAACTTCAGTCAGCACTGTCCTTCCAGTTTTCTGGGCTTCTAAATTCTGGTTATCTTTCACTCTTCTTTTTCCTACTTACTCTCCATATCCTATGCATCCCAAGTTGTGACTGTTTTGCTTTTGAAATTTCGAGGTGTCTATTTCCTTCTTATTTCTAATTTGTATTCAATCCCTTGTTTAAGACACAGATCAAATATGCAGGCTTCCATGATGGCATCCTCAACTCCTGGTCAAAATTAGCTTTCCCCTCTTTGGTGATCCCAAAGTGCTTTGTGAGTCTGGTATAACAGTGAGCACATTCTACTTTCTAATACAGCTCCACGTGTATAGTCTCCACCACTTAGGTTAGGCCCTTAATGTCAGATATGATATTCTTTCTTGGATGTAGTTAGTATCAAGGATCAGGGACTTACAATCTATCTGAGTAAACAAAAATATCTCCCCATTCTTCCTCCCACTGGGCCTCCTCCCCACAAACTGCAATACAGTGGAAATGGCTATTCACCATAAAGTGAACAGTGGCAATAGGGCATTGTGAACATAGCCCATGCTTTTATAACAATGACTAGTTTTGATTGCTCACCCATCATATGAGCACATGTCTTATATATGTCATTTCATGCAAACTTCCCAAAAGACCTGCTAGATAAACATTATGAGCACCCGTTTTATAGATGTAGAAACTGATGCTGAAAACCTTAAGTAACTTGCCCAAGATGACATAGCTAGTAACAAGAGGATAGGGGCCAAATCCCAGGTGTGAAAGCTCACGCTCTTAACTTCATGTGATTCCATTAGATTAAATTGTGTATTGTGTCAGACAACAGGAGTTGGCAGCACAGGGAAGAAATTTTTTTGCTAGGGGAAGGTTTGTGGATGATGAAGAGTTATTTTATTGAGAAAGAGTAAAATGTTCTGTTCAGTCTTTCTTTTGACTCTCATTGCTCTTGGAACTTCCCAGTTGCAGAGTCCACCTGAGCAGCAGGTAGCATGGGGGCTTTCCATGTGTGAGGACACTCTTCTAACATGCCAGCTCCTCTGATCTGTCAGGCCAACATTTCTATCACCTCTCTTTTCATCCTGAAGGCATCAACTTTTAGTAATCCCAATGTAAATGACAAGAACAGTGGTCTTGGTCATATATTCTTATCAGCTACCTGCTAAGGAAGGATTAGTTTGACAGTCTTGTGAAGTCCTCTCTAGACAACTTCTATCCATAATAAAGTCACTTGCAGAGAGCAGAGACCCATATCCTTACACAAGACCCATATGCTTTTGAAAAGCGAGACAGTGCTTTCTTTTGAGTAGTAATCAATACTAATTTGCAAGCAACTTGAGAGTAAGGGAACATATCTTCTAGTGTGTTTATCAACCTTAGTTTCTTACTAGCCTACTGACTTTTGCATGTAAATTATACTTATTTCATAGAAATAATGCAAACTTGAGTTCTTTATTTTTGAGAGGAAGGAAAACCATAAGTGCTTTTTTTTTCTGAAAGGGGCTTGATAATTGATGTTAAAAAGAATTGGCTAGCCATAAGTAGAAAGCTGAAACTGGATCCTTTCCTTACTCCTTATACGAAAATTAATTCAAGATGGATTAGAGACTTAAATGTTAGACCTAATACCATAAAAACCCTAGAGGAAAACCTAGGTAGCACCATTCAGTACATAGGCATGGGCAAAGACTTCATGTCTAAAACACCAAAAGCAATGGCAGCAAAAGCCAAAATTGACAAATGGGATCTAATTAAACTAAAGAGCTTCTGCAGAGCAAAAGAAACTACCATCAGAGTGAACAGGCAACTTACAGAATGGGAGAAAATTTTTGCAATCTACTCATCTGACAAAGGGCTAATATCCAGAACCTACAAAGAACTCAAACAAATTTACAAGAAAAAAACAAACAGCCCCATCAAAAAGTGGGCAAAGGATATGAACAGAAACTTCTCAAAAGAAGACATTCATACAGCCAACAGACACATGAAAAAATGCTCATCATCACTGGCCATCAGAGAAATGCAAATCAAAACCACAATGAGATACCATCTCACACCAGTTAGAATGGCGATCATTAAAAAGTCAGGAAACAACAGGTGCTGGAGAGGATGTGGAGAAATAGGAACACTTTTACACTGTTGCTGGGATTGTAAACTAGTTCAACCATTATGGAAAACAGTATGGCGATTCCTCAAGGATCTAGAACTAGATGTACCTTATGACCCACCCATCCCATGACTGGGTATATACCCAAAGGATTATAAATCATGCTGCTATAAAGACACATGCACACGCATGTTTATTGCGGCACTATTCACAATAGCAAAGACTTGGAATCAATCCAAATGTCCATCAGTGACAGACTGGATTAAGAAAATGTGGCACATAAACACCATGGAATACTACGCAGCCATAAAAAAGGATGAGTTTGTGTCCTTTGTAGGGACATGGATGCAGCTGGAAACCATCATTCTTAGCAAACTATCACAAGAACAGAAAACCAAACACTGCATGTTCTCACTCATAGGTGGGAACTGAACAATGAGATCACTTGGACTCAGGAAGGGGAACATCACACACCGGGGCCTATCATGGGGAGTGGGGAGGGGTGAGGGATTGCACTGGGAGTTATACCTGATGTAAAGGACGAGTTGATGGGTGCTGACGAGTTGATGGGTGCAGCACAGCAACATGGCACAAGTATACATATGTAACAAACCTGCACGTTATGCACATGTACCTTAGAACTTAAAGTATAATAATAATTTAAAAAAAAAAAAAGAAAGAAAGAAAAAAGAATTGAATTAAATTAATTTGCAAGTTGGGTCACTTGTTCTACATCAGAAAGAAAGAAAGGAATTGTCATTTCTCATAAGGTTCTAGGTGACACTGATAAGAGAAAAAAATTTCTTCTTTAAACATACATGTTTATGAACTCTCTAAATATCACTATGATTTGAAGTTCCATTCTACAACACCAGATGACAATAGGCATGGTTCTTTGGTACCAAATGAAGTTTTGAGATTTGACTCTGATAAATATTTCACATATGAATTCTTATTAAAAGCTGATTCAAATGTATCTACAACCATATCCTCTGAAGGTTATGATTTTATATGCATAGTGATTTGAAATTTTATTACAATAGGGATAAAGTATATACATTCTGGAATCAGGACTGGATCAGCTGAACTTGAATCAAGGCCGTAACTCTTGTTAACTATAACTTTGAAGAAGTTGAAGGTCTTTTCTGTGCCTCAGTTTCCTCATCTGAGAAACAGATATTTAAAAAAAAACCTACCTCATAGCTTTATCATCAGGATGAGATGAGATAATCATGTAAGCGTAACACCTGACACATAAATATAGTAAGTAATCAGTAAATGTTAGCTATTATTACTCTGAATAGTTTTTGTTAAAACAATCTGGCTCTGGTATATCTCTTTTCAATGGTTTCGTCTAATTATTTGCTTTTTTTTTCTCTGCTTACCTTCATTCCCTCTTTTATTTTTAGGAAAACTGATATGAACAATCCTCCAGTACTATAGAAACTGTGGCTGGGTGCGGTGGCTCTCACCTGTAATCCCAGCACTTTGGGAGACCATGACAGGCAGATCCCTTGAGGTCAGGAGTTTGAGAACAGCCTGGCCAACATGGTGAAACCCAGTCTGTACTAAAAAATATAAAAATTGTCTGGGCGTAGTAGCATGTGCACCTGTAATCCCTGCTCCCTGGGAGGGCTGAGGCAAGAGAATCACTTGAACCCAAGAGACGAAATGAAGGTTGCGGTGAGCCAAGGTGGTGCCACTGCACTCCAGCCCGGGCCACAGAGGGAGACTGTCAAAAAAAAAAAAAAAAAAGGAATCTCTCTGAAGCTAATCAGAGAACGCTCAGTGCTGAGTGACATTCCTCAGCCAAAAACTCTCTTTTTGTGTCTGGGTCACAATTCCCATAATTTCTTGCATTTGAGTGGCTTGCCCATGCCTTTTAATTTTGTTTTCAGTGGGCATTGTTAAAGTCTGTGTTGGCCAATATTCAGTTCATTTTTCAAAATTTTAAATCAAATCTTACAAACATATCCAGATTAAGACTAGCAGCAAACCAGGATTTTGGGTTCTTTTCTAGCATGGTGCCAGATGGTACTTAGGTAGGATAATAAGGGAAATCTGTTTCCTTCCTCACATTTTATGTATCTGTCATAAATCTTAACTGACTTTAGGTGAACTGCAATTTAGAAGTTCAAGTTTCAGGTGAAGGTTCGGGTGAAATTTCATTTTAATGTTTTATTAAAATTGATTTTCTTTTGTGATTATGAATGAATGCAATATCACTGCAGAGGAAGCAAGTTGACAAGCAGTGAGAAAAATCCAGCTAAGATAACAACATAGGGCAGTTTTTTTCTGCTTATCTTTATTGTAGAACTACCAGTAAGAAACCCTTAGGCGTTATTATGCCTTCGAAACACAAATAACATCAAACTCTGCACTAGTTGGCAAAGAGAGAAATCTAAGCATCATTATGGGGGCTGTCACAAGTGACTATGGTATTTATTCACAAATCTAGCAGACTACTGAGGCTTAAAATATGTGACTTATTAGGACATAGCTTTTGAATACAAATTATAATAATTTTAGAATAATAGATTGTTTGAATTCCGATAATTTAGAGAGAAGCGAAAGCAAGGATACTTATTATATTTGCTTGAGTTAAAACAGTTACAAATACGTATTTAAAAAACTAATAGAGATGGAAAGAACTGTGGCCTAAATTCTACCTAGTATTGGGAAAGGTGATTTTACAGAAAAGCAGCCCATGCATCACATTAATGAGATCAAGGCTGATTTTGGGGAAATGAGACAGAAAGAAAATAAAGCTTATATTGCCATTGATATACAGAGTTATGGAAATTATTAGGTAAATAAAATAGAGGCATAATTGTATTTTGTCTGAAACGGGTTGTCAAACTGAACTGTCTTAGAGATGGTGGCAAAAGAATAGAATATTTTGGTGGGGGGATTATTCAAAAAATAAAACTGCAGAAAAATAGAGAAACAATTTGATGATATGTTAAGAAAAGAATAGGAAATCTGTTATAAAACATTTTCCTTCTTTGCTGGACTCTTCTTTCTCTTTCACAACTCCTCAGTGTGGGAGTTTGTGGTGGGAGTGCTGTTACATCATTCTTCCACAGTCGACATTTAGAATCGTATCTGTAAACCTTGGTCAGCGTCTGGATGGGGACCAGCACCATGCATTACCTTGTGCATATAGAAAGACAAAAGATAGATTTTGATCCACAGAAAAGCAGATTGCCTGGGTTAGCTGCCCCAGATGTTTGTGTGTGAGTCATGTGCTTTCTTCTGGGTTCTGGAGCTCTGGGTGTGGCCCTCTTGGGACCTCATAGTCCAGACCTGCACACTTGGGGCTTGTGCACACTGGTACCTAGGGAGAAAGTGTGCCAAATGGCCAGCAGATGTCAAATGGGATACTTGAAAGTCTGTCAGTCTGGCGGGCTTCAGCTTGAATATTGGATCCTGGGCAAGCTGATCATGCTTTCTGAGTGACAGATTTCTCAAGTGCATGATAGGGATTTTAGGACTGTTCTGAACTTCAAATGCAAGTAAAATGCCTAGTACAATCCTTGACTTAATAAAGGTTCACAAGCTATAACTGATATTATTGTGTAAACTGTCTGCCATCTGCAAAGTGCTCAATAAATGTTGTGTAACACTGTGGATATTTTTAAGGACTTGTCAGCAGTGGCCACCTTAGAACAAACAACTATTTCTCCCAGGATTTTCCCTCCAAATCCTCTCCGGAAACGCACATGTCTTAGTGAAGAAGGTTCGAAAGGCAGAAGTGATGGGTTCATAGTTAGGTCAGGCGGTGTGGCCTGCAGTTTATGTTAGAGGAGTTGGTGGAAATCCTGGCTCTGCCATTATTTGTCATGGGACGTGGGATAGGGCTTTCAATGCTTTTTAACTTCAGTTTTTCTGTCCTAAATGGGGATGGTGATGCTCACCACACAGAGTTGTGAGAACAATAGGAGATAAATTTTGAGTGAATTCAATGTGTAATCTACAAAATAGGATAAGATATTACTTCATCAACTACCAAAAGGCCCTCACAGCCAGCCTATGGGAAGAAAAAGCATCTGTACTGTTCCTTCATCCTCACCAGCCCTTTGTCAACTGCCCTCACTCTTACTTTCCTTTTGGGGAATAGTTTTTCTTGGAAAGAATAATCCACATCCTCACCACTTGCTCAGTCCTTTAATGTCATTGCAACCTGATTTTGGTGCTTATCCTCTTTGTGGAAAATGGTCTCCCACTTTGTCATTGAATTCAGATCCCAAATCACAAAATCCAAAGCCTTTCCTTTGAATTCTCTGTAATATTTGACATGATTACCCACTCTCATCTTAATAATAAAAACAGGAATCATTTATTGAAATGCTACTATGTGCTGCACTGGGCCAGCCATGTGGCATACATGATTTCATTTAACTTATATGAAGCCCTTGCGTGGCAGGTATTCCGATCCCATTTTACAGAGGAGGAAACTGAGGCACCGAGATGCTAACTTGCTCAATATCACATAATTGCCACACTAGTGGCAAAAAAGAGATTGGAACCCTGCTAATACTGATGTTCCTTCTTAGAGCTTTGTTCTTTTCTTAGCTTCTGTTAGTAACAATTTTTCTATGAAAATATCCAAAGCACTGTGTACCTTTGCATGGTATTTGTCTCACTATCTCACTCCTAACTCCTGGGAACTTGACATACCTCTTGAATAATGTATAATCCTCAAGGACCTCTTTTAATGTAATGCCTTCATGGGGCAAATTATTTTTTAACAAAGGAAGTATTAGACAAAGAATCTCTCCTTGGGGTTGCAAAGTCTGAAGATTTAAAGCGAGAACCTGAAAATGACATCAATTCCTTAGTTAATTTACTTGTATAGCCGACATAACACTGACCTTATCAAGGTAAGAGTTTCCTTTAAGTTAACTGGTCAAGAGGTATTTTTCTTTTCATAAATAATGCAAGGGGATGGAAAGATAGCTGAAAAGAAGAAAAAAAAAATGCATACTTTTCTTGTAAGTTACATTTGGAAACATTATTGTTATTCTGATTAATGACAAAGAATTCCAGCCAGGGTAGAGCGGAATGTGATTTAGGTAAACTCTAGGTAAAATAACAATGCACAGGAGAGAAATTTGAGCAAGTTTACATGATGCTCAGATGGACCATAAACAAGAGACAATGAGTGTTGCCACTTTTCTTGCTGACCTCTATTTAACAGAACTTTCTCATTAGAAAAGAGCTTGCTTTAGCTTATTGTTAAAACTGCTGTGTGCTCACCTGCTTTGAAAAAGGAACAGGCAACCCAACGCGGTGGTTCACGCCTGTCATCCCAGCACTTTGGGAGGCTGAGGCAGGCAGATCACCTAAGGTCAGGAGTTCGAGACCAGCCTGGCCAACATGGTGAAACCTCGTCTCTACTAAAAATACAAAAAA